>NC_141151.1:72097630-72430130 GCF_053477565.2 Lygodium microphyllum | reverse complement strand
CCCACAAGCTGCTTGTTGGTGCTTTCAACTTGCCCATTGGCTTGCGAATTATATGGGGTTGTCTTGTTATGCTTGATTTGCCACATCTCTATCAAACCTTTAATCACCTTATTTAGGAAATGGGTTCCGCGGTCCGACACTAATTCTTTCGGCGGACCAAACCGGCATATTATCTGCTCTAAAAGAAAACTAGCAGTTTCTTTAGCATCATCTTTCCTTGTTGCACGTGCTTCTGACCACTTTGTGAAGTAGTCAGTTGCTACAATGATGTACCTCTTTTGTATAGTTGACGACGGAGTAATAGGACCCACAAAGTCTATTCCCCACTTCTCAAATGGAAGTATCGCCATAATAGGGGTGAGTGGTCGTTTCCTATTCTCTCGACTATCATGTCGTTGGCAAATATCGCATCTCTTAACATACGCAAATGCATCCTGGAAGATGGTAGGCCACCAATAACCTGCTCTTAAAGCCTTTTGTGCTGTAAGCCGTCCAGCAAAATGGCCACCACAAGCAGAATCATGGCTCTCTTCCAAAATGAATGGCACCTCATCAGGCATCACACACCGGCGACAGATATCATCAACCCCTTGCCGATATAATGTACCTGCGATCAAAGCAAACTTTAATGCTTGCTGCTTAATTTTCCTTCTCTTAGCTTTAGATAATTCAGATCCCGCCTCTCCTGTTGATAAATAATGTGTTATTGTAGCATACCAGGAGGGAATAGATGCCGTATCTATTTTAAATAACAACTCCATGTCACTACCTTCAGCCCACAGATTCTTTTGGCTCCCCAAAGTCCACAAGACATTCCACGATGCCTTGCAACCTTGGTGGCTTACTCTTGATTTCATAATCAAATTCCTGCAAAGTGATCAACCACTTTGCTAGACGATCAGGCGGCTGTAGCTTATTCATCAATAATTGAAGTCCCGCCTCCTTCGTATAAAGCACGACTTTCTCATAGAGAATATAATGCCTGAATTTATTGGTCCCAAAGACCATCGCTAGACACAACTTCTCCATGTAGGTATAATTGATTTCGGATACCCCCAGCTTTCGACTAGCAAAAGCAATCGAGTGGTACCACTTCTCTTCCCAAATTTGGGCTAAACAGCAGTTGATACTATACATGGTGGCTGCTGAAAATATATACAACACCTCACCTCTTTTAGGTGCTTTTAAAACGGGCGCTCTTGCTAGCTCTTGTTTCACATCCTCGAATGATACCTTACAAGGGTCACCCCATACAAACGAACAGCTAAAGGACAATAAATTTGTAAGCGACAACGTTCTTTCTGCTAAGGCGTTGATGAATCTACGGTAGTAACCAATCGAAGAGAGAAAGCTATGAACTTCTTTCGGAGTGCGTGGTGGACCCATGGCAACTATAACTTTAACCTTCTCGGGGTCTGTCGCAATTCCTACTGAACTAAACACATGACCCAGCAATAGCCCATAAGGTACTCCAAAAACACACTTCCGTGGGTTTAGGGCGATGCAAAATTGTCTACAGCGCTCGAAGCATTTTCTTAAAATGATCAACTACCTTCCTCTCACGGTGGCGGCCCCTAAGTCATCAATAAACACCTTCAACTCTTCAGGGGATATGTCACCGAATGTCTTATCTGCTGTTCGTTGCCACGAACCAGGCGCATTGCATAAACCAAAGGCCATCACATGGTACGCAAAAGTACCAAATACAGTGATAAAAGTTGTTTTCAACTTGTCCTCTTCTGCAATTGCCATTTGATTGTATCCTGCAAAGCAATCCATAAACGAATATATCTTCCTACCCTCTAATTGATCCAAAATCTGGTCAATAAATAGCAACGGGTAGTAGTCCTTAACTGTCTACTTATTCAGCTCCCTAAAGTCTACACATAATCAGATTTGATTATTATTCTTCTTTCTTATCACAACCGACGAACACCATTCCGTGTGTTGCACATGAAAAATCAAACCCGCTTTTCGAAGCTTCTGTAACTCTTCAAACAGCCTGTCCCTCAGTTCGAAAGGCATACGCCTTACTTTCTGCCGTACAGGACGACTGCCCTCTTTCAATGGAATTGTATGAACAGCAAGACTAGGAGGAATGTCTCTCAACTCATCATAACTCTAGGCAAAGATATCACGGAATTCTTGGATCAAGGCCACATAGTCCTCCCTTTCTGCTTTGCTGAGCATAGAACCTAATTTGATTGGCCGCGAATCATCAGGCGTACCAAGGTCTAGCTCGATAACATCTGCATCTCTTATACGATCTTGGCCCTCTATCGGTTCGTTCAAAGTGATCTAATAGATGTCTTCCATGGTGGATCCCTCTTTGGACTCATCACTCGATGATGTCTCACTGGCAGATAAATCTTCTAATGTCTCCAATTCTGTAGAAGATAGAGGAGCTCTCTCACTCTGCGGGGACTCACGATAAGCATCAACCACCACACGCTGGGCACCTCTGCTGAATATTAGCTGATCGGCGGGTATATCCACTTGGCAGTCCGCTTGCAAGATCCAAGGTCGTCCGAGTAATACTTGGTAACTTGGACGGCCTGAAAAACGAATCACCCTAAAGTCCAACAGGCATTCTACATTTGCAACAGTGACATGGACTTTAGTAATGCAGCCTTCCGGCTGTCTCAAACTATCATCTGCCATTCTGAGAATTGTGGAGGTATATTTCTGGATCGCAAGACCCAACCTTTCCATCAGTTCAGAACTCATAATGTTAACAGATGATCCCGTGTCGACAATGGCATAATCTACTAATATCCCATCGATATAGGCTGCAACCCTTGGGCAATGCTTCTCAGCATGCTCCAACCAGTCATCACCAACTCGCGCAATACCCAAAGGTGATGACTGGTACGTAGAATCTTTCTAAATTCCTTGCGTACTCCTGGGAAAAGCTTAATAAGCTGTAAAAGATTCACATCCGGCTTGACTTCGCAAAGAGAGCTTGCCAAATCGAATTCATGATAGTTTGATAGAGCTCGATTTTTACGCCAAACCATCCACTCTTTAGGTCGCTGAACCGGCTTTATTGCCTCTTTTTTAACTTTCACCTTCTTCTTTAGTGGTTCCTTATCGGCTTTACTTTCTACGGGCTTCAAAGGTCCCCCTTCCATGGCAAGATCCAAAATTTACGTTCCTTTGTCGCCTTGTTTAGGGTTTCCGTCGACAAGCTTATCCTTGTCGGCTTCTCTACCCTTTTGACCTCTTGTAAGAACAGCACGCAGATTAGAGGTTTCAGCATCATTAATGCGTACAGCCTCAATCAAACTAACCCCACTACCACTAGGTAGCTCCTCCACTGTAGTCTTTGGTCGTTGAAGTATTTGTTTAGGCCCATCTTCTCGCTGGGAATCATTTCCTTGGGCATGATGATTAACAGGCCCTGGTTGCTGACTACCATGCTGGAGGGAACTGATCTTACTCCAGTAAGTAGCTGCTAAATGGCCAGATTTTCCACAAATGTCGCACTTAACATTTGGGCAATTTCTTGGATAGTGTTGCCCACCACACCATTTGCAACTAAACCTCGAAGGTGCACCCTCCTATGGGTATCTACTTCCTATCAAATTTTGTTGTTTTTTAAGGAAGTTGACATCAACGGCTATTTGTCGATACTGCTCCGTAATCATATCGGTATAATGCTTCATCATGTCCTTAACCTCGCCAAGAACATTGGAAGCACTCGACTCATAGCCTTGGTCATTACCATGTCGTTCCATCAGCCTAACAATTCGATTAGGCACTGGTTGTTGAGCCACAGGCATGGTGTTAGAATTGACCGCCTGGCCTCCACCATTTGGAGCCATTTGACTGCCCGTAGGCATCGACATGCTAGGGGGAGCTGGTAATAAAGGGACATTCTACATCGTGTTCCCTCTCCCATTAGGGTTAGCCATTGCTATCCCTTGGCCACTACTGCCATTGGCCATTGCCATATTGTTTCCCAATACTAAACCCATATTCGAATTGCCTCGAGAAGCATAGGCTGCTTGTAGTCGGGATTCCACCTCTTGTGCTCGTGTAATGGCAGTATCTATATCCCCCAAGGGGACACTACTCAACTGCAATTGGATATTAAAGTCCAAACCATGTAGGAAATATTGCAATTGGGCAGCTGTGGGGATAGGAATAGAGGTGTCCAACTTACGAAAAACCTCTTTTATTTTCTTCGCATAAGCACGAATATCCTCGTGTGGTTCTTGGCGGGTCACGTTGAGTACACGCAACCAATATTGCCCACCCCTTTCAGGGGCAAACTCCCTTCGAAAAGCTCCATAAAATGAATCAATATTCAATATGGTTCCGGCTTCTAAACCATGATACCATATAGTAGCTCTTCCTTTGAGAGTCATATTGAAGAACATCATTAAATGTCCTTCTTCTTGAATGCGGCAGTTAAACATCAACTTTTGAAACTCCCTAATGTGGAGTTCCGCATCTTCCTCAACTAGCCCATTAAAAATGGGTAGCGGGTAACCTAGAGCCGGCAAATCTGTCGTTCCTACTGGAATTGCAATAGGCTGCGCCATGACGAGGATTGGATTTGCACTAGGAATAGGGGACGGTGGGGTTACACCTCCCGTACTTGATGTAGACTGGCTTATGGCAGAAAGGGGAGCACTAGAGCTTCCACCTTCTCCTAACTTACTGCTTCTGGCCCCAAGACCACTAGATCCACTCCCTCGTAAGGGTTCAGCACCGCTACGCTTAGGGGAATATCTCCTAAAAATTTCAGCGCCTAGCTCTTTCGTCTCTTTCTTGCTTTTGGATTTCTGCTAGACGATGCTTATCAATAAATAATGGATCAATCTCAGTATCCTTTGGCATAAACTGCTAGTTGGTCCCTAGACAACCAGGATTCGAGGACCGCCACTTTTAAGCGGCTCCCGGCAGACGCACCACTGATGGACCAAAAACCGGGCCGGCACTGGCTCATGCACTAGCCGGGGGCCTCGTCACTACGCACAAGACAACCCCTCGGCCTCGCGGCCAGGAGCGTCTATCAAAATCTCTGCCTTCCTAAACATTGCGTTTGTAATACGTTGTTTGTAGTCCACTCTTCTCTCACCCACTACTCCTCAGAGGGAGTCCCTTACACATTGCCTAATGGCACGAAGCACAGACATAGGGGGTCCTCCAATGACTGAGTGCCGCCACCCCTCTACGACTCTCCTACACCTTGGGGATTGGCCCCTCGATGCGTCGCTCAACATATAAACATTTCGCACAAAATCCACTCAATGTACCATTTAATCATATACAGGAATGTACCATTGTCCTTACTTCTCTTTTCCCTAGACTCCACGACTAGCCTATGGCTTAGGATGTCCTGTCTCTCACTCAACGTGGGTCAATGTCCTAATGAAAACAATTGCTGTGCATCCAAGATTTCTGATACCTTTAAATATTTCCATGATTTATGCATATTGTGGATGCCAAGTGCTCAAACAATTATGAAATCGATATTGTGCACATGTGAAAAACATCCTTTCAATGATTTTCAATTACCGTTCTTATGCGGCGTTGCACGAACCTAGCACCGAGGGAACCCTCGTGCTACTAGGCCCTTATTTTATAATTATTCACCGACCTATATGGCATGCAAACAAAAACATCAATCTTTTCATCATTTTACTCCACATTTAGACACACTTTAACCACTCTACCCTCCCATCGATCAAATGTTGCATTGCTGTATAGATTTATAGGGTATTTTGCCATCATTTTTATGTGTAGAAAGCGGGAAAAACACACTAGAACAAGAAGGTGGGGTTGAACTGAGGAAAATCCTCATGCTTCAGTCCCCACAAACATTCACAAACATTGCTCTTAATTTTCATTAATTTTCCGCACCCAAAATGCATTTTTCTCCTATTTTTAGTGATTTTCCTCTATTTTCCTTGTATTTTTTCTTATTTTTTGCATTATTTTATTATCAAAAATTCAAAATAGGTTATGGGCTGTGGCCGTTAGTTCCTTCTTGCAGCAAAAATAAAAATTTAGTTGGTGTTCCTATTCATTTTTCCATTTTTATGCCCAAAAACATCATTTTCCCTTGATTTTTCATATTTTACGTGTTTTAGTGTATTATTTTGAGCCACAAGATGAATATTTTTCTGATTTTCTGATTATGATCAACAAATACTCATGGAAAACAGCAACATAAACAATTTTTAGCCCACATGAACAACATTTTATCAATCAAAAGCCATGAAATCTCAAATTTCCTTTGAAAAAATTGAATTACCGCTTATTTGCGTGTTTCGGGTTTCGTGTCCATGGTTGCAAATCTGAAAAATCAGTAGCACTTCATGTCCAGCACAATCACAAATCACCATTTCCAGCCCGTGGAGCAATCCGATCCATGCCGGACAAGCCTCCATCATTCTTTCTTCTTTCTTCTTATTCCCACATGAATTCCCCCTTAGAAGAGAGAGAGGGAGGAGAGAGAAAGACTAGATTTCTATCTCAGCATTCAGGCCATCAATTGAGGAGTGAAGGACGGCGATAAGATCCATAGACAAGAGGGAATGAAGGCCCATAATCCATTAGGCAGGGTGTTTGTAACATCCATGATGCCCTCTCTCCATCCATGGCGAAAAAAACGGCGCCCTCTGTTGATCACTTTTTTTCATCCCTCTTCATTCTCTCTCCACGTTTTTTGCTTCATAAGGTGCATAAAATTTTTGGGGGGGGGTCCAAACTCAAAAGGCATGCTCAAATTTGGCCTCCCAAGTGTCCACCTTTTCATATCTTGACCATTTTGTGGCCATTTCCTCGTCTGGACTCCGAATTGAGCTCTGAAAAATCTTGGGTGTCCGGCTTGGCATCTTGCATTGGCCAATAACTCTTGCCAATCCGCACGGCTGTCTGAAAAATTATGAAAAATCAACAAGTGTCTCTTGGGCACCTTTAAAGCACTTTGACACTTAAAATCGTCCTAGATCGAGCCGCCGCCTTTGACATTGAATATTTTTTCCTTGATATTCATAATTTTTAGCTATTTTTAAGCACTTCCCATCACCTAAATTTTGCTCTCACATATGTATTGATTGTTATACCTACGGGTTAGACCACTTGTTTGTGGACTGTTTTGAGCTGTCATTGGACTGAAATACCCTGGTTTTTTCTGTAATTAATTGCAAAAAATTGTCATAAATAGTCGAGGATTGAACTTGGTCAGTCATGCTTGTTGGCTTGCAGGAAATTAGGCAGTGACTAAATATTGTCTTGTAAAATATGACTAACGTAGAGAGGACTGACAACATAACCTAGATAGTGGGGGAAAAGCTTGACAGTAACAATTATGACACATGGAAGTTCCACATGGAGAACTTCTTAATATGGAAAGGCTACTGGAAATTGGTGACTGGAACGTAAGCTAAACTTAAGCTTCCAGATCGACTGATCAGAGATGATTACACTGAGCTTGGACAGAAAGAGCTCGTAGAGTCTTGCACTGGCTCTCTTTATGTATCTCAGATGCCATGGTAATGTAGATAATGAACTGCAGCTCTCCTAAGAATGCATGGGACATTTTGGTCAAGTACTATGACACAACCACAAGTGCCAGAAAGATACAGCTGAAGCAGAAGTTCAACAACATGGAGAGAAAGAGTAGATCTATACAGGATTATGTCACGAAGGTTAAGACCATTGCGGATCAACTAGCATCTATTGGTTCAAAGGTTAAAGATGAAGACATGGTTGCTGTGACTTTGAATGGCTTGGGGCCTGAGTATAAGTCTTTCGACACTTCTGTGTCTGTGAGGGATGAAATGCCTGATTTTAATGAGCTGGTTGCATTGCTTATACATGAGGAGGTTAAAATTGGCTTGGCTACAGAGTCAAGCAGTTCTAAAAATAAGGATGCAGTTTTTTATTCGAATCAGCACGGCCGTGGAAACCAAGGTAGAGGCTATGGATCTGGCAGATGAGGCCAGCAGAATGCATCCCATGGCAATAACAACCAGCAGGTATCAAATGCAAGAGGTGGTGGAAACTTTAGAGGCAGGGGGAGATCTAGCCCTAGAGGCAGAGGCTCCTGGCAATAGGAGTATCCATCTGACAATTCGAATAAGGATAAGGATTGTCATTTACTATGGGAAGTATGGGCATATTGCCAAGGACTGCTGGAAGAAGTAGGGCAATCAAAAGGGCAAACACCATGGACATTTTGCTACGTCTAGTCAGGGAGATGATTTCTCAGGTGATAGACTGTTTGCCATGCAGTATGTAAAAGACAGGGCTGCTGAAAAATGCACTGATGATGCAGTTTGGTACATTGATTCAGGGGCATCGAACCATATGACCCCCCATGGTGATTGGTTCACTAATATGGTGGCTAAAAAACATGGCTATGTCGGTACAGGTGATGACACGCAGTATAACATTGAACATAAAGGCAAAGTGCCTCTTGTGGTTCATGATGGTAGAAAGAAAAATTTTCATGATGTATTGCATGTTCCTTCGATTACGAAGAACTTACTGTCTGTTGAAGCAGAACTTGCAGGTTAGATTCAATAAGCATGTCTACTTTATTGAAGATTTTGGCAATGGATACAAGTTGATAGCTCGTGGTCATAGGAATGGCAGGATGTTTACTCTTGATACTACATTGCCAGAGCTGAACTTAGCTATGTTTGCCCATGGTTCTGGCACTATCAGAGATTTGGAAACTTTGCACAAGAGAGTGGGGCATGTGAATTTGCAAAGGCTACATATTATGCAGAAAAAACAGCTTGTTACAGGTTTACCCAAGTTCCAATATTCAGATATTGGTCATGTATGCGATGCTTGACAGTTTGGTAAGAAATCCAGGTTGCCATTTATCAATCATGTAAGGCAGAATACACATCCATTGCAGTTAGTGTACTCTGATGTTTTGGGGCTAGCCCATAATGCATCTATGGGAGGCTTGAAGTATTATGTGACATTCATTGATGATTATAGTCTCTATACTTGGGTTTACATTCTAAAGACAAAGGATGAGGTGTTTATTATTTTTCAACAGTTTAAAAAGCAGGTTGAAAAGGATTTTGACTACTATATCCCTTGCTTGAGATCAGATAGTGGTGGGGAGTATGTCTTAAATGAGTTTGACAATTTTCTAGCTGAAAATGGCATACGTAGGCAGCTTATCTACGCTACACTCCTCAGCAAAATGGGATAGCTGAAAGAAAGAACAGGGTCTTGATGGAAGCTTCTTGTTCCATGATGAATGAGAAGAAGATGCCGCTCTATTATTGGGTTGAAGCTGTTATGACAGCCATGTATATCTTAAATCGGACTCCCACTGCAGATATTCATGAGATGACACTGTTTGAGAGGCTATATGGATATAAGCTGGATGTAAGTCACATGAAAGTATTTGGTTGTCTTGCTTATGTTCACATTCGAAATGAGAAAAGGAAGAAGATGGATCCAAGAGCACATAAGTGTGTTTTCATTGGATATTCGCAGGAGAAGAATGCATACAAATGCTATGATCCCTCTACCAGGGAGACTTTGGTGAGCAGGGATGTTATTTTTTATGAGATGGGTTCTTGGTATATATCACCGGCTATAGTGCCATCGGATATGCCTTCTACTCATGTATCTACAGTTGATTCACAACAGAGCACTGCTATGACAGGTCCTAGTGGTCAGGCAGTATCCCCATGGACAGGGAGATTGAGTAGCTCACCGTCCACTGACACTAGTATGTCAATGAGGGGGAGATATGATGTCTTGGACAGCAAAGGAAAAGAGAAAGCTACTGAGGATGCATCTGGTATGATGACACTTGGTAGAATGACTTCTGAATATAAGTCTGCTGACACTTTAGATAGTGAACTTGGTACTCCGACTGTCTATATGCCTGGCACAAGGCAGAGCAAGTACATTCTGCCTCATGAGAGAGGGGAATCGAGTAGTGCACCATAGCCTAGACGCTCACAAAGGGTCAGATACCCTATTGACAGGTTGACGTATAGTGGCTACTCTGCAAAGCATTATGCTTACATGACAAAAGTGATGGAGATGAAAGAACCAAGTACATATGCTGAAGCAGTGAAAGATGAGAACTGGTGTGCAGCTATGGATGAAGAAATGAATACCTTGGCTGAAAATAAGACATGGGATCTTGTGCCACTACCTAAAGGGAAAAAGACCATTGGCTGCAAATGGGTCTACAAAATCAAATGCAAGTCGAATTGCAATGTGGAAAGGTACAAAGCCAGGCTGGTTGCTAAGGGGTATGCCCAACAGTATGGACTTGATTATGAGGAAACATTCAACCCTGTTGCCAAGATGGCAACCATGCACACTATGATTGCTTTGGCTGCTGCTAGAGGCTAGAAATTGCAGCAGGATGGACGTCAAGAATGCCTTTCTTAACGGTGACTTAGCAGAGGATGTCTATATGGTTCAGAAGGAAGGGTATGCTCACCCTAATTTTTAGCATTATGTATGCAGGCTGAAAAAGCCATTGTACGGGCTGAAGTAGGATCCAAGAGCTTGGCATGCTAGGATCAGTAATTACTTGCAGAGTTTGGGATTTTTTGTTTGGCAAGGCTAATCACAGTCTGTTTACGAAAAAGATAAACAAAGGCTTGGTAGTGTTGGTCATCTATGTTGATGACCTGATAAGCACAGGTAATGATGATTTGGGGATAGAACATGTTATGCAGATGCTGAAATCTGAATTCAACATGAAAGTTCTAGGTGAATTGAAGTACTTTTTGGGTATTGAGGGGATCAAGGCTGAAAATGGTTTATGGTTGATGCAGAAACATTATGCCATGGAAATGCTGAAGAAGTATGGCATGGTTGAATGCAAACCATTGGATACACCTCTTGATCAGAATGTCAAGCTAGACATGAGCACTGGAGTTGAAGTAGAGGCTATGACTATGTACAGGCAGATGGTTGGCAGTCTGATCTACTTGACCATCACTAGGCCAGACTTGAGTTATGTAGTTGGGCTCATAAGTCAGTTTATGCAAAAGCCCAGGAAGCCACATTTGGATGCTATTAGGCGGATTATGAGATATGTTAAGTCCACTGTAGATTATGGGTTGTTCTATGTGAGAGATAAGCCCTTGAAACTGGTTGGATACATAGATGCGGTTTGGGCAGGATGCTCATATGATCGCAGATATACGAGTGGTTATGCTTTTGGATTTGGAAGTGGCATAATCAGCTGAAGCAGCAAGAAGCAACCAATGGTTGCATTGTCTAGTACTGAGGCAGAGTACAAGGGTGCTACATTGGCAGCATGCAAGGTTTCATGGCTGCTCAAGCTTATGGCTGATTTGGATATTCAAGTGGATACTCCAGTGACCTTATTATGCGACAATCTCAGTAGTGTACTCCTGGCAATGAATCTAGTATACCATGCCAAGACAAAACACATAGAGGTACACTACCATTTTATCAGAGAGATGGTTCTTGCAGGAAGAGTAGATCTTATGCATGTAAAGACTGATGAACAGGTTGCAGATATCTTTACCAAGTCTTTGGGTGAAGATAAGTTTAGTCGTTTTAGACAGCTACTTGGAGTTCATCAGATGATTTGAGCTTAAGGGGGAGTGTTAGAATATCAAGCTCCCATTACTCTCCTGTTAGTATGTATGACCGACATTAGCTGTGTCCAATTGTATTACCAAGTGTGGGGCATTAAATAAGTCAGTGGTCTTAGACCTAGTGTGAATGGTCCTACGGACCTTAGTACTATTGTATACACTTATGTTATGTTAGTAGTCTATGAAATATAGAAGGAGAGAGCACTCAGCTCTAACCATTGTCTCTTCACTCTTGTCTTTGTCTCTGATTGTTAACAGGTTTCACCCATCTTGGTAGTACCCAAGAAGAATGAAAAGTTGGGAATATGTGTGGACTTCCAAAAGTTGAACTCCAAGACTAAGAAGGATCATTTTCCTATCCCTTTCACAGACCAACTATTAGACATAGTGGCAAGCCATGAACTCTATTCCCCCTTGGACAGATTTAGTGGATATAATCAAGTCCAAATCATAGAAGATCAATCCAAAACAACCTTCGCCGGAGAATGGGGAACCTATGCTTACATAGTGATTTTTTTGGGCTCTGTATCACTCCTGCTACATTCCAAGGAGTGATGATGGCTGCATTTCAAAACCATTTGTATGACTTCATTGACGTGTACCTAGATGACTTTTGTGTTTATAGCCTAATCCGTGAACATTGGGGACACCTAGAATAGTGCTTTGATAGATGTTGAGAGTATGGGATCTTACTCCACCTTGACAATTGTGCCTTTGAAGTATCATCAGGAGTTCTTTTGGGCCAAATTGTCTCTGCACAGTAGATAGCAATAGACCCTACAAAGATCAAGAATATCACCACCTTAGCAGTGCCAACTAGCCTCAAACAGTTGAGGGGATTCCTTGGCCATGTGGGATTACAAAAGATTCATTGCATACTTTGCAAAAAAGGAAGTCCCCTTGCATAAGCTCCTACGAAAAGATGCAGAGTTTATGTGGACTAGTGATTGTGATAGTGAACCTATCTATTATGCTACCTCGAAGGTAATTGACAGAGAGCAAAACTACACAGTGACGGAGCTCGAGTGATTGGAAATGGTTTTTTCCTTGGAGAAGTTTCAACACTACCTGCTATCAACTCACTTCAAATTCTATGTGGATTATAAAGCCCTATCCTTCTTGATGAACAAAGTAGATGTGAAGGGAAGAATGATGAGATGGCTCCTTCTATTACAAGAGTTCGACTTTGCAGTAGTCACCAAACTCGATTGCTCCGTTCCCTCTTTCTAGTCGAAATTGTTACACCATGGTACACAAACATAGCTAGCCTCATGGAAACTCAATAGTATTCCCTTGGTATCTCCAGCCAAGAGAACAAGAAGCTTCTATTGGAATTAGCCCCCCTACACCTTGTTAGGTGATGCTCTATACAAGAAAGGTAAAGACAAAGTAATGTGAAGATGTATTGTAGGAGATGAGATTGGAATAGTGTTGAAAACATGCCACGACGAGCCCTGTGGAGATCACTTTACAAGAGAAGCGACAATCAGAAAGGCCTTACTCGCAGTAGGATATTGGTGGCCGACCCTCCACAAAGATGCCTATGACTACTACAAATGTTGTGATGCTTGTCAACAAATGGGAAAGTCGACCAAATCTAGCTCCATGCCACTACAACCCATCCTTCCCCTAAAGCCATTTGAGAAGTGGGGAATGGAATTCTGGGCCCCATTGACCCACCAACCAGAAGGAAGCAAAATAGATACAACTTGGTATGTACAGACTATGTGACGAAGTGGTGTGAAGCCAAAGCCATGAAGCGAGATGATGGCAACAATGTGGCCCTATTCCTATATGAGAACATCATCACTCATTTTGGCAATCCCCTAGAACTAGTGAGTGGCAGAGGTACTCATTTCCTTAACAAGATCATGAAAGAATTGATAGAGTTGTACAAGATCCGCCATCGTAAGTCCACACCCTATTACCCCAGAGCCAATGGCCAAATCGAAGTTACCAATCGCATCCTATGCTTGATTCTGACAAGGATGATTGCTGCCCTTCATCATGATTGGGATGATTGACTTATAGAGATCCTCTAGGCATACAAAACCTCCCATAAGGCTGCTATAGGATAGACCCCTTTCTAGCTAATGTATGGTACAGAGGCCGTCTTCTCTGTTGAACTGGAGTTAACTGGAGTTGAACTAGAGTTGCCCTCTCTACGCATGGCTATCAAAGAGTGCTTGGGAGAGCTGGCGAGTCCCTACAGTGTTATCTCTTGCACTTGGAATATTTGAAAGAGACTTGCAGGATGGCCTACAGTACATGGAAGCCATGCAAGCTCAAAGAAAGGCCTATCATGACACTTTCATCAAGAAAAAGGAGCTCAAGGAAGGTGATTTAGTCCTTTCTTATGATTTGAGATTTGACAAGTTTCCAAGAAAGCTTCAACAGTGATGGATGGGCCCCTATAAGGTACTTGATATCAATCCTAATGGCTCTGTCCAAGTGCAAACAGTCGATGCTTCTGATGATCCTTTTCTAATTAATGACTATGGCCTCAAGAAGTACTACCCTCCATGGGTATCCTAACAATCACTAACGATAGCTCCTTCATTCCTTGTATGTTGATCAATAAAGCTTTACCTATTGCTCATGATAGTCCTCCTACTTATGTTAATGAGGTGGCCACGTTCTTCTAGCCCCTCACAATCACCTTCCACCCTAACATTGCTTCCTTTCCATCTAATCTAGCAGAGGTGGCAGGGATGGTTCTGATTCATGGTATTTCCAACATTCTTCTTTTTTTTTAAATAATAAAGATATATCAGTTATGGGAGAAAAGGACTTTGATCCCTGTCATACTGACCTATTCTTTGAGAAAAGGTGGAAACACCCTCGAGAGTAGGGAAATAGAAAAGAAAAACAAAAGAAGACGAAGAAAAAAAATCAAAACTGTTATGGGAGAAAATGAAGAAATTCCGTGTCATAATAGGCCTCATTCCACGAAAAGGTAGTACATACCCTTGGATGGGAAGCTAGATATGGAAAAGCTGGTAACACCCCACCATCCAAGATAGCTAAATCATTAGCCAAACTCTTCTAGAAGAAATTCCAAAGTTGCCTCCCTTGGTGCACTGAATCTTGCAACCCCATCAGTGCTTTGGACTCCTACAACAAACAACATTTCCAATATGCAATCCAAGTCCCAGACTTGTTGGCTACCTCCCTGGATACGCCTCTTTTTCAACCAATCCAAGTTGACATCATCAACTAGACAAAGCCGATCTTCATTAACAAAACCTTGAGAGATGAGAGCTTTCATTCTAATCGGATGGGCTTGTGAGTATGGGCTGCCCTTTGTAATCATCAATAGAGCATGAGACCAGTCCTTGCCCTTTATATCCAACAAAGAGGTAAGATGTGTGAATGGAGTGTTGTACACATGAGCTAGGCCTCTCAATTCACAAAGCACAAATTGTTCATGTGCATGGCACTATAAGGCTCCTTGGCCTTTCTTCTTGCACCGTATGCCGACACAAGGTGGGATGAAATATTGCACCATCAATTGCACACATGAAATATAACCTTTGCACAAGTGACAGTGAGGCTTACATTAATGGGTGTAAGGAATAGGTTTCCCTTCTACAATCATCAACAAAGCATAAGACAAAGGGGGGACTAAGTGTGATTGATTTCCCTTTCATCAATTAAGAGGTGAGGATTGAGGGACATTACAACCATTGGAGATAGGTATGTTCTCATTTCCCTATTCACACACGAGATGGGCCTCCATCATCACTATACACGCCTCACTTTGTTTGGTCCATTGCACTACAAGGCTCCTTGGCCTTATTTCTTGCACATATGCTAGATAGATTGGGACACACTAATGCACCATCAACTATGCACCACTAGCATACTCCCTCTGAACCATCTCTCTTGTCGATTTCTAAAGTGTGAGATATGGGTTTCAATTATTCTCTTCAAATGATGTAAGGTATGGGGCGAGCGACTGATCTAATATTCCAAAATGGGTGACTATCGAGATCGAGTGATGTATACATCACCATCGAAAACTTCACTACATCTTTGTCAATGATGCTACCTCTGTGGGTGTTGCCGCATGATCCTTGCCATACTAAATGAGTGTGATGTGGTGAGTTGTGGTACCTCCTGCCGATGATTACAACCCTTCATGTGATAGCTATTGAAATGCATGAATCTAGAGCATTGCTATGGCGGATGGAACACAAAGACAATGTTCATGATGACATAGATTAGAGAAACCAACTGTTACTCAAGTGAATTAGGTTCCAAGATGGAAGCTTGGACTCATAAACAAAATCTTGACTTTGATACTAACTATGACTAAAAGGACAAAAGTACAATAGTAATGCATCATTGAATGATAATAAGGTATATCACTTTATAGGCTCATGATTGTTCCCTTTTTCTCCACTGTACTTATGGGATTCAAGCATCCTATGTATTTTAGGCATCCACTCTAGTAAACATTGAGTCTTCAAGCCCTATTGCTCCATACAAAGAGGCCATCGCATGGGCATGATTGCATATTTTTCAACACCCCTCCTCAATCACAACCATAAAAGAAAGCACTAAGTGTACAGAGAACCTTGCTAAGTGTGGATATGCCACAAACATGGTAATCATCCCCAAAGGCCATCGTAGAAAAGGCTAAGTGTGGGTACCAAAAAAGTGGCTAACATCCAGGGACTGTTACAAGGCCTTACTAAGTGTGTAGGGGCTGATATGCTGTAACGTGCCCGCTCCTCAAATCACTGGACATGTCCTAGCAGTCCATCAAGAGATATATCTAGAAGACACTGCCCGGCACTCCCAAGGAATGACACGGGGTTTGCCAACTATGGTCTCTCAAGTCTACCCCGCAATCAAACTTATCCGACCATTCCCACTAGGACCGACCTGAACTCTGGGTTCCTTGTAATCGGGTCTTCCTAACAGCCTTCTGGCGTCGGTCTACAACTGTTCCACTTTGTGCAAACACAACTGGGCCAAATCAGACTCATACTGCACTTGGTTCAAAGAGAATGGAAAATGAGAGGGATGCATTGCTCGACCTCTCTGCCCGTAGGGCATAGTCCCATTCCGGTCCCCTAAAGTGGTATGAATCAGATTTTTAACATACAAGTTCTAAGGTCCTTTTCTATCTAATGTTCGCATCAAATAAATTCCATTGAGGAAAGCTCTCGGCTAACTGAGACCACCCTTCCGTAGGAAGGACCCGACGGTCACATCCACCATGCTTCCCTTGGGGGTTGTTTTAGTTATCTAATTACCTACCATATTATGTTTGACACATAAAATCAGCTTCCTTAATTAACCCATTAATCACAGGTTCCTTTACTTAATTTAGGGCACTGACATGAAGACAAGATAAAATAGGATCAAACACTTCCTTAACTTATCTTTAGATTAATGTTTGTCTCATGCCCACACAGGAGAATTAAGTATTCATTTCTGCCTCTGCGGAAAAATCCTTTCATCTCCCGGCAATAAAACCCGAAGGTTTATCCTACCAAGATTTCACCTTGTAACTAGTATCAAGGCCTCGAGATCCCATCTCGAGTCACGTAGAACACGGAGAGACCGCTCGCGACGGGTTCCGTCCACATTCTCGGCGTGGATTCATAACCCCCTTGGTTAGGGTTTGGCAGTTCACAAGGGGTAGCTAGCACCATCCTTCCTTAATTAACCCTTTAGGAAATCAACCATAGCTGAAGCAACCAGCCTAATAACTTTTACTAGGAAAAACACCCATTTTGTTCCCATGGCAATCAATCATCACAGACCTGGCCATGAAATCATCAACCACACCCCACTTGGGTCAACATCCAAAACCACATTAACAAATAGTTGAATACACAACCTCTTGCTTCAATGCATCGCAATCCCATTGCATGCACCAGAATTTAACTTGGATGTATCAAAACACTTGCTCAAGGGATTTACAACCTTTTCAAACAACCAAGCATAACTTGGGTCAACAATCCATTTAGGGTTAGGTCACCAGCTTCAATTAAGCTAGGAGCGTATCCATTTGCAATAATCCACAGCAAGATCGATAAAACAATTTGCAGGCAATTATACTTATTCATAATGCACAAGATCTCATGAAGGTCTAGGTTTCTATTCATCATTGCAATTGCATCCTATTAATGGAAACAAACATTTTGTGTGTTTAATTTTTATGCAGATGCAAATCGTGATTTTTATTGGTTAATTTAGGCAGTGCTCTACACGAAGGTCTATCATTTTATGTAAAAATTTATGAAAACCTTATCATTTCATGTGCGTCAATCCATGTAGAGTCATTCTATTTGTCCACTTGACTCCCATGCATCATCCCATATTTGCAAGATTTCGTGTAACAATATTTCATGTACTAGGCTAGTCAATATTTCATGCAACTCATGCACTTAAGTTTTCATAATCATACACTTTAAGTATAGAAGAGAAACCATGAACAATAAGCAACAAGAATAGCATGAGGGTTAGAGAACACCATTTTCGAGGGGAGGTGGTCAATGTCATCTTCTGATTTCCCTTCAAGTTCTCTTCGTTCTCACCTTCTTCTTCTTCTCCTCTCTCTCCCTCTTCTTCTCCTTCTCTCTCTCCCTCTTTTTCTCCTTCAACACAATATTAGGGAGTTTAGGAATCTCCCAATTCCCATTTTTTGAATACTAAAAAGGTGGCACACGATAACATGCCCATAAGTTTCTCAAAACCATATGATTTGACCACGTGTCCCAAACTTATGGAAAATTCCCACATTCCCCAATATGGTGTTCTTCTCTATGTTCTCGCTTCCTCTCCTTCGCCATGATCCACGGGGGGCTGTCAATCAGGATGCCAAGGGGAGGGGAGGGGGTTTCAGATGACGAAGAAGGGGGGGGGGGTTTCTCTGTCGGAGCCTAGGAGGGGTGCTATTGCAGTCCGCAGCGGAGGGGAGGTGCTGTACGTCACAGTGACCAAGGGGGTGGTGCCTGCACAAAAGACGGAGGGGGGTCCATTTCATACCATCGAGGGAGGAGGGGGAGCCTCTTCCAGACGTCCACGGAGGAGGGGCCACTCTGTTATAAGGTGGGGGTGGGGAGGGGAGGACGGCGTATCCCGCCACCTGGGGGGGCTGCATGCCCCCCCTTAACTATCACATCACTCCCTCTCTCTCTCTCTCCCTAACGTGCTGTCAGCGGGGAGAGAGAGGGAGAGTTAAAAAAAATTGAACTAAAATAATAATTTTTTTTTCAATTAAGGGGGGGGAAGTTCTTATGGGGGTATAGTACGGGGGTCACGGGGGAAGCACAGGGGGGGGAGACTTTACATATGCATAGGCTACATGAGGAGTTTTACAAGGCGTATTATAGGAGCATTAATTACAAGTACATACAATAAAAAATTCTAGTGAAAAGTGGAGACAAGGACCAACATGCCATTGTGGTTTTCTTCATCAAATATGTTATGGTAGGCACAGGAGATCTTCTTTTCTTTGTCTTCTTCTTTGATGTAGTACACTTTGCTTTCTTTGATGCTCTTTTTGTCTTCATGGTCTTCTCTTCCTTGGTAATCTTTTTAATGGTCTTTTTGGTCTTCTTCTTCATTGAATTTTCCTTCTTCTTTATGGTCTTTATGGTCTTCTCATTCATTAACTTTGCTTGCATTAATATTCATGTCCATGTCCCCCTCAAGGAGAGGTATCATCATCTTTGAGATTTTCATGATGACCAAGGCAGCTGAAATGTCTTCAAAATCTTCAAATGAAATTGTTGATTGCACTTTAGAACAAGTAAATCTATACATCCCTGCAAGTGGAACAACCAGTTCTTCCATGTAGTGTAAATGAGTAAGAAGTGTTATATTATTCTTCTTCAAGTTGAGGAGCTTTCACATTAAGACCTTCTTGTTTGTTATTGGCATGACCAAGAATTAGCTTCAAATCTTAGATTTAATTAGTAAGAACACAATATTAGTGAGTTTGAGAATCTCCCAATTCCCATTTTTTTAAATACTAAAAAGATGGTACTCAAATAACATGCCTATAAGTTTCTCAAAACTATATGATGTGACCTATCATTGGAAAGTGCTTGAAAAATGGAATCTTTTGAGCTATAAAGCGCTTGATTTGGAGTTATAGTGTTAAACTTATGACAAATCCAAAGATTTAACCATGTGTTCCAAACTTATGGGAAATTCCCATATTCCCCAATATGGTGTTTAAGAGTGTTGGTATTTGAATGTGTCAAAAGACACAAGAAGATTAGTGTTAATCAACACTAGGTAGTATCAAGAGATACTATGTAGTTGAAGCACTTGACATTGATCTTGAGTTTGATTTCTTGCTTCCCTTGCTAATTTGAATGGGGAACTGAGTAGATCATAGTGAATCAAAATTGCAGAGGGTTGGTTGATCCCAAAGGAGTGAGAAATTGAAGAGGTTTATTAGCTTGAGCTCAAAGGCTATGGCTACCCTCTATTTAGGATTCATAGATGACTAGTTTTTTGTTGATTGTAGCACGTATACGTGATCATTTGGTGAGTTTCTTGGTGATAAGTGAGCCTGAATCAAGGGCTTCAAATGCCATATACACATAGGAAGAATCGCAGCGAGCAAAGGCAGCATGGGCTCTATGATCAGAGACATGCACATTTCGGATAGTGATGGCGAATTTCTGCAATGCTAGGCTGGGAAGTCACCAATGTGAGGGTTTTATGTAGCATAGAGAAACATCGTGAGTAGAGGGAGATATCTCCATAAGGAACCACTGGAAGATATCGTCTGTAGAGAGAGATCTAGAAGCTCCACTTGAGATATGTCATGCTGCTATGGTTGCCATGGAAAGTCAAGTTGAAATAGAGGTGGAAACTGAGCTCATGAGCTAACATTGGATTCAACCAGAATTGAAGAGAAGCTAAGAGAGCAGAGAAGCGATATGAGCCATGCTCACCATGGCTCTCATATCATGTTGAAATGCATGGATCTAGAGCATGGCTATGGTGGATGGAACAGAAAGACAATGTTCATGGTGACATAGCTTAGAGAAACCAACTGTTACTCAAGTGAATTAGGTTCCAAGATGGAACCTTGAACTCATAAACACAATCTTGAGTATGATACTAACTATGATTGAAAGGAAAAAAGTGCAATAGTATTCCATCATTGAATGATAAGAAGGTACATCACTTTGCAGGCTCATGATGGTTCCCTTTTTCTCCACTATGCTTATGGGATTGAGGCATCCTGTATTTCAAGCATCCCCTCCAGTAAATTGTTTCAGTCTTGCCCTATTGCTCCATATAGAGATGCCTCCACATGGGTGTGATTTCATATTTCCCAATACCCCTCCTCAATCACAACTATAAAAGAAAGCACTAAGTGTACAGAGGTTTCCATGAGTAGAACCTTGCTAACTGTGGGTATGCCACAAATATGGTAATCATCCCCACATGCTATTGCAAAAAAGGTTAAGTGGTGGCACAAAAAACATGGCTAACATCCAGGGACTACATCAAGCCTCACTAAGTGTGTAAGGGTTATTATGCATAGGCTACATGAGGAGTTTTACAAGGTGTATGATAGGAGCATTAATTGCAAGTACATACAATAAACAATTCTAGTGAAAGGTGGAGACAAGGACCGACACGCCCTTGTGGCTTTCTTCATTAGATATGTCATGGTAGGCATATAAGAGATCTTTGTTTCTTTGTCTTCTTCTTTGATGTAGTCCACTTTTCTTTCTTTAATGCTCTTTTTGTCCTCATGGTCTTCTTTTTCTTGGTAGTCTTTTTTATGGTCTTTTTGGTCTTCTTCTTCATTGACTTTGTCTTCGTCTTTATGGTCTTTCTGGTCTTCTTCTTCATTGACTTTGCTTGTATTAATCTTCATGTCCATGTCCCCCTCAAGCAAAGATATCATCATCCTTGAGATTTGCATGATGACCAATGTAGCTGGAATGTCTTCAAAATCTTCAAATGAAATCATTGATTGCATTTTAGAACAAGTAAATATATCCACCCTTGCAAGTGGAACAACCAGTTCTTCCATGTAGCGTAAATGAGTAAGAAGTGCTATATTTTTCTTCTTCAAGTTTAGGAGCTTCCACATTAAGAATTTCTTGTTTGTCATTGGCATGACCAAGAATTAGCTTCAAATTTGAGATTTAATCAGTAAGAAAGTTTGTGTTTAAATGTGTTAAAAGACACAAGAAGATTAGTGATGGGACCTCAAATGGGCCGGCACTGGCTATGGCACTAGCCGGACCTCATGCTCATTACAGACAAACACACCCTCACGGCCTCGCGGGCCAAGAGCGTCAATCTGATGCTAAAGGACAAACCGTCCTAAAACCTAATCTATGCATTTATAGTTTTATAATCCAACGTTTCCCTTTCTATAAACTCCTTAGAGGGAGAACCCTTATACATTGGCAATAAATACCACGATAATCACATACGTGGGAGGCAACCTCTCGGTGAAAACACCGCGGCCCCATTGCAGCTCTTCCACATTGCAGGGATTAGCCCTTTGATGCGCTGCTCAACATATAAAAAAATGAAAAAACTCCGCTCTTTCATTTTGAAAGTAATCCAGGAGATACCATGTGTCCTCACCAAATAATCCCCCAAGAAACGAACGTCTATCCTACGGCTTAGGATGCCTTTCCACACTCAAGCGTAGGTCATTGTCATTGAAAACAGGTGTTATGCATCCAATTTTTTTTCCTCACACCATGGTTTACATGCACATGCAAAGTAAATGATCCTAAATTGCTCAAACATAATTTTCAATGAGACACGTGTTGTGCACAACCAGGCTTTCAATGCTCCTTCACTAACCTATTGCGGCAATGTAAGGATAGCATCGAGACAACACCCGTGCTACTATCCTCTTAATTAAAGTACGACAAACTCTATGTCATGAAATGCATCAAAAAATTAGAAACAATTAGCAACAATCAGCATGCAAATCACACCATTCAAACGTCCCAATCCCCTACGTTTAGGTATTGCTTTCGTTGCATAGGTATAGAGGTTCATTTTGTCATGTTTTGATATATACAAAGCAATAAATCACAAACTTTGACAAGGAGCTAGGGCAAACTGAGGCTAAACCTCATGATTTTCCGCTACCATACATCCACAAATAATCATTATATTTTTTCTTATTTTTCCAAGATGTATTTCTATTTTTTTCCTTTTTTTTTCATTTTCTTGATTTATTTGGCAATAAAATATGCTATTTTATTATTCTTCTTGTTCCAATCATAGCATACTAACATTCAATTTATCTTCCATTTTCCCCCCATGGAAACACTTTTCACCCACCCGAAACGGAAAAACTACCATTTTACCGCTTAAACACTGCATTTCGGGTTTACGAAAATTAAATAAAGCATGTAAATCATTGTAAAATCAAAATTTTTTGATACACAGCAGTTAATCATGATGCAATCAGCACACAAACAAATTTTCATCCAGTAAGAACATAACTATCATCATAAACTATAAAAAATCCTTCATTTTCTTCATAAAAATGATCAGACCGTGTTTTTACGTAATTTGAGACGTCTTGAATGACTGCATAACCAGCAAACAGAGCCTCCATTGCTCTCAATCCAATGCTGCACATCCATCTTCAGCACCTCCATCAATCTCCATCACCATTTCCTTCATTCTCCATCCCGATTCCTCCTTCAAGATGGTACACATGAACAGCCCATAGGGAAGAGAGAGGGAGGAGAGAGAAAGACTAGAATCTGATCTCTTCATCCAGATAGCCATATCTCGCGTGAAGACCGGTGATATGATTAGCCAAGTGGGAGAAGTTGATGCCCAATGTCTGTTAGATAGGTTGCTTTCAACCCGACATCATGATCCATGAGGGGGAGGGCGCATTTTTCACCGCCCTGTTTACGCCATCTTCATCCACGTTTTCTTCACGAATTCTTCATAAAAATTGAGGGGGGGGGGGGCTAAAAGTCCCAAAGGGCACCCCTCCTTTGGTCCTCTCAATGTCCACCTTTTCAAATCTTGGCCAAGTTTTGGTCTCTTCCTCGTCCGGACTCCGTTTTAGCCTCTGAAAAATCCTGTGCATCCGTCTTGACATCCCACACTGACTGGCAGCTCTTCCTGGCATCCCTCCCGACAATTGAAAAAATTATCAAAAATCTACAAGTGTCTCTCGGGTGCCTTTTAAAAGTTGTCTTTCACTTGGTGCTTAAAATCGTCCTAGCTGCACCCACCCCCTTCGATATTAAATATTTTTTCCATAAATTTTGGATTCTTGGCAAATTTTAGGCACATCTCGGGCTCAAAAATCTTCTCTCATTGGCAACCACGGGATAGGGCGACTCAGCCCGTCGAATCCCACAACAGATTTGCACAAAACAACCAAAGGAAGCATCAAGCTGATACAAAATAGGTACATATTAAAACACAGCACAATGCTAACCCTACCCCCTGACAAAACCAAGGCACGATATCCTCAAGGAGTAGACCTAGCATAATCTGATAGAAGGTCCAAAGCTAGTCACTAACCGACTGCTCCAACACGGCCAAACTAAAAAGAATTATCAAAGAGGTCGCCCTAAGTGGTGGTCTGAACTACCTACTGAACTAAGGACAACACAACTAGGAGCTCCTACTAGGCGAGGAATCATATAGCCTGATCAAGAAGTATTTTCTTTTAGCACATTTTTTCTTTTAGGTTTTTATTTTTCCATACTCCGCCGTGTAAAAAGGAGGGAGCTGAGTGTAGTGACCCAAGGAGAACAGGGCATCGGCCTCAGGTCCTGTCTCGGTACCCAAGAACCTACCAAGCCCTCGCAAGGTGACACTTAATCCTTTTCTGACGCTCACTTTTATTTTCACTCCAACCTTCTTGACTTTCTTCTTTTCCAGCCAGACGCCACCCCTAGGAAGACAAGGCATCGGCCCTAAGTCTGACTCGTCCCCAGGAACCTACCAGGCCTTCGCAAGGCAATGATCAACTGGTTATAAATTTTCCTTTATTTTCTTTTCTATTTTTATAAGGGTTAAAACCCCTTTTTACACATCTTTGTATATATTTATTTTCTTTGAGATATTTGGGTTTTTCCCTCTCTATCATCATCATTTTTTTTCTTCGACAGGCTTCTCTAACTGCCTCACAACTAACAAGAACTCCTAGAATGGCTGCCTAGTAGGCTAGCAGAACAGGGTCACTAGAACTGCCTTCTAAAACAGGTCTTTCGATGGCTGGCAATGTCTTTACAGGAGGCAACGACTACTCAAACCTTCCTCAGACATACCTACCCTAAACCTGGGACTTCATGCCTTGGACGCCAGTCCCCAATCAACAAAAGAAAATCCCCTACAAGTACACAGACACATATAACATACCAACACGGTACTCGTAAAGGAGAAATATCACCTGGATAGGGCCACGAGAAGTATCCACGTGACATAGGCTCCTTCCTAGCTCCTCTTTGAACCTAGCTAGCATAGGACTAAAACAAGAAACCATTAACCGCACCTGTACTAAACAGACAACTGGCCCTCTTGGCCTAATGAAATGAAACATTTAAAACCTCGCAAAACTGGCCCTCTTGGCCTAATGAAATAAAACACTATAGCACCTACACATCCCTCCCCGAAAGAGTACATATATACAATAATATGCTCCTTTCCAAGGAGGAAAAATAGGGCTTACATCCCTAAGCTAAATGCATAAGGTTATGACCTATCCCTCTTGCATATATAGCAAGAGGCATACGCATAATATGTTGTCTAATCAGCCTATGGGTCTAGGATAACAACGGTAGATGGGTCTCAACTACTCTTTGCATCACCCATATCAACCATCGCCTGCCATATATTGCATGCTCTGATAACATTTCCCATAAGCGACCGGAGCCTGTCTCACTATTGATAGCAATATCCAAAATAGGACCACAGTTGAAGAAAATGTCTTCTTCATAAGCAAGATTTGCCAATGAATCCATAAATCGATTCCAATGACATGGAATTAGCTGAAAAGACACTCTCTCAAACTCCTCAAGTAGGGTCATCACAGTTCGATGATACATACAAAGGATGGGATTCCGCACTGTGTATGTCCCATCTAGCTAATTCAAGATCAACTAGGAATCCCCTTTTACTAACAACCGTCAAATACCACCTTGCTTGGCAATATGCAGTCCGATAATCAAGGCTTTATACTCGGACATATTGTTAGTGAATCCTACCCCGAGATAAGCAGCTAACTTCATCGTAACTCTACGTCAGGGATCTCGAATTACTACTCCAACACTCCCTTTTTTATTAGGGCCCTTGGACGCTCCGTCAAAATATAATGTGTATGTCCACAATGGGTTTACACAGCCTGCCATCACAAACTCCTTTATTCATAATTATGATAGTCAAAATTTAGCATGCTTAGAGGATGAACTGACGGCTCCATCCCACCTTCTTCATTAAACTCAACAGGGATACTTGTCAACATTCGTAAGCAGTGATGGGAGAAGACTTTGATCTCCCACACAAAGGTTCCGTCTTCTTGCTCAATCACCTTGTATCCTTTGCTCCACCAGATAAGTTGCCCCTGATGGTATCTCTGCTCCAGATATGGGTGCTCCAAATAAGGAATTAACCGCCCCATCAACCAGCTATAAGTTCTTTTGCAGGTCTCAAATCAGCCCCAGCATGGACTTGCAATGCATTTCTCCGTGTTAGCATACTCAAAAATAATAAGATTTAATCTTTTTAAGATTAACCTTATTTTTAAATTTCACTCCCTACAAATCAGCTAGTAGAGCCGTAGACCTATTTTTCCCTATCCTGACAATCTTGTAGGGGCCATCCCATCTAGGTTCCAGCTTCCCTGGAAACAGCTCCCTACGTGCATCGTAGTACAAAACTAATTGCCCTTTTCTAAAGGTATACTTCTTTGCTTTAAGTTCATGCAATTGATTCATCCGACATTTAGCTACCTCATAGTGTAATAAGCTCTGCAATTTCAGCTCATCCAGGTGGGCTATGGTTGTGAAACATTCAAAGAGTGCATCCTCATCTCCCAAAGAGTGGTTAATTGCAAACCGTATGGTTGGCAACTCGATTTTGAGGGGTAACACACACTCTTCTCCATAAACTAATTTAAATGGAGTATGGCTGGTAGCTCGCTTAAACATTGTATTGTACGCCCATACTGCCACATACAACTTCTTGTCCCAGTCTCGTTTCTTCTTAGAGACTGTTTTAGACAGGATACCCACAAGCTGCTAATTAGTACTTTCGACTTGCCCGTTTGCTTGCGGATTATAGGGGGTTGTTTTGTTGTGCTTGATTTGCCAAGCTTCAGTCAAGCTTCCGATCACTTTATTCAAAAAATGGGTTCCACGATCCGACACTAGTTCCTTCGATGGACCGAAATGGCAGATAATCTGCTCTAAAAGAAAACTTGCGATCTCTTTTGCATTGTCCTGCCTTGTTGCCCGCGCTTCTGACCATTTTGTAAAATAATCAGTTGCTACTATAATGTATCTCTTCTGGGTAGTAGACGACGGGGTGATAGGGCCCACAAAGTCAATGCCCCACTTCTCAAATGGAAGGATAGCCATGATAGGCGTAAGTGGGCATTTCCTATTCTCTCTACTGTCATGTCTTTGACAGGTATCACATCTCTTAACCTACTCAAAGGAATCTTGGAAGATGGACAGCCACCAATATCCAGCTCTTAAATCTTTTTATGCCGTCAACCATCCAGCGAAGTGCCTCCACATGCAGAGTCATGGCACTCTTCCAAGATGAAAGGAACCTCGTTAGGCATCACACATCAACAATAGATATCATCAACACCCTGTCGATATAGTGTTCCTACGATCAAGGAAAACTTCAAAGCCTATTGTCTGATTTTCCTCTTTTCTGATTTCAATAAACTAGCTCCAGTCTCTCCCGTCGGTAGATAATGTGTGATAGCAGCATACCAAGGTGGGATAGAAGCTGTATCAATTTTAAACATTTCTTCAATATCACTTCCTTCAACCAAAGTCTCTTTCGGCTCCCCAAAATCCACAAGGCATTCCACAATACCCTGCAACCTCGGTGGCTTACTCTTAATCTCATAATCGAACTCCTGCAAAGTGATTAACCACTTTGCCAAATGATCAGGCGGCTGCATCTTGTTCATAAGCAATCTAAGCCCTTCCACCTTCGTATAGAAAACTACCCTCTCATAGAGGATGTAGTGCCTGAATTTTTTAGTTGCAAAGACCATTGCAAGGCACAACTTCTCCATGTAGATGTAGTTTATTTCTGATATGCCCGATTTTTGACTAGCAAAAGCTATTGGATGATACCACTTTTCCTCCCATATTTGGGCTAAACAACAGCAGTTGATACTATGCATGGTGGCTCCTGCTGAAAATATGTAAAATACCTTGCCTCTTTTAGGTGCTTTTAAAACTGGTGCTTTTACTAGCTCCTGTTTCACATCCTCGAAAGCTACCTTACAAGAGTCGCTCCATACAAATGAACAGCTAAAGGATAATAAGTTCGTTAATGGCAATGTCCTTTCTGCCAAGGCATTTATAAACCTCCGATAGTACCCTATCAATGACAGAAAGCTATGTACCTCTTTCCGAGTGCGTGATGGACTCATAGCGACTATAATCTTGATCTTTTTAGGGTCAGTTGCGATTCCTACTGAACTGACCACATGGCCTAGCAATAGCCCATAAGGTACTCCAAAGACACACTTCTGTGGGTTAAGAACGATACAAAATTTTCTGCAGCACTCAAAGCACTTTCTTAAAATAATCAACATCCTTTCCCTTACAGTGGCTGCCCCCAGGTCATCGATAAATACTTTCAACTCATCTGGGAAGATGTCACCAAAGGTCTTATTTGTTGTTCGTTGCCATGATCCGGGTGCATTGCACAAACCAAAGGCCATCACATGGTATGCAAAAGTACCAAAGATAGTAATGAAAGTTATTTTCAACCTGTCCTCTTCTGCAATTGCCATCTAGTTGTATCCTGCAAAGCAATCCATAAACGAATATATTTCCCTACCCACTAATTGATCCAAAATCTGGTCAATAAATGGCAGCGGGTAGTAATCCTTAACCGTTTGCTTATTCAGCTCTTTAAAATCTACACATAGTCGGATCTGGTTGTTTTTCTTCTTGCTGATAACAACTGGTGAACACCATTCTGTGTGCTATACAGGGAAAATTAAACTAGCTTTCCGTAATTTCTGTAACTCCTCAAACAGTCTGTCACTCAATTCAAAATGTATACACCTTACCTTCTAACGCACATGACAACTGCCTTCTTTTACAGGAATAGTATGAACAGCCAGGCTGGGAGGAATGCCTCTCAACTCGTCATAACTCCAAGCAAAGATGTTGCGAAATTCTTGAATCAAGGACACATAGTCCTCCCTTTTTGCTGAACTGAGCATAGAACCTAATTTAATTGGCTACGAATCATTCGGCGTGCCAAGGTCCAACTCAATCACATCTACGTCTCTTATCCTATCTTGCGGCTCTATCGGCTCATTTAGAGTTATCTGATAAATGTCCTCTGTAGTGGATCCCTCTTTAGATTCATCACTGGATGATGTCTCACTACCAAATGGATCATCTGCTATTTCTAATTCAGTAGAGAATGAAGGGGCTCTCTCACTCTTAGGTGACTCAGGGTAAGCATCGACTATTACTCGATTAGCACCTCTACTCTGAACCACTCAACCGACAGGTATATCGACTTGACAGTCTGTTTGTAAGATCCAAGGCCTGCCTAGCAAGACTTGATAGTTCGGACGTCCTGCGAATCTTATCACCCTAAAGTCCAAGAAGCATTCTACACTTGCAACTATAACATGGACTTTAGTAACACAACCTTCTGGTTGCCTTAGACTATCATTAGCCATTCTAAGAAGGGTGGAGCTATCTTTTTGGATGCCTAGACCCAACCTCTCCATCAACTCTGAACTCATGATATTGACGGAGGACCTAGTGTCTACAATAGCATACTCCACTAATATTCCATCCACGTATACTGGAACCCTAGGGTAATTCTTTTCAGCATGATCAAACCAATCTTCCCCTACTCGTGCTATGCCCAAAGGTTCTACAATATACTCAATACGCAGGATCTTCTTGAATTCCTTGTATACTCCTAGAGATAATTTAATCAAATGTAAGAGATTTACATCTGGTTTGACTTCGCAAAGAGAACTTGCTAGATCAAAATCATGATAGGTAGCCAAAGCTCTCTTTTCTTGCCAAATCATCCTTTCTTTTGGTCTGAGGATCGGCTTTGGTGCTTTCCTTTTAGCTATTGCCTTCTTTCTTGGCACTTCCTTATCCTTCTTAGGATCGACTATTTTGTCAACAGGCCTTAGAGGTCCACTTTCCATGCTAGGATTCAGGACTTGCGTCCCCTTATCCCCTTGCTTAGGGTTTCCCTTGACCAATTTTGCATTATCTTTATCACCCTCTTTAGCCTTCTGGCCTCTTGTCACGGCTCGTAGGTTAGAGGTTTCAACGCCATTGATGCGTACAGCCTTGATAAGGCTGACTCCATTGCCTTGTGGCAACTCCTCTATAGTGGTCTTTCCCCTTTGTAGTATTTGTCTTAGTCCATCATTTTGCTGGAGATTACTACCTTGCGCTCTATGATTAACTGGACCTGGCTGTTTACTCCCTTGTTGGAGGGAACTAATCTTACTCCAACAAGTAGTGGATAAGTGGCCTGACTTCCCACAAATATCACATTTAACATTTGGACAGTTTTTAGGGAAATGTTGTCCGCCACACCACTTTCAACTGAATCTTGAGGGACCATCCTCTTCAGGGCGTTGACTCCCTATCAGATTCTACTGCTTCTTTAGGAAATTGACATCAACAACTATTTGCGGATATTGTTCAAAAATCATATCAGTGTAGTGCTTCATCATATCCTTAACTTTGCCAAGGACATTCGAGGCACTCGACTCATAGCCTTGATTGTCTATCTGTCATTCCATTGGCCTAACAATCTGATTGGGAATTGGTTGTTGACTCACAGGAACAACATTAGGGTTCGAAACTTGGCCTCCAACATTTGGTGGAGCCAACTGACTAGCCATAGGCATAGTCACACTAGTAGGGGCTGGCAGCAAAGGTACATTTTGAACCATGCTTCCTCTCGCATTAGGGTTATTCATAGGCATCCCTTGACTTCCATTCATCAATGGTAAATCGCCTCCAAGTACTAGACCCGCATTAAGATTTATTCGAGAGGAGTAGGCCGTTTGTAATCGTGACTCTACTCCTACCCGCGTGATGGCAATGTCTATATCAGCCAAATCCACATTGCTCAATTGTACCTGAATATTGAAATCCAATCCATGCAGGAAGTATTGAAATTGGGCAGCCGACAGAATAGGAATGTAAGTTTGTAACTTACGAAATTCTTCCTTAAGCTTCTTGGCATAGGCTTTCACATTCTCATGGGGGTCTTGGCGTGTTACATTCAAAACACGCAACCAGTATTGGCCACCTCTTTCAGGGGCATATTCTCCTTGGAAAGCTGCATAAAATTGATCGATTGTAGTGATGGTTCCAATCTCTATGCTATGATACCATACTATAGCCCTTCCTTTTAACATCATGTTAAAGAACATCATAAGATGTCCCTCATCTTGGATTCGATAATTAAACATTAATCTCTAGAATTCACAAATGTGAAACTCTGCATCTTCTTCGGCTAACCCATTAAAAATGGGCAAAGGAACTCCTAAAGCTGGCAGATCTGGCGTCCTTGCAGGAATTGCAATGGGTTGTGCCATGACGATAATCGAATTGACAATAGGAGTTTGGACTGATGGGATCACACACCCACTTGAAGTGGGTTGACTTGGTGGAAGAGTGGAAGAACTTGCGCTTCCTCATGTACCTAAAGGACTATATGTAGCAGTTAGGTTGCTAAGACCACTGCCTCTTATGCATATCGGGCTACTCCTTTGAGGAGAATAGTGACTTACAATCTCCAACCGTCGTCTAGCCCTCTCAGCATGTTCTGCTTTTTGTATTTTGGCTTGACGGTCCTTGTCAGAGGACATAAACCAACTTTTTGGTCCCTAAAAACCCTAGATTCGAGAACCACCACTTGTTGGCAACTCCCGGCAGACGCACGGGACCTCAAATGGGCCGGCACTGGCTATGGCACTAGCCGGACCTCATGCTCATAACAGATAAATACACCCTCACGGCCTCGCGGGCCAGGAGCGTCAATCTGCTGCTAAAGGACGAACTCTCCTAAAACCTAATCTATGTGTTTATAGTTTTATAGTCCAATGTTTCCCTTTCTATAAACTCCTCAAAGGGAGAATCCTTACACATTGGCAATAAATACCATGATAATCACATACATGGGAGGCAACCTCTCGGTGAAAACACCGCGGCCCCACTGTAGCTCTGCTACATCGCAGGGATTAGCCCTTTGATGTGTTGCTCAACATATAAAACAAACGAACAAACTCCTCTCTTTCATTTTGAAAGTAATCCAAGAGATACCATGTGTCCTTTCCAAATAATCCCCCAAGAAACGAATGTCTATCATATGGTTGAGGATGCTTTTCCACACTCAACCGTAGGTCATTGTCATTGAAAACAGGTGCTGTGCATCCAGTTTTTTTTCCTAACACCATGGTTTACATGCACATGCAAAGTGAATGATCCTAAAGTGCTCAAACATAATTTTCAATGAGACACGTGTTGTGCACAACCAGGCTTTCAATGCTCCTTCACTAACCTATTGCGGCGATGTAAGGATAGCACCGAGACAACACCCGTGCTACTATCCTCTTAATTAAAGTACGATGAACTCTATGTCATGAAATGCATCAAAAAATCAGTAACAATCAGCATGTAAATCACACCATTCAAACGTCCCAACCCCCTACGTTTAGATATTGCTTTCATTGCATAGGTGTAGAGGTTCATTTTGTCATGTTTTGATGTAATGCAAATTCCCTAGTGTGATTCTTGTGAGAGTGTGCAACAGAAAGGAATGGAAACACAAAGACAAAGGAACAAAGAGAGACAACAAGAAAAGAATAATGAAATCTACACTAAACAAGAGAGGATGTTGATACAAATGGGAAAGCGGAAGGAGACTGATCAATCCTTGCGCACACAGCCCACATCATTGGTGAGGGCACGAGATCAAGCTGATGATGAAAACGACACTAGAGACGAAGGAAGATGACAAAGTCGGAGTGTGCACCTACCAGGGAAGGAGAAAGACAAATGAATGATGGAAGGGGCAAGCTATATATAGCCAGAAATACCCAAATATGGCTGACCTACATCAAAGGATGCCATAAATACTGGTTGACCTGTAATAAACGCTAGTCAATGACAAACAAAATGCCAAAAAAATAGGAATGACCCTAGAAAAATCCCAAATAATTGACAATGTTTGACAAGTGTAGGCACATTGTGGAAAGCAATAACTACCTGAGAAATGCACGCAAAATCCCGACCGGAGGAGAAAATGCACTAGAAGGTAATAAAGTGAGTTCTCTAGAATGAGCTATCTCCTCCGTCAAAATGAGTGATAGACCACTCAAAGCTCCTAAAATTCTCATCTAACTCAGACTAATGCTCACAAGCAAGAGATAACAAGGCATGACAAACATGACTACTAACACCTACAATACATCCACAAACAATCATTATATTTTTCCTTATTTTTCCAAGAAGTATTTCTATTTTTCCTCTTATTTTTTCCATTTTCTTGATTTATTTGGCAATAAAATATGCTATTTTCTTATTCTTCTTGTTCCAATCACTTCAACATACTAACATTCAATTTATCTTCCATTTTTCCCCCATGGGAAAACTTTTCACCCACCCAAAATAGAAAAACTACCATTTTACCGCTTAAACACCACATTTCGAGTTTACGAGAATTAAATAAAGCATGTAAATCATTGCAAAATCAGAATTTTTTGATACACAGCAATTAATCATGATGCAACTAGCACGAAAATAAATTTTCATCCAATAAGAACATAATTATCATCATAAACTATCAAAAATCCTTCATTTTCTTCATAAAAATGATCATACCGTGTTTTTACGTAATTTGAGACGTCTTGAATGATTGCATAACCAGTAAACGGAGCCTCCATTGCTCTCAATCCAATGTTGCATATCAATCTTCAGCACCTCCATCAATCTCCATCACCATTTCCTTCATTCTCCCTCCCGATTCCTCGTTCAAGATGGTACACATGAACAACCCATAGGGAAGAGAGAGAGGGAGGAGATAGAAAGACTAGAATCTGATCTCTTCACCCACACAGCCATATCTCCCGTGAAGACCGTGATATGCTTGAGCTCAAAAGTTGTGGCTGCCCTCTATTTAGGGTTGATGGGCGACTGGATTTTTGTTGATTGTAGCACGTATACGTGATTATCTGACAAGTTGTTTGGTAAGAAGTGAGCCTAGAACAAGGGCTTTAATTTCGCTATACTCGTACAAAGAATATCAGCATGCAAAGGCAACATGGGCTATACGATCAAAGACATGAACACTTCGGGCAGCAATGGTGAATTTCTACAATGTTGGGCTTGAAAGTCACCAATGTGGGGGTTTTATGTAGCATAGAGAAGAGCCCCAAGTAGAGGGAGATATCTCTAGAAGAAACCACTAGAGGATATGTTCTATAGAGAGAGATGTAGAAGCTCCAACTGAGGTATGTCCTTCTAGCTATGACTACCATGGAAGGTCAACTAGAAATAGAGGTGAATACTGGGCTCATGAGCTAACATTCAGCTATCCAAAAGTGCAGAGGAGCTAAGAGAGCAGAGAAGCGAGCATAGCCATGCTCACCATGCTTCTCATACCATGTTGAAAGGCATGGATCTAGAGCATGGCTATGGCAAATGGATTAGAAAGACAATGTTCATGATGACATAGACTAGAGAAACCAACTTTTACTCAAGTGAATTAGATTCCAAGATGGAAGCTTGGACTCATAAACACAATCTTGAGTATGACACTGACTATGACTGAAATGACAAAAGTACAATAGTATTCCATCATTGAATGATAAGAAGGTACATCACTTTACAGGCTCATGATGATTTCCTTTTTCTCCACTGTGTTTACGGGATTGAGGCATCCTGTATTTCAGGCATACCCTCTAGTAAACTGTTTGAGTCTTTCCCTATTGCTCCATATAAAGAGGCTATCACATGGGTGTGATTTCATATTTCTCAACACCCCTTCTCTATCACAACTGTAAAAGAAAGCACTAAGTGTACATAGGTTTTCATGAGTAGAACCTTGGTAAGTGTGGTATGCCACAAACATGGTAATCATCCCCACAGGCTATCCTAGAGAAGGCTAACTGTGGGTATCAAAAACATGGCTAACATTTAGGGACTATTATCAAGCCTCACTAAGTGTGTAAGGGTTGTTATGCATAGGCTACATGAGGAGTCTTACAAGGCGTATGACAGGACCATTAATTGCAAGTACATACAATAAACAATTCTAGTGAAAAGTGGAGACAAGGATCAACACGCTCTTGTGGTTTTCTTCATTAGATATGTCATGGTAGGCTTATGACATCCTCTTTTCTCTATCTTCTTCTTTGATGTAGTCAACTTTGCTTTCTTTAATGCTCTTTTTGTCTTCATGGTCTTCTTTTTCGTGGTAATATTTTTAATGGTCTTTTTGATCTTCTTCTTCATTGACTTTGACTTCTTCTTTATGGTATTTCTGGTCTTCTTCTTCATTGAATGTGCTTGCATTAATATTCATGTCCATGTCCCCCTCAATCAAAGGTATCATCATCTTTGAGATTTTCATGCTGACCAAGGCAGCCGGATGGTCTTCAAAATCTTCAAATGAAATCATTGATTGTACTTTAGTACAAGTAAATATATCCATCCTTGCAAGTGGAACAACTAGTTCTTCCATGTAGTGTAAATGAGTAAGAGGTGCTATATTACTCTTCTTCAAGTTGAGGAGCTTCCACATTAAGACCTTCTTGTTTTTCATTGGCATGACCAAGAATTAGCTTCAAATCTGAGATTTAATCAGTAGGAGAGTTGGTCTTTGAATGTGTCAAAAGACACAAGAAGATTAGTGTTAACCAACACTAGGTAGTATCGAGAGATACTATGTAGTTGAAGCACTTGATGATGATCCTCAGTTTGATCTCTTGCTTCCCTTGCTAATTTGAATGGGGAACAAAGTAGATTAGAGTGAATCAGAATTGCAGAGGGTTGGTTGAGCCCAAAGGAGTGAGGAATTGAAGAGGTTTATAAGCTTGAGCTCAAAAGCTATAGTGGTTGCCCACTATTTAGGGTTCATAGGCGACTGGATTTTTGTTGATTGCAGTAGGTATATGTGATCATCTGATGAGTTTCCTAGTGAAAAGTGAGCCTAGACCAAGGGCTTTAAATGCCCTATACACGTATGTAGAATTGCAGCGAGCAGAGGCAACGTGGGCTATACGATCAAAGACATGAACATTTCGGGTAACAATGGTGAATTTTTACAATGTTGGGTTGGGTAGTCACCAACGTGAGGGTTTTATGTAGCATAGAGAAGCGCGCTAAGTAGCAAGAGATAACTCAAGAAGAAACCACTAGAAGATATGGTCTGTAGAGAGAGATCTAGAATCTCAAAGTGAGGTATGTCCTGTTGGCTATGGCTGCCATGGAAGATCAAGTGAAAATAGAGGTGAACACTGGGCTCATGAGCTAACATTGAGTTAACCACAAGTACAGAGGAGCTAAGAGAGTAGAGAAGGGAGTTGATCCCTTCTCACCATAGCTCTCATACCATGTTGAAATGCATGGATCTAGAGCAGGGCTATGGTGGATGGCCCTTGTGGCTTTATTCATTAGATATGTCATGGTAGGCATAAGACTTCTTTTCTTTGTCTTCTTCTTTGATGTAGTCCTATTTGCTTTCTTTAATGCTCTTTTTATCTTCATAGTCTTCTTTTTCTTGGTAATCTTTTTTATGGTCTTTGTGGTCTTCTTCTTCATTGACTTTGTCTTTTTCTTTATGGTCTTTATGGTCTTCTTCATTATTGACTTTGCTTGCATTAATCTTCATGTCCATGTTCCCCTCAAGCAAAGGTATAATCATCTTTGAGATTTGCATGATGACCAAGGTAGCTGGAATGTCTTCAAAATATTTAAAATGAAATCATTGATTGCACTTTAGAAGAAGTAAATATATCCATCCTTGCAAGTGGAACAACCAGTTCTTCCATGTAGTGTAAATGAGTAAGAAGTGCTATATTATTCTTCTTCAAGTTGAGGAGCTTCCACATTAAGACCTTCTTGTTTGTCATTGGAATGACCAAGAATTAGCTTCAAATTTGAGATTTAATCAGCAAGAGAGTTGGTCTTTGAATGTGTCAAAAGACACAAGAAGATTAGTGTTAACCAACACTAGGTAGTATCAAGAGAGATACTATGTAATTGAAGCACATGATGTTGATCCTAAGTTTCATTTCCTAATTCCCTTGCTAATTTGAATGGGGAACTAAGTAGATCAGAATGAATCAGAATTGAAGAGGGTTGGTTGATCCCAAAGGAGTGAGAAATTAAAGAGGTTTATAAGCTTGTGCTCAAAAGCTATGGTGGTTGCCCGCTATTTAGGGTTCATGGGCGACTAGATTTTTGTTGATTGCAGCACGTATACATGATCATCCGATGAGTTTCCTGGTGAGAAGTGAGCCTAGACCAAGGGTTTCAAATGCCCTATACACGTACAAAGAATTGCAGCGAGTAGAGGCAATGTGTGCTATACGATCAGAGACATGAAAATTTCGAGCAGCCATGGCTAATTTCTACAATGCTAGGCTAGGAAGTCACCAATGTGAGGGTTTTATGTAGCATGAGGAAGCTCACTAAGTAGAGGAGGATATCTCTAGAAGAAACCACTAGAAGATATAGTCTATAGAGAGAGATCTAGAAGTTCCATTGAGGTATGTCCCGCGGACTATGGCTACAATGGAAGGTCAAGTGGAAATAGAGGTGGAAACTGAGCTAATGAGCTAACATTGAGTTAACCAGATGATGCCAGGAGGCATATTTCACGGTGGATTCCATGCCAAAGTGGATTCCGTGAGATTTTACGGTGGATTCCGTAAACTTTGATGACCGGGGCTCATACACAAAGTGGATTCTTTGTGCGAGAAGTTGATGGGGACGCCTATCCTTTTCGGGCATTTCATTAATTTAGTGTGTACATGGGTGATTCCATAGCGGGTGATTCTGTAAAATACATATTAAATTAATAAACATTTATGAGTTTAGAGTGCGCACTCATAATAAATTAAGGTTAGGATTGATTTCTAACCAGTTGATTTATTTATGTAGCTGAAGACTGCTAGGTATTCACTTTTGTTAGTTTCATTGTATTATTTTACTAACGATTGTGAATGCTTCAATTGATGTGTAGAGATAGCAGAAGTGGCAGAGGAAAGCATTGGAGGATAGCGAGTATTCGAGTTATTACTTATATTTTGATGGGTGCATACCTTAGGCATGGCGCCTATATTTTGTCATGCCTATTTATTGAGGCGTTGGATATTTATTTATTATTTTGTATGCGCATGGGCGCATGATTATGATATTTGTATTTGGACATTGTATTGGGTATGCTTGACTCTTTGGGCACCGCCCATTAGCTTTATTTCTATTTTGTGCTAAAGCAAACTCAAAAGCCAAAAGCGTGCTATTTTGTAATTTGGGCTATTATTTGAGCTTGAAGATGATTAATACATAAAAATACATGCTTTGTGGAGCGCTCACACAAGGGATGGGGGGAGATTGCACCCAATTAGTTTCTTGTTCATGTCATGCATGCTTTTTACCTTGAGTTTTGTGCAAAAAGTAGAGTTCTTTTGTTCTTGGGGACCTTCTGGCATTCATACGCGAGCATACGACATCCGATCTGCGCACCAGTGGTATCAGAGCGAAGCTAAGATGTCGAGAGCTTCCAATCGCTACCCATCTTGTGTGAAGATGGAGTTCCTAGAATGATCGAGCTCTACGATCAATCTCATCGTGAACGGTCAATACGGGTGGATTCCTGGCGGTCAAGAGCCTCTGTTTCCAGCATCTGATCGCAAAGGACCGGCCTGCAACAGCGAAGGACCACTCCTACATCCTCTTCTACAAGTCATGGATAAATAGAGATAAGCCATATCTTTTCTTAAGCTTCAAAGCTTAAGTTTTAAAGTTTTAGAGCTTAGCTTAACTTGAAGCTTTAAAAAAGCTTCAAATCGTTGATCAACGGCAGCGGTAGGACGTTCAGGGCGCCGAAAATTCCGCCGAGGACATATTCATGTCCTAAAAGTCAAAGATTTGCTGAGAAGCTTAAAGCTTCTTAATACTCTAAGTCTACTAAGGCTTCCCAACTACTCAAGTTCAAAGTTACTTATCCTGCAAGTTCTGTTAGTCAACAGTCACGTAAATCTATCAAGTTGATCAAGTTTTGTAAGTCTGCAACTCTGCAAGTCTGTCAAGTAACCTGAAGTCAAAACTGACTTGTACCCAAAACTCCTATAAGGACTCTTCCTGCGCACAAGTTCCGAACTGCAAAGTTGTTCTCTGGAAGGTACTATTCGCATACGCAGACTTGCCGAACCAGTTTCAGCACACGCAGAAGGTCAAAACTCAAATTTTTCAAAGATTACAAATCGCGCAATAGCCAAAGACGAAGATTGTGAAAGCCACACACAAAAATATATAAGCCTTGTACACTCGATCTTGAGCTATGCTCATCCCGCTAATTGGATTTTGAGAGTGTGAGGTTTTTTGAAGTTTTGCAGGATGATGGAACAAAATATGGATGATTTGATGGCTGAAGGCGATCTTCCTGAACCTACGATGGAGCAAAAGCTGGATTTAATTATGATGTAGTTGGATGAAGAACGACGAGCTCGGCAAGCATTGCAAGTTCAATTGGCTAATTTACAAAGATCGACTATACTGACAAAGAGGAACCACAATCTGGAGATCTTATTCGACGTACCATCGACGTGACTCTCGAAGCTCAATCCATCCGCAAAGAAACAAAGATAAGTAAAAGAAATTTCAAATTCCGTACTTTCAATGGCACTCGAGATGGAAAAACAGTTCTTGCATTCATCAGTCAGTTTGATGATTACTTTCATGAGGAAACATACATAGAAAAAGATAAAATCAAGTGTGTCACTAATCATTTAGTGGATAGAGCATCTCTTTGGTGGACCGTGGTTCGTAAGAGCATAGATTGTCCCACTACCTGGGAGAGTTTCAAGAAGAAGTTTATGCAGAATTTCCTTCCTCCACAATTCCATGAAAAAGTCATAAAGCAATGGGACCTTCTTCAGCAAAGAGATCGTGAGCCTATTCCTCAGTACACCGAACGCTTTTGGAATGCATTACTCTAGTTACGCATGCTTGAAGATGTACCTGAAGCGACTCACGAATGTAAGTATATGTCTGGATTACTTGGGCATCACTATGCTGAAGTCAATATGTTCAAGCCTGCAACTCTTGAAGATGCAATTTCTTTAGCTCATGACACTGAAGACAAGCTTCAAGGAAGAGACAAGCGTCCACAATAATTTCAAGCCAATGGTAACTATGGATCTAAGCAATTCAATTCAAATTTTAGAAGATTTAATCAAGGTCGATTTCCTTCATCATCTTTTCGTAAGTCTTGGAAAAAACCACTTGCTTTACCATCGAATATCAATCAAAACCCTAAGCCAACTTCACAGCCAAATCCTAATATTCCTAGACTTCCTGCCATTGCAAACAATGTATCTAAAGCCAAACCTATAGTGTGTTACAAATGCCACCAACCTAGACATCTAGCAGCCAATTGCCAATCGAAGAAGCCACCTGTCCATATCAACTATCTTGGAGCAATGGAAGATGAAGAACATGAAGAAATACCTGATTTCACGGAAGATGAAGACGACATTACTACTCCTTCGGATACTTTACCAGGTATGCCAACTCCACATTCTTTATTGACAATGAAATATTTAGTGCATGGAAAAAAAAAGATTATTTTGCATGATGATGGTAGTACTCATGATTTTATTCGTGCAAAGTTAGTGAAAGAATTGAAATAACAAATTGTTCCTACGCATTATCGCATTAAAGCAGCATTTTTAGGCACGAGGTATAATGGAACACAAGAGATGCATGATTTACAAATTCAAATTGGTGAATATACTGAAAGAAGGAATTTTCTAGTTGTACCATTACAATCCAGTGATATTATTTTAGGTATGCCTTGGCGTCATCAACATAACCCTGATATAGATTATTCCACGCATTCAATTAATATTCATTTTCAAGGAAAACATATTACATTGTATGGTATGCATGCATCTAATGTTTTTCCACTGCTTTCTCATACTCAAGCTAAACGTGCATTACGCAAAAGTAGTAAATCTTATCTAATTTGGGTGAATGAACTGCAAGTTAAAGAAAAACATATGCACCATGAGCATAAAGAATTTCTTGCGCAATTTAAAGACTGTTTTGCAGAAGATCTACCACTTGGTTTACCTCCTTCACGTCTTGAAGACCACAAAATAGATTTGATTCCTGGTACACAACCACCTTGTAAAGCACCATATAGGCATAACCAGATAGAGCAGAAAGAATTTCAAAACCAAGTTGAGGAATTACTAAATAGAGGATTGATTAGACCTAGTAGTTCTCCATTTGGTGCACCTGTTTTGTTGGTAATGAAGAAGAATAATACTTATCGTATGTGCATTGACTATCGTGCTTTAAATAAGATCACTGTAAAGAATAGATATCCAATTCCTAGAGTCAATGACCTTATGGATCAACTGCAAGGTTCTGCCATATTTAGTAAAATAGATCTTAAATCTGGTTATCATTAGGTGAGATTAGATAAGTCTGACATTTTCAAGACTGCATTTAGAACACAATTTGGTCATTATGAATTTTTAGTGATGCCTTTTGGATTGACTAATGCACCTGCTACATTTAGTAGAATGATGAACCGTATATTTTTGAAATATCAACATTGTGTTATTGTATTCTTTGATGATATCTTGGTGTTTAGTCAAAATGAGAAAGAACATTATGAACATCTGTCCTTAGTTTTCAATTTATTGAAAGATAATCAACTGTATGCTAATCCGGAAAAGAGTGAGTTCTTTAAAACAGAAATTGAATATTTAGGTTATATTGTATCATCAGATGGTATTAAAGTTGACCCTAAGAAGATAGAAGCAATATTGAACTGGCCTATACCTAAAAATGTGCATGAGTTGCGATCTTTCCTAGGTCTTGCTAGTTTTTACAAGAAATTTGTGCGAAATTTTTCATTACTTGCTTTGCCTTTGACTAAAATTTTAAAGAAAGGTATTGTTTATCATTGGTCTGATAATCGACAGAAATCCTTTGACTTATTGAAACATGCATTAACCAATGCTCCTGTACTACAACTACCTGATTTTAATAGACCATTCTTTTTAGTAGTTATTGATGCTAGCGGATCTGGAATAGGAGCTGTACTTATGCAAGATAATCATCCCATAGCCTATTCTAGTTGTAAATTGAAACCCTCCGAACTTAAATATTCCACATATGATAAAGAATTATTAGTTGTGGTACAAGCTTTAAGACAATGGAAACATTACTTAATGGGTTCTGAGTTTATGATTAAGATTGATCAACAAAGTATTAGACATTTACTTAGCTAACCCCAAATATCTGACCGACATATCAAATGGGCAGCCTTTATTCAGAGTTTTCATCTGATTATCCAATATCAACCAGGTAAAGAAAATGTAGTGGCCGATGCATTAAGTAGAAGACCCACTATTCATAATATTTCTGTTATATCATTTGATTCTCTAACTCCTATGAAAGATACTTATCATTAGGACATTACTTTTCATGCTGATTGGAATAAATTAGTTGGAAATAACTAGATTCCTATTGATTCACTGTCTTATAATGATGGATTCATGTTTTATGAAAAGAGATTATGTGTTACAGTTCCATTTAGATCTTTTGTTTTGAATGAGATTCATTGTCCTCCATACCAAGGTCATAGAGGTATCACATCTACTTTACATACATTAACTGAAGATTTTTATTGGCCACATATGGACACTGATGTATCTAACTTTGTTTCTGAATGTTTGATTTGTCCAAGAGTCAAGAGACATCATGGTAAACAGTATGGATTACTTATGCCTTTATCTATTCCATCAAGACCATGGGAACAGATTTCTATGGATTTTATTACTGGTTTACCTAATACTAAAGCTAACCATGACATGATTTGAACTGTAGTAGACAGGTCTAGTAAACAAGTATATTTCATTCCATGTAAGAAAACTTTAACAGCATCTCAGGCAGCACAATTGTTTTTGAAAACTGTTTTCACTAATCATGGATTACCAAAAGTTATTATTTATGATCGTGATTCTAGATTTTGCAACAACTTTTGGATTACTTTGTTTGCTAACCTAGAAACAAAAATTGATTTTTCATTTGCATTTCATCCTGAAACTAATGGACAAACAGAAGCCACTAACATTACTATTCTAGATCTTTTACGTGCTTACACTATTTCTAAACCACAGACATGGGACACACATTTGCATTTACTACAATTTGCATATAACAATACACCACACACATCTACAAAGAAAGCACCGTTTGAAGTGATTTATGGTTATAGATTGTCTACACCTGTTGCATCTTTATCAAATAGAATTCAGAGTGTTGATGATATTGCTACTATGCATGCTACTATTTTTTATGAGGTTAAAGACATGATTGCCAAAGCCCAACACAATCATATACCAAACAAGCCAATAAGAATACACAAGCAATGAATTTCAAAGTTGATGATTATGTTTGGTTGAGAATAGAAAAACGTAGATTAGAAAGTGTAGATAAACACCCAGTTGTGAAATTAGCACCTAGATTCTATGGACCATTTAAGATTATTCACAAAATTAATGACAATGCATTCAAGTTAGAATTACCACCTCACTGGAAAATTCACAACACATTTCACATTAGTTTATTACGACCTTTTAGAGGCCAATTACTTGTACACCCTGTTTATGAAAACCCACCTTTGTTAGATGAAGAGACTGAAATACTTGAACCTGAAGCTATCATAGATACTGACTTTATGACCACTAGAACTGGCCGAAGATATTCTAGATATCTAGTCAAATTTAAGAACCATCCTATAGAGGACACCCAATGGATGCATGCTAGAGACTTAAATGCTTTCCCCACTCTGTTAGCTCCACATTGAGCTAATAGCAATTGAGGTCAATTGCTATCCCACCCCGGGGGTATCATGCCAGGAGGCATATTTCACGGTGGATTCCGTGCCACTGTGGATTCCATGAGATTTTAAAGTGGATTCCGTAAACTTTGATGACCGGGGCTCATACACAAAGTGGATTCTTTGTGCAAGAAGTTGATGGGGACGCCTATCCTTTTCGGGCGTTTCATTAATTTAGTGTGTACATGAGTGATTCCATAGCGGGTGATTATATAAAATACATATTAAATTAATAAACGTTTATGAGTTTAGAGTGCGCACTCATAATAAATTAAGGTTAGGATTGATTTCTAATCAGTTGATTTATTTATGTAGCTGAAGACTGCTAGATATTCACATTTGTTAATTTAATTCTATTATTTTACTAACGATTGTGAATGCTTCAGTTGATGTGTAGAGATAGCAGAAGTGGCAGAGGAAAGCATTGGAGGATAGTGAGTATTCGAGCTATTACTTATATTTTGATGGGCGCATACCTTAGGCATGGCGCCTATATTTTGTCGCGCCTATTTATTGAGGCGTTGGATATTTATTTATTATTTTGTATGCGCATGGGCGCATGATTATGATATTTGTATTTGGACATTGTATTGGGTACGCCTGACTCTTTGGGCGCCGCCCATTAGCTTTATTTCTATTTTGTGCTAAAGCAAACTTAAAAGCCAAAAGCATGCTATTTTGTAATTTGGGCTATTATTTGAGCTTGAAGATGATTAATACATAAAAATACATGCTTTGTGGAGCGCTCACACAAGGCATGGGGGGAGACTGCACCCAATTGGTCTCTTGTTCATGTCGTGCATGCTTTTTACCTTGAGTTTTGTGCAAAAAGTAGAGTTCTTTTGTTCTTGGGGACCTTCCGGCATTCACTACACGAGCATATGGCATCCGACCTGCGCACCACCAGAAGTGCAGAGGAGCTAAGTGAGTAAAGAAGGGAGCTGAGGCAGTGTGGGTTGTAGGATCAGAGACATGCACATTTCGGGCAGTGATGGTAAATTTCTACAATGTTTCGTTGGGAAGTTACCAATGTTAGGGTTTTATGTAGCATAGAGAAGCACCGTGAGCAGAGGGAGATATCTCCATAAGGAACCATTGGAAGATATGGTCTTTAGAGAGAGATCTAGAAGCTCCACTTGAGGTATGTCATGTTGGTTATGGCTGTCATGGAAGGTCAAGTGGAAATAGAGGTTAACACTAGCCTCATGAGCTAGCATTGAGTTAACCAGAAGTGCAGCTGAGCTAAGCGAGCAGAGAAGGGATATGAGCCATGCTCACCGTGGCTGTGATACCATGTTGAAATGCATGGTTCTAGAGCATGGCTATGGCGGATGGAACAGAAAGACAATGTTCATGATGACATAGATTAGAGAAACCAACTATTACTCAAGTGAATTAGGTTCCAAGATGGAAGCTTGGACTCATAAGCACAATCTTGAGTATGAAACTAACTATGACTAAAAGGAAAAAAGTACAATAGTATTCCATCATTGAATGATAAGAAGGTACATCACTTTATAGGCTCATGATGATTCCCTTTTTCTCCACTGTGTTTATGGGATTGAGACATCATGTATTTCATGCATCCCCTCTAGTAAACTGTTTGAGTCTTGCCCTATTGCTCCATACAAAGAGGCTGTCACATGGGTGTGATTGCATTTTTCTCAACACCCCTCCTCAATCACAACCATAAAAGAAAGCATTAAGTGTACAAAGGTTGTCATGAGTAAAACCTTGCTAAGTATGGGTGTGCCACAAACATGGTAATCATCTCCAGAGGCTATCCCAGAAAAGGCTAAGTGGGGGTACCAAAAACATGGCTAACATCCAGGGACTGTTATCAAGCCTCACTAAGTGTGTAAGGGTTGTTATGCATAGGCTACATGAGGAGTTTTACAAGTCATATGACAGGAGCAATAATTGCAAGTACATACAATATACAATTCTAGTAAAAAGTGGAGACAAGGACTGACACGCCCTTGTGGTTTTCTTCATTAGATTTGTCATGGTAGGCTTAGGACATCCTCTTTTCTCTATCTTCTTCTTTCATGTAGTCCACTTTGCTTTCTTTAATGCTCTTTTTGTCTTCATGGTCTTCTTTTTCTTGATAATCTTTTTAATGGTCTTTTTGGTCTTCTTCTTCATTGACTTTGTCTTCGTCTTCATGGTCTTTCTGGTCTTCTTCTTCATTGACTTTGATTGCATTAATCTTCATGTCCATGTCCCCCTCAAGCAAAGGTATCATCATCTTTGAGATTTGTGTGATGACCAATGCGGCTAGAATGTCTTCAAAATCTTCAAATGAAATCATTGATTGCACTTTAGAACAAGTAAATATATCCATCCTTGCAAGTGGAACAAGTAGTTCTTCAATGTAGTGTGAATGAGTAAGAAGTGTTATATTCTTCTTCTTCTTCAAGTTGAGGAGCTTCCACATTAAGACCTTCTTGTTTGTCATTGGCATGACCAAGAATTAGCTTCAAATTTGAGATTTAATCAGTAAGAGAGTTGGTCTTTGAATGTGTCAAAAGACACAAGAAGATTAGTGCTAACCAACACTAGGTAGTATCAAGAGATACTATGTAGTTGAAGCACTTGATGTTGATCCTGATTTTGATTTCTTGCTTCCCTTGCTAATTTGAATGGGGAACTAAGTAGATCAGAGTGATTAGAATTGCAAAGGTTTGGTTGAGCCCAAAGGAATGAGAAATTGAAGAGGTTTATTAGCTTGAGCTCAAAAGTTGTGGCTGCCCTCTATTTAGGGTTCATGAGCAGCTAGATTTTTGTTGATTCAACACATATACATGATCATATGGCAAGTTGCTTGGTGATAAGTGAGCCTAGACCAAGGGCTTAAAATGCCCTATACACATAGGAAGAATCGTAGCGAGTAGAGGCAGCACCAGTTGTATGATCAGAGACATGCACATTTCGGGCAGTGATGGTAAATTTCTACAATGTTTCGTTGGGAAATCACCAATGTTAGGGTTTAGAGAAGCGCCGTGAGCAGAGGGATATATCTCCATAAGGAACCATTGGAAGATATGGTCTTTAGAGAGAGATCTAGAAGCTCCACTTGAGGTATGTCATGTTGGCTATGCCTGGCATTAAAGGTCAAGTGGAAATAGAGGTGGAAACTGAGCTGATGAGCTAACATTGAGTTAACCAGAAGTGTAGAGGAGCTAAGCTAGCAGAGAAGGGAGCTAAGCCATGCTCACTGTGGCTCTGCTACCATGTTGAAATGCATGGGTCTAGAGCATGGCTATGGCGGATGGAACAGAAAGACAATGTTCATGATGACATAGATTAGAGAAACCAACTATTACTCAAGTGAATTAGGTTCCAAGATGGAAGCTTGGACTCACAAACACAATCTTGAGTATGAAACTAACTATGACTGAAATGACAAAAGTACAATAGTATTCCATCATTGAATGATAAGAAGGTACATCACTTTATAGGCTCATGATGATTCCCCATTTCTCCACTATGCTTATGGGATTGAGACATCACGTATTTCATGCATCCCCTCTAGTAAATTGTTAGAGTCTTGCCCTATTGCTCCATATAAAGAGGTTGTCACATGAGTGTGATTGCATATTTCTCAACACCCCTTCTCAATCACAACCATAAAAGAAAGCACTAAGTGTACAAAGGTTGTCATGAGTGGAACCTTGCTAAGTCTGAGTATGCCACAAACATGGTAATCATCTCTAGAGGCTATCACAAAAAGGGCTAAGTGGGGGTACCAAAAACATGGCTAACATCCAAGGACTCTTATCAAGCCTCACTAAGTGTGTAAGGGTTGTTATGCATATGCTACATGAGAAGTTTTACAAGGCATATGACAGGAGCATTAATTGCAAGGACATACAATAAACAATAGTAGTGAAAACTGGAGATAATGGCCGACACGCCCTTGTGGTTTTCTTCATTAGATATGTCATGGTAGGCTTAGGGCATCCTCTTTTCTCTATCTTCTTCTTTGATGTAGTCCTCTTTGCTTTCTTTAATGCTCTTTTTGTCTTCATGGTCTTCTTTTTCTTGGTAATCTTTTTTATGGTCCTTTTGGTCTTCTTCTTCATTGACTTTGTCTTCGTCTTTATGGTCTTTCTGGTCTTCTTCTTCATTTACTTTGCCTGCATTACTCTTCATGTCCATGTCCCCCTCAAGCAAAGGTATCATCATCTTTGAGATTCAGATGATGACCAAGGTACCTAGAATGTCTTCAAAATCTTCAAATGAAATCATTGATTGCACTTTAGAACAAGTAAATATATCCATCCTTGTAAGTGGAACAACCAATTCTACCATGTAGTGTAAATGAGTAAGAAGTGCTATATTATTCTTCTTCAAGTTGAGGAGCTTCCACATTAAGACCTTCTTGTTTGTCATTGGCATGACCAAGAATTAGCTTCAAATTTGAGATTTAATTAGTAAGAGAGTTGGTCTTTGAATGTGTCAAAAGACACAAGAAGATTAGTGTTAACCAACAGTAGGTAGTATCAAGAGATACTATGTAGTTGAATCACTTGATGTTGATCCTGAGTTTGATTTCTTGCTTCCCTTGCTAATTTGAATGGGGAACTAATTAGATCAGAGTGAATCAGAATTGCAAAGGTTTGGTTGAGCCCAAAGGAGTGAGAAATTGAAGAGGTTTATTAGCTTGAGCTCAAAAGATGTGGCTGCCCTCTATTTAGGGTTCATGGGCAGCTAGATTTTTGTTGATTACAACACATATACGTGATCATATGGCGAGTTTCTTGGTGAGAAGTGAGCCTAGAAGAAGGGCTTAAAATGCCCTATACACATAGGCAGAATCGCAGCAAGTAGAGGCAGCGCAGGTTGTATGATCACAGACATGCACATTTCGGGCAGTGATGGTGAATTTCTACAATATTTCATTGGGAAGTCACCAATGTTAGGGTTTTATGTAGCATAGAGAAGCACCATGAGCAGAGGGAGATATTTCCATAAGGAACCATTAGAAGATATGGTCTTTAGAGAGAGATCTAGAAGCTCCACTTGAGGTATGCCATGTTAGCTATGGCTAGCATTAAAGGTCAAGTGGAAATAGAGGTGGAAACTGAGCTGATGAGCTAGCATTGAGTTAACCAAAAGTGCAGCTAAGCTAAGCAAGCAGAGAAGGGAGATGAGCCATGCTCACCGTGGCTGTGATACCATGTTGAAATGCATGGGTCTAGAGCATGGCTATGGCGGATGGAACAGAAAGACAATGTTCATGATGACATAGATTAGAGAAACCAACTATTACTCAAGTGAATTAGGTTCCAAGATGGAAGCTTGGACTCATAAACACAAACTTGAGAATGAAACTAACTATGACTGAAATGACAAAAGTACAATAGCATTCCATCATTGAATGATAATAAGGTACATCAGTTTATAGGCTGATGATGATTCCCCTTTTCTCCACTATGCTTATGGGATTGAGACATCATGTATTTCATGCATCCCCTCTAGTAAACTATTTGAGTCTTTCCCTATTGCTCCATACAAAGAGGTTGTCACATGGGTGTGATTGCATTTTTCTCAACACCCCTCCTCAATCACAACCATAAAAGAAAGCACTAAGAGTACAAAGGTTGTCATGAGTGGAACCTTGCTAAGTGTGGGTATGCCACAAACATGGTAATCATCTCTAGAGGCTATCGCAAAAAGGGCTAAGTGGGGGTACCAAAAACATGGTTAACATCCAAGGACTCTTATCAAGCCTCACTAAGTGTGTAAGGGTTGTTATGCATAGGCTACATAAGAAATTTTACAAGGCATATGACAGGAGCATTAATTGCAAGTACATACAATAAACAATTGCAATGAAAAGTGGAGACAAGGACCGACATGCCCTTGTGGTTTTCTTCATTAGATTTGTCATGGTAGGCTTAGGACATCCTCTTTTCTCTATCTTCTTCTTTGATGTAGTCCACTTTGCTTTCTTTAATGCTCTTTTTGTCTTCACGGTCTTCTTTCTCTAGGTAATCTTTTTTATGGTCTTTTTAGTCTTCTTCTTCATTGACTTTGTCTTCATCTTTATGGTCTTTCTGATCTTCTTCTTCATTGACTTTGATTGCATTAATCTTCATGTCCATGTCACCGTCTGATGGAACCTAGAACGGGCCCGCACTGGCTCGTGCACTAGCCGGACCTCTATCTCACGCGCTCAACAACCCCATGGCCTCGTGGCTAGAAGCGTTGATGACACATACATTGCCTCCCTAGACATCTTGCATTTGTATTACGTTGCTTGTAGTCCACTCTTCTCTCACCCACTACTCCTCAGAGGGAGTCCCTTACACATTGCCTAATGGCACGAAGCACAGACATAGGGGTCCTCCAACAGCAGCTGAGTGCCACCACCCCTTTGCGACTCACCTACACCTTGGGAATTGGCCCCTCGGTGCGTCGCTCAACATATAAACATTTCGCACAAAATCCACTCAAGGTACCATTTAATCGTATACAGGAATGTACCATTGTCCTTACTTCTCTTTCCCCTAGATCCCCTGACTAGCCTATGGCTTAGGGTGTCCTGTCTCTCACTCAACGTGGGTCAAGGTCCTAATGAAAGAAATTGCTGTGCATCCAGGATTTCTCATACCTTTAAATATTTCCATGGTTTATGCATAGTGTGGATGCTAAGTCCTCAAACAATTATAAAATCAATATTGTGCACATGTGGAAAACATCATTTTAATGGTTTTCAACTACCGTTCTTATGCGGCGTTGCACGAACCTAGCACGAGGAAACCCTCGTGCTACTAGGCTCTCATTCTATAATTATTCACCGACCTATATGGCATGCAAACAAAAACCAGCAATCTTTTCATCATTTCACTCCGCATTTAGACACATTTTAACCACTCTACCCTCCAATCGATCAAATGCTGCATTGTTATATAGATTTATAAGGCATTTTGCCATCATTTTATGTGTAAAAAACGGAAAAAGACGCACTAGAACAAGAAGGTGGGCTGAACTGAGGAAAATCCTCATGCTTCAGTCCCCACAAACATTCACAAATATTTTTCTTAATTTTCATTAATTTTCCGCACCCAAAATGCATTTTTTCCCTATTTTTAGTAGTTTTTCTCTATTTTCCTTGTATTTTCCCTTATTTTCTGCATTATTTTATTACTAAAAATTTCAGAATAGGTTATGGGCTTCCTTCTTGCAACAAAAATGAAAATTTAGTTGGTGTTCCTATTTATTCTTCCATTTTTATGCTTAAAAACGTCATTTTCCCTTGATCTTCCATATTTTACGTGTTTTAGTGTATTATTTTGGGCCACAAGATGCATGTTTTTCTGATTTTCTAATTATGATCAACAAATACTCATGGAAAATGGCAACATAAATAATTTTTGCAACAAAAATGAAAATTTAGTTGGTGTTCCTATTTATTCTTCCATTTTTATGCTCAAAAAACGTCATTTTCCCTTGATCTTCCATATTTTACGTGTTTTAGTGTATTATTTTGGGCCACAAGATGCATGTTTTTCTGATTTTCTGATTATGATCAACAAATACTCATGGAAAATGGCAACATAAACAATTTTTAGCCCACATGAACAACAGTTTATCAATCAAAAGCCATGAAATCTCAAATTTCCTTTGAAAAAATTGAATTACCGCTTATTTGCGTGTCTCGGGTTTCATGTCCATGGTTGCAAATCTGAAAACCAATAGCACTTCATGCTCATGATGATCAGACGTCACCATTTCCAGCCCGTGGAGCAATCCGATCGATGCCGGACAAGCCTTCACCATTCTTTCTTCTTCCTTTCTCTTTCCACATGAATCCCCCCTTAGAAGAGAGAGAGGGAGGAGAGAGAAAGACTGATTTTCTCTCTCCCTCTACAGGCTGCCATTTCTCGTGCGGAACAAAGCAATGCGGAGCATGAAAGCAATGTAGTTGCCTCGTGTAATCTGTTCCATGGCTTCTTCTTCAACAAAAATCTGCATTGAGAGGGGGGGGGAGGGGGGTTTCGCGACGGCTTTGCAGCATGCCACCCCCCTAATCGTCGTTTTTTTTTAGGGAGGGGGTGCCCCTCCCCAAAGGCACCCCTTCACTTCTCCTTTTGGGCACTTCCCTAATTTTGACCGGCCTTTTGGCCCTTTTCCCGGCCTCTCACGCATACGGTATCCGAATCTAGTCCTGAAAATTTCTGTGAGCTCGTCTCAGCATCCCGCACTAACTGACAGCTCCACTGACTGGCACAGGCACATGGAAAAATTAATAAAAATCCGCAAGTGTTGCCTGGGCGTCCTTAGAGCACTTTGATGCTTAAAATCGTCCTAGGTCGAGCCGCCGCCTTTGACATTGGATATTTTTCCCTTGATATTCATAATTTTTAGCTATTTTTAAGCAATTCCCGGCACCAAAATTCTGCTCTCATTGGTGACCACGGGATAGGGCGACTCAGCCCGTCGAATCCCACAATAGATCTTCACAAAACAACCAAAGAAGCATCAAGCTGATACAAAACAAATATGTGATAAAAGTCAACACAATGCTCACCTTACCCCCTGACAGAACCAAGGCATGACATCCACAAGGAGTAGGCCTAGCATCATCTAATAGAAGATCCGAAGCGAGTCACTAACCAACTGCTCCAACACAACCAAACTAAAAAGAATTGTCAAAGAGGTTGCCCGAAGTGGTGGTCTGAACTACCCACCAACGAAAGACAACACTACTAGGAGCTCCTACAAGGCGAGGACTCCTATAGCCTGATCAAGGAGTATTTTCTGTCAGTACATTTCTTCTTTTAGGGTTTTTATTTTATTAACATACTTGGGCATGTAAAAAGGAGGGAGCTGAGCGTAGTGACCCAAGGAGAACAGGGCATCGGCCTTAGGACCTGTCTCGGCACCCAAGAACCTACCAAGCCCTAGCAAGGCGACACTTAATCCTTTTCTAACGCTCACTTTTATTTTCGCTCCAACCTTCCTTGTTTTGTTTTTTTTTTTGTTCCCCAGCAAGAAGCCACCCCTAGGAAGACAAGATATCGACCCCGGGTCTGACTCGTCCCCAGGAACCTACCAGGCCTTCGCAAGGCGATGATCAACTGCCTATACATTTTTATTCCTTTTCTTTTCTTTGATAGGGGTTAGAACCCCTTTTTACACACCTTCATATTTATATTCATCTTGTAGGATGTTCAGGGTTTCTTGGCATCATCATTATTATCTTCTGGCAGGCTTCTCTAACTACCTCACTACTAACAAGAACTCCTAGAACGGCTGCCTAGCAGGCTAGCAGAACAGGGCCACTAGGACTTCCTTTCTAAAACAGGTCTTTCGATGCCTGACAATGTCTTTACAGGAGGCAATGACTACTCCGACCTCCCTCAAACATACTTAGCCTAAACCTGGGACTTCATGCCGTGGTTGCCGGTCCCCAACAAAAATATATCCCCTCGACAAGTACAAATACACATATAACAGGAAAGAAAGGTACTCGTAAAGGAGAGGTATCACTTGGATTGGCCACAAGAAGCTTCCATTGCAGCAAAGGCTCCTCCAGGCTCCACCAAATTCCACGAACCACAAAACCTGTCCAGCACAATACTTAAAACAAAAACCCGATTAAACGCACCCGCACTAGACAGGGAAATGGCCCTCTTGGCCTAATGAAATCAAACATGAATTTGCCAATAGATTGGCCCTCTTGGCCTAATGAAATCAAACAATACTACGCATAACATCCTCCGGGAAACAACTATGATAGACATCAAAGCATACCATTCCCAGGGGAACAGAGGCTCGTAGCCCTAAACTAGGTGCATTAAATTATGACCCATCCCTCCTGCGTATATCGCAAGAGGTGTTCGCATCACATGTCATCTAATCAGTCTGTGGGTCCAAGATAATAAAGGCAGATGAGTCTCACCTACCCTCTGCATCACCCAGATCAACCATCGTCTGCCAAAGAGGGCATGCTCAGAAAGCATACCCCACAAACGACGAGGTCCTGTCTCATTGTCAATAAATATATCGCGATAAGGGCCACAATTAAAGAAGAGGTCTTCTTCATACGCAAAATTAGCCAATGAATCGGCAAACTAATTCCAGTTTCGTGGAATCAGCTAAAAAGACACTCTATCAAATTCGTCTAGCAGGGCTATGGCAATATGATGGTACATGCAAAGGATGGGGTTTCGTACCATGTATGTCCCATTGAGTTGATTTAAAACCAACTGAGAGTCCCCTTTCACCAATAACTGACTGATACCACCCTTCTTTGCAATATTCAAACCCATAATCAGGACTTTGTATTCTGCCATATTATTGGTAAAATTCACCCCGAGATAAGTAGCTAACTTCATGACAATGCGTCGTCGGGGGTCTCGGATGATAACTCCTACACTTCCTTTTTTGTATGCACCCCGGGACGCCCCATCAAAATACAAGGTGTACGTCCATAAAGGGTTTACATATCCCACCATCCGGAACTCTACTCGTAATTATGGTAATCAAAATTCAGCATATTCAACAGGTGGACTGTAGGCTCCATCCCTCCATCCTCATTGAATTCAACAGGGATGCTCGTCAAAATTTGTAGGCAGTGATGGCAGAAGACCTTGATCTCCCAAATAAATGTCCCGCCTTCTTGCTCAGTCACCTTATATCCTTTGCTCCACCAAATGAGCTTTCCCTGATGATACCTCTGGTCTAAATATGGGTGCTCTAAATAAGGGATCAGACGACCCATCAACCTCTATCATGATTTCCTTGCAGATATTTGATCGATCTCACCTAGACCTGCAAGGCAGTCATAGTATTAGTGCAATCAGAAATAATAAGGTTTAATATTATTAAGATTAACCTTATTTTTAAATTCTATCCCCTCAAGGTCAGCTAACAAGAGTATGGATTTATTCTTTCCTATTCTAACGATCCTATAGGGCCCGTCCCATTTGGGCTCTAGCTTGCCTGGAAATAATTCACGTCGTGCGTCATAATATAGAACAAGCTGTCCTTTCTTGAAGGTGTATTTCTTGGCTTTGAGGTCATGTAGCTGCTTCATTCGGCGCTTCGCCACTTCTTGGTGCAATAAGCTCTGCAGCTTAAGCTCATCTAAATGTGCCAATGTCGTCAAGCGCTCAAAAAGTGCATCTTCATCACTCAAAGAATGATTGATGGCAAATCGAATAGTCGGCAGCTCAATCTCTAAAGGCAAGACACACGCCTCCCCATATACTAACTTGAACGGGGTATGGCCAGTGGCTCGTTTGAAGGTCGTATTATAGGCCCACACTGCCACGTATAACTTTTTATCCCAATCCCGTTTCTTTTCCGACACAATTTTGGACAGGATGCCCACAAGCTGCTTGTTGGTGCTTTCAACTTTCCCATTGGCTTGCGGGTTATATGGGGTTGTCTTGTTATGCTTGATTTGCCAAGTCTCTGTCAAACTTTTGATCACCTTATTCAGGAAATGGGTTCCGCGGTCCGACACTAATTCTTTTGGCAGACCAAAATGGCATATTATCTACTCTAAAAGGAAACTAGTAGTTTCTTTAGCATCATCTTTCCTTGTTGCACGTGCTTCTGACCACTTTGTGAAGTAGTCAGTTGCTACAATGATATACATCTTTTGCGCAGTCGACGATGGAGTAATAGGACCCACAAAGTCTATTCCCCACTTCTCAAATATCGACTATCATGTCATTGACAAATATCGCATCTCTTAACATATGCAAACGCATCCTGGAAGATGGCAGGCCACCAATAACCTGCTCTTAAAGCCTTTTGTGCTGTAAGGCGTCCAGCAAAATGGCCATTGCAAGCAGAATCATGGCACTCTTCCAAAATGAATGGCACCTCGTCAGGCATCACACATCGGCGATAGATGCCATCAACCCCTTGCCGATATAATGTCCTTGCGATCAAGGCAAACTTTAACGATTGCTGCCTAATTTTCCTTCTCTCAACTTTAGATAATTCGGATCCTGCCTCTCCTGTTGATAAATAATGCGTTATTGCAGTGTACCAGGAGGGAATAGATGCCGCATCTATTTTAAATAACAACTCCATGTCACTACCTTCAGCCACAGATTCTTTTTGCCAAACAAACAGTTAAAGGACAATAAATTTGTAAGCAGCAACGTTCTTTCTGCCAAGGCATTTATGAATCTACGGTAATAACCAACAGAAGACAGAAAGTTATGAACTTCTTTCGGAGTGCATGGTGGACCCATGGCAATGATAACTTTGACCTTCTCGGGGTTCGTTGCGATTCCTACTGAACTGACCATATGCCCCAGCAATAGCCCATAAGGTACTCCAAAAACACACTTCCGTGGGTTTAGGGTGATGCAAAATTGTTTGCAGCGCTCAAAGCATTGTCTTAAAATGATTAACTGCCTTCCTCTCTCACGGTGGCGGCCCCTAAGTCATCAATAAATACCTTCAACTCTTCAGGGGATATGTCACCGAATGTCTTATCTGTTGTTCGTTGCCACGAACCAGGCGCATTGCATAAACCAAAGGCCATCACATGGTACGCAAAAGTACCAAATACAGTAATAAAAGTTGTTTTCAACTTATCCTCTTCTGTAATTGCCATCTGGTTATATCCTGCAAAGCAATCCATAAATGAATATATCTCCCTACCCGCTAATTGATCCAAAATCTGGTCAATAAATGGCAACGGGTAGTAGTCCTTAATTGTCTGCTTATTCAGCTCCCTAAAGTCTACACATATTCGAATTTGATTATTTTTCTTCTTTCTGATCACAACTGGCGAACACCATTCGGTGTGTTGCACAGGAAAAATCAAACCTGCTTTCAGAAGCTTCTGTAACTCTTCAAACAGCCCGTCCCTCAATTCGAAAGGCATACGCCTTACTTTCTGTCGTACAGGACGACTGCCCTCTTTCAACGGAATTGTATGAATAGTAAGACTAGGAGGAATGCCCCTCAATTCATCATAACTCCATGCAAAGATATCACGGAATTCCTGAATCAAGGCCACATAGTCCTCCCTTTCTGTTGTGCTGAGCATAGAACCTAATTTGATTGGCTGCAAATCATCAGGCGTACCAAGGTCTAGCTCGATAACATCTGCATCTCTTATACGATCTTGGCCCTCTATCGGATCATTCAAAGTGATCTGATAGATGTCTTCCGTAGTGGATCCCTCTTTGGACTCATCACTCGATGATGTCTCACTGGCTGATAAACCTTCTAATGTCTCCAATTCTGTAGAGGATAGAGGAGCTCTCTCACTCTACGGGGACTCAGGATAAGCATCAACCACCACACGTTGGGCACCTCTGCCGAATATCAGTCGACCGGCGGGTAAATCTACTTGGCAGTCCGCTTGCAAGATCCAAGGTCGTTTGAGTAATACTTGGTAACTTGGATGGCCTGCAAAACGAATCACCCTAAAGTCCAACATGCATTCTACATTTGCAACAGTGACATGGACCCTAGTAATGCAGCCTTCTGGCTGCCTCAAACTATCATCTACCATTCTGAGAATTGTGGAGGTATCTTTCTGGATCGCAAGACCCAATCTTTCCATCAATTCAGAACTCATAATGTTAACAGATGATCCCGTGTCGACAATGGCATAATCTACTAATATCCCATCGACATAGGCTGCAACCCTTGGACAATGCTTCTCAGCATGCTTGAACCAGTCATCACCAACTCGTGCAATACCCAAAGGTTCTACGATATACCCGATACATAGGATCTTTCTAAATTCCTTGCGTACTCCTGGGAAAAGCTTAATAAGATGTAAAAGATTCACATCCGGCTTGACTTCGCAAAGAGAGATCGCCAAATCGAATTCATGATAGTTCGATAGAGTTCGCTTTTCACGCCAAACCATCCGCCCTTTAGGTCGCTAAACCGGCTTTATTGCCTCTTTTTTAACTTTCACCTTCTTCTTTGGTGGTTCCTTATCGGCTTTACTCTCCACGGGCTTCAAAGGTCCCCCTTCCATGGCAGGATCCAAAATTTGCGTTCCTTTGTCGCCTTGTTTAGGGTTTCCATCGACAAGCTTATCCTTGTCGGCTTCTCTACCCTTTTGACCTCTTGTAAGAACAGCTCGCAGATTAGAGGTTTCAGCATCATTAATGCGTACAGCCTCAATCAAACTAACCCCATTACCACTGGGTAGCTCCTCCACTGTAGTCTTTGGTCGTTGAAGTATTTGTTTAGGCCCGTCTTCTCGTTGGGAATCATTTCCTTGCACACGATGATTAACAGGCCCTGGTTGCCGACTACCTCGCTGGAGGGAACTAATCTTACTCCAGCAAGTAGCTGCTAAATGGCCGGATTTTCCACAGATGTCACACTTAACATTTGGGCAATTTCTTGGATAGTGTTTCCCACCACATTACAGTTAAACCTCGAAGGTGTACCCTCATCTGGGTATCTACTTCCTATCAAATTTTGTTGTTTTTTAAGAAAGTTGACATCAACGGCTATTTGCCGATACTACTCCGTAATCATGTCGGTATAATGCTTCATCATGTCCTTAACCTCGCCAAGAACATTGGAAGCGCTCGACTCATAGCCTTGGTCATTACCATGTCGTTCCATTGGCCTAACAATTCGATTAGGCACTGGTTGTTGAGCCACAGGCATGGTATTAGAATTGACCGCCTGGCCTCCATCATTTGGAGCCATTTGACTGCCCATAGGCATCGACATGCTAGGGGGAGCTGGTAATAAAGGGACATTCTGCATCATGTTCCCTCTCCCATTAGGGTTAGCCATCGCTATCCCTTGGCCACTACTGCCATTGGCCATCGCCACATTGTTTCCCAATACTAAACCCATATTCAAATTGCCTCGAGAAGCGTAGGCTACTTGTAGTCGGGATTCCACCTCTTGTGCTCATGTAATGGCAGTATCTATATCTCCCAATGGGACACTACTCAACTGCAATTGGATGTTAAAGTCCAAACCATGTAGGAAATATTGCAATTGGGCCGCTGCGGGGATAGGAATAGAGGTGTCCAACTTACGGAAAACCTCTTTTATTTTCTTCGCATAAGCACGAATATCCTCATGTGGTTCTTGGCGGGTCACGTTGAGTACACGCAACCAATATTGCCCACCCCTTTCAGGGGCAAACTCCCTTCGAAAAGCTCCATAAAATGATTCAATATTCAATATGGTTCCGGCTTCTAAACCATGATACCATATAATGGCTCTTCCTTTGAGAGTCATATTGAAGAACATCATTAAATGTCCTTCTTCTTGGATGCGATAGTTAAACATCAGCTTTTCAAACTCCCTAATGTGGAGTTCCGCATCTTCCTCAACTACCCCATTAAAAATGGGTAACGGGTAACCTAGAGCCGGCAAATCCGTCGTTCCTGCTGGAATTGCAATAGGTTGCGCCATGACGAGGATTGGATTTGCACTAGGAATAAGGGACGGTGGGGTTACACCTCCCGCACTTGATGTAGACTGGCTTATGGAAGAAAGGGGAGCACTAGAGCTTCCACCTTCTCCTAACTTACTGCTTGTGGCCCCAAGACCACTAGATCCACTCCCTCGTAAGGGTTCAGCACCGTTACGCTTAGGGGAATATCTCCTAAAAATTTCAGGACATCGCCTAGCTCTTTCGTCTCTCTCTTACTTTTGGATTTCTGCTAGACGATGCTTATCGATAAATAACGGATCAATCACAGTATCCTTTGGCATAAACTGCTAGTTGGTCCCTAGACAACCAGGATTCGAGGACCGCCACTTTTAAGCAGCTCCCGGCAGACGCACCACTGATGGAACCTAGAACGGGCCGGCACTGGCTCGTGCACTAGCCGGACCTCTATCTCACGTGCTCAACAATCCCACGGCCTCGTGGCCAGGAGCATTAATGACACATACACTGCCTCCCTAGACATCTTACGTTTGTATTACGTCGCTTGTAGTCCACTCTTCTCTCACCCACTACTCCTCAAAGGGAGTCCCTTACACATTGCCTAATGGCACGAAGCACAGACATAGGGGGTCCTCCAACGGCTGAGTGCCGCCACCCCTCTGCGACTCTCCTACACCTTGGGGATTGGCCCCTCTGTGCGTCGCTCAACATATAAACATTTCGCACAAAATCCACTCAAGGTACCATTTAATCGTATACAGGAATGTACCATTGTCCTTACTTCTCTTTCCCCTAGATCCCCTGACTAGCCTATGGCTTAGGGTGTCCTATCTCTCACTCAACGTGGGTCAAGGTCCTAATGAAAGCAATTGCTGTGCATCCAGGATTTCTCATACCTTTAAATATTTCCATGGTTTATGCATAGTGTGGATGCTAAGTGCTCAAACAATTATAAAATCAATATTGTGCACATGTGGAAAACATCCTTTTAATGGTTTTCAACTATCGTTCTTATGCGGCGTTGCACGGACCTAGCACCGAGGAAACCCTCGTGCTACTAGGCTCTCATTCTATAATTATTCACCGACCTATATGGCATGCAAACAAAAACCAGCAATCTTTTCATCATTTCACTCCGCATTTAAACACATTTTAACCACTCTACCCTCCCATCGATCAAATGATGCATTGTTGTATAGATTTATACGGCATTTTGCCATCATTTTATGGTTAAAAAATGGAAAAAGACGCACTAGAACAAGAAGGTGGGCTGAACTGAGGAAAATCCTCATGCTTCAGTCCCCACAAACATTCACGAACATTGTTCTTAATTTTCATTAATTTTCCGCACCCAAAATGCATTTTTCCCCTATTTTTAGTAGTTTTTCTCTATTTTCCTTGTATTTTTCCTTATTTTCTGCATTATTTTATTACTAAAAATTCAGAATAGGTTATGGACTGTGGCCCTTAGTTCCTTCTTGCAACAAAAATGAAAATTTAGTTGGTGTTCCTATTTATTCTTCCATTTTTACGCTCAAAAACATCATTTTCCGTTTATCTTCCATATTTTACGTGTTTTAGTGTATTATTTTGGGCCACAAGATGCATGTTTTTCTGATTTTCTGATTATGATCAACAAATAATCATGGAAAATGGCAACATAAACAATTTTTAGCCCACATGAACAACAGTTTATCAATCAAAAGCCATGAAATCTCAAATTTCCTTTGAAAAATTTGAATTACCGCTTATTTGCGTGTCTCGAGTTTCATGTCCATGGCTGCAAATCTAAAAATCAGCAGCACTTCATGCTCATGATGATCACACGTCACCATTTCCAGCCTGTGGAGCAATCCACCATTCTTTCTTCTTCCTTTCTCTTCCCACATGAATCCCCCCTTAGAGGAGAGAGAGGGAGGAGAGAGAAAGACTGATTTTCTCTCTCCCTCTACAGGCTGCCATTTCTCGCGCGGAACGAAGCGATGTGGAGCGTGAAAGCAATATAGTTGCCTCGTGTAATCTGTTCCATGGCTTCTTCTTCAACAAAAATCTACATTGAGAGGGGGGGGGGGGGGGGTTTTCGCGACGGCTCTGCAGCACGCCGCCCCCCCTAATCGTCGTTTTTTTTTTAGGGAGGGGGTGCCCCTCCCCAAAGGCACCCCTTCACTTCTCCTTTTGGGCACTTCCCTAATTTTGACCGGCCTTTTGGCCCTTTTCCCGGCCTCTCACGCATACGGTGTCCGAATCCAGTTCTAAAAATTTCTATGAGCTCGTCTCGGCATCCCGCACTGAATGACAGCTCCACTGACTGGCACAAGCGCATGGAAAAATTACTAAAAATCCGCAAGTGTTGCTTGGGCATCCTTAAAGCACTTTGACGCTTAAAATCGTCCTAGGTCGAGCCGCCACCTTTGACATTGGATATTTTTCCCTTGATATTCATAATTTTTAGCTATTTTTAAGCAATTCCCGGCACCAAAATTCCACTCTCACCGTCAAGCAAAGGTATCATCATCTTTGAGATTTTTGTGATGACCAATGCGGCTAGAATGTCTTCAAAATCTTCAAATGAATTCATTGATTTCACTTTAGAACAAGTAAATATATCCATCCTTGCAAGTGGAATAACTAGTTCTTCCATGTAGTTTAAATGATTAAGAAGTGCTATATTATTCTTCTTCAAGTTGAGGAGCTTCCACATTAAGACCTTCTTGTTTGTCATTGGCATGACCGAGAATTAGCTTCAAATTTGAGATTTAATTAGTAAGAGAGTTGGTCTTTGAATGTGTCAAAAGACACAAGAAGATTAGTGTTAACCAACAGTAGGTAGTATCAAGAGATACTATGTAGTTGAAGCACTTGATGTTGATCCTGAGTTTGATTTCTTCCTTCCCTTGCTAATTTGAATGGGGAACTAAGTAGATCAGAGTGAGTCCGAATTGCAAAGGGTTTCGTTGAGCCCAAAGGAGTGAGAAATTGAAGAGGTTTATTAGCTTGAGCTCAAAAGTTGTGGCTGTCCTCTATTTAGGATTCATGGGTGACTGGATTTTTGTTGATTGCAGCACGTATACGTGATCATATGGCGAGTTTTCTTGGTGAGAAGTGAGCCTAGAACAAGAACTTTAAATTCTCTATACACATAGGAAGAATCGCAGCGAGCATAGGCAACGCGGGCTGTACGATCAGAGACAGGCACATTTCCAGCAGTGATGGTGAATTTCTACAATGTTGGGCGAGGAAGTCACCAATGTTAGGGTTTTATGTGGCATAGAGAAGAGGCGTGAGTAGAGGCAGATATATCCATAAGGAACCATTGGAAGATATGGTCTTTACAGAGAGATCTAGAAGCTCCACTTGAGGTATGTCATGTTGGCTATGCCTGGCATTAAAGGTCAAGTGGAAATAGAGGTGGAAACTAAGCTGATGAGCTAACATTGAGTTAACCAATAGTGTAGAGGAGCTAAGCTAGCAGAGAAGGGAGCCGAGCCATGCTCACTGTGGCTGTGGTACCATGTTGAAATGCATGGGTCTAGAACATGGGTATGGCGGATGGAACATAAAGACAATGTTCATGATGACATAGATTAGAGAAACCAACTATTACTCAAGTGAATAAGGTTCCAAGATGGAAGCTTGGACTCACAAACACAATCTTGAGTATGACACTAACTATGAATTAAAGGACAAAAGTACAATAGTATTCCATCATTGAATGATAAGAAGGTACATCACTTTAGAAGCTCATAATGGTTCCCTTTTTCTCCATTGTGCTTATGGGATTGAGACATCATGTATTTCATGCATCCCCTCTAGTAAACTGTTTGAGTCTTGCCCTATTGCTCCATACAAAGAGGCTGTCACATGGGTGTGATTGCATATTTCTCAACACCCCTCCTCAATCACAACCATAAAAGAAAGCACTAAGTGTACAAAGCTTGTCATGACTAGAACCTTGCAAAGTGTGGGTATGCCACGAACATGGTAATCATCCCTAGAGGCTATCACAGAAAAGGCTAAGTGGGGGTACCAAAAACATGGCTAACATCCAAGGACTATTATCAAGCCTCACTAAGTGTGGAAGGGTTGTTATGCATAGGCTACATGAGGAGTGTTACAAGGCTTATGATAGTAGCATTAATTGCAACTACATACAATAAACAATTCTAATGAAAAGTGGAGAGGAGGACCAACACCCTTGTGATTTTGTTCATTAGATATGTCATGGTAGGCATAGGAGATATTCTTTTCTTTGTCTTATTCTTTGATGTAGTCCACTTTGGTTTATTTAATGCTCTTTTTGTCTTCATGGTCTCCTTTTTCTTGATAATAGTTTTAATGGTCTTTTTGGTCTTCTTCTTCATTGACTTTGTCTTCTTCTTTATGGTCTTTCTAGTCTTCTTCTTCATTGACTTTGCTTGCATTAATCTTCATGTCCATGTCCCCCTCAAGCAAAGGTATCATTATCTTTGAGATTTGCATGATGACAAGGCAACTGGAATGGCTTCAAAATCTTCAAATGAAATCATTGATTGTACTTTAGAAGAAGTAAATATATCCATCCTTGCAAGTGGAACAACCAGTTCTTCCATGTAGTGTATATGAGGAAGAATTGCTATATTTTTCTTCTTCAAGTTGAGGAGCTTCCACATTAAGACATGCTTGTTTGTCATTGGCATGACCAAGAATCAGCTTCAAATTTGAGATTTAATCAGTAAGAGAGTTGGTCTTTGAATGTGTCAAAAGACATAAGAAGATTAGTGTTAACCAACACTAGGTATTATGAAGAGATACTATGTAGTTGAAGCACTTGATGTTGATTCTGAGTTTGATTTCTTTTTTCCCTTGCTAATTTGAATGGGGAACTATGTAGATCAGAGTGAATCAGAATTGCAGAGGGTTGAAAGGAGTGAGAAATTGAAGAGGTTTATTAGCTTGAGCTCAAAAGCTTTGTCTACCCTCTTTTTAGGGTTCATGGGCAACTGGATTTTTGTTGGATTGCAACACGTATACGTGATCATATGGCGAGTTGCTTGGTGAGAATTGAGCCTAGACCAAGGGCTTTAAATGTCATATACACACTGGAAGAATTGCAGTGTGGACTGTACGATTAGAGACATGCACATTTCAGGCAGCGATGACAAATTTCTACAATGTTGGGCTAAGAAGTCACCAATGTTAGGGTTTTATTGAGCATAGAGAAGAGCCCTAAGTAGAGGGAGATATCTCCATAAGGAACCATTGGAAGATATGGTCTATAGAGAGAGATCTAGAAGCTCCACTTGAGGTATGTCCTATTGGCTATGTCTGCCATGGAAGGTGAAGTTGAAATAGAGGTGGAGACTGAGCTCATGAGCTAGCATTGAGTTAACCAGAAGTGAAGAGGAGCTAAGAGAGCAGAGAAGCGATCTGAGCCATGCTCACCTTGGCTTTGATACCACGTTGAAATGCATGGATCTAGAGCATGGCTATGGCAGATGGAACAGAAAGACAATGTTCATGATGACATAGATTAGAGAAACCAATTATTGCTCTAGTGAATTAGGTTCCAAGATGGAAGCTTGGACTCATAAACACAATCTTGAGTATGACAGTGACTATGATGGAAATGACAAAAGTACAATAGTATTCCATCATTGAATGATAAGAAGGTACATCACTTTATAGGCTCATGATGATTCCCTTTTTCTCCACTGTGCTTATGGGATTGAGACATCATGTATTTCATGCATCCCCTCTAGTAAACTGTTTGAGGCTTTCCCTATTGCTCCATACGAAGAGGCTGTCACATGGGTGTGATTGCATATTCAAACAAGTTCCTTGGAAGCAAACTTTATATTAGCATTTTATGTGAGATACAAATTTTGTCCAAAAAGGATGTTTTCGCAATCCATGAGGATGTGTCTTATTTCTTCCAATTTTCCGCCCTTACACTAGTAATAGGGCCTCAAGAATCCATCTCGAGTCACGTAAATTGTTTGAGTAGGACTTGGAGGAGACATGGAATTTACAACCAGAGCTTGGATCATACATTCCTTTCACAGATAGTGATTTTAGATTTACAAGCACAAACAACAATGAAGGCGAGTGCTTAATACATTTGCTAAGGTGGAGTTCCCATCTTTGAACACTTAGCGTTGCCCTTCTTGGGTCTTTCTTGCCTTGGCGTCATTTTCCATTATCTTATGAGGGATAGAGAATACCCTCTTTCTGACCTCACTCCTATGTAATAGGGGTGAGCAATTACACTATAGTTTCGGATGGTAGCTTCCCTAAGTTACTAACCTTTAGTTATTATATTAAGGTCCCGATCTTAGATTATTCAAACTAGGATTTAAATTGGTCAATTGGTGACCATTTTCCCACCTTAGAAATTTTCAGGGTTCTAAGTTTACCCTAGGGTTTCCTTCCCTCAAGATAACATGAACTTTTGTTAATTCCTCTCATAAGTCAAGAGTAAACTAAGCCCATTTATGATCCTTAAATAGTTGTGAGCATTGAATGTAACGTGGCAAATGGTCATTCTTCTTGTAGATACAACATTGGAGTTTCCTTGTGTTAACCTTGAGATGTATCATATTTTGAAAATGATATCTCCAAGAGTGTTTTGAACTCATCGCGACTAGTTATTGGGATAGAGACCAAAGAGCATGTTTACTTGACTCTAAGTTAAAATATGATAGTAATAACAATTTGACCTATTTACGATTAAATCCTAGCTGAGTCAAATTAAACCCTAGCCTTATTTATCATATGGGATTTCATTTACCGAACTTCCTCTTGCAATTTAGTTTAGCAATTCACATGCCTATCCTAGATCTATCTTTTAAGACAAATCCCTATTATGTAGTGCAACCGAAACTGTCCATGATGCCATGCAAATCTAGATGCAAGTCTTTCCTGAGTTCATGATACAATGTGGGATTTCCATTCATGAAAGTTCCTTCTAATGCATTTATGCAAATCATAAAGCGTGACCTAAGTATTTAAGTGTGAGTGTACATGAGTTTATCATAAATGTGAGTTAATTCACTCTAATGATCTAGAGGATGTAATTGACCTACACTGACTATTTATCTACATTGGAAATCTATGATGCATTTGCAAAGTCCAAACCTAATACTTGGCTTAATACTGCAACAACTTGTAGATACTCAATCTATTCATGGTTATTAAGCCTTTTCAACTACCTTCCTTGTCCGTTTGGCTTTATCCTTTGCTTTGTCATTTTTCCATGTGAATGTATCCTACCTTCACTGAAATCAAAATTTGACCTTACAGCCTGTTTTTCCCTTTGAAGTGGCCATTTTTTGTTTTTACAGCCCTCAAATACCGAGCCATGGTTCTTGAGTCTTGCCATGTTGCTCCATACAAAGAGGCTCTCACATGGGTGTGATTGCATATTTCTCAACAACCGTGACAGTGGTGGTTCATATCGACCCATTAGCAAATCAAGCCAAGTTTTTCTAACCCTACCCCTTTTGATTACAAGAGTCAGTCATGTTTTAAGTGTGGGGGCATACATGTATGGGTTGTGGTTAAGTGTTAGGGCCCTTTTGAGTAGTCAATCCAATCTATTAAGGTCATAAGTGTGGGGACGCATCCTTGCGCGTCCCCTTTGCCTACCCTCATGGAAACATCTCTATTGAACAATTCATGCATACCATATCCTGATTTTACTCTGATGGAGTCCCTTCCCTACCCAACAATCCTATTTTCACCCTATCTTGGGGCCGTTCCTTATTTGTTTGGCTTTATCCTTTGCTTTGTCATTTTTCTATGTGAATGTATCCTAGCTTCACCAAAATCAAAATTTGACCTTATAGCCTGTTTTTCCCTTTGAAGTGGCCATTTTTCCTTTTTACAGCCTTCAAATACCAAGCCATGATTCTTGCGTTATTAGTCTTTAATGATTTTTTTTACATGTTTAATATGTTTCCATGCGAACATACCTTTTTTACTTTAGAACAGTGTTCTGATGTAATAATCCCGACCTACATCTTTTCCTTGCCATTTTTCCTTTTAACTATTGATCCTTCTAATGCATGGTTTTTCTATTATTAAATTTTCTTTATTTTCATATATTCTCGTGTGTGTTTTTGGCTCCTTTTCCATGAGAACTTGCCATATTCACCTCGAAATTCAATTTTTATTAAATAGCATTTTCCATCTTGCTCCCTTGCAGTATTTTTCTTTTTTTCCCATCCTATTCCGACACACCGATTTTATGTTATTAATTTTTCCATGTGTTTTCGTGTCCATTTTTCCTATTTTTTTCATGTGAATGCTCCTTAGTGCCAAAATGTGTTTTGACTTAATAGCACTGTCCCACAATTTCCCTTGACATATTTTTTTCATTGTACTCCGTTTTTATATGTAATTTTATCATTTTTTCCATGTGAATGCATCTTAATGCCCCTAGAACTACGTTCTCCATTTTTTATCATGTCTACCCTTCCCTATGGACATTTTTTGTGTAACGTGTCTATTTTTATCTTCAGGACACGTCTTAGCAATCCATCGGAAAGGGTGTCTAAAAAACTCCGCCCCGACACTCCCGTGAAATGTTATGGGGTTCATGATCTAGGGCTTTCCGTGCCTGCCACGTAGCGGAAGTATTTCGGCCGTTCCCACTTAGGATTGACCTGAATTAGGGTTTTCCTTATTGGTCATTTCCTAACGGCAACTAGCGTCGGACCCAATCGAACTACTTTACGCAGAAACGCCAGGTTCGAAGCTGATTCACGCTACACTTGGTTCAAGGAGAATGGGAAACGAGAGGGATGCAAAGCTCAACCTCTCTGCCATAAGCCATAGTCCCATTCCCTTCCCCTAAAATAACGTAAATCGGGTTTAATCATAACTCTAGATCAACGCTTTTGTTGTTCGTGTTCTTGACGCTGTCCATCATGATTTGAGAAAGGTTTCGGGCTAATCGGGACCACCCATCCATAGGATGGCGGACCTATGGCCCATCCTCTGCACTTTCCTCGGGTTGTTTTAGTTATTTAATTACCTAACACATTAGTTGGATATGTAAAAACTAGCTTCTTTAATTAACTCGTTAGGCACTGGTTTCTTCACGTAATCTTATCACTTGACATAGAAAAACAATATCAGATAAGTTCCTTATTAATAGATTATCATATTTATCTTTGAAATACAAAGAGTCCAGCCCGTAGGCTTATCCACAATCCACCCGAAAGCTATCCAACAATCCACAAGGATCATTAATCCAAGTTTCCGCCCGTAGACTAGTATGTGGGCCTCGAGATCCAATCCCGAGTCATATTAGCCTCTTGTGCAGGGCCCGGAAGTCAAGGGATTTACGCCCAGAGCCCCCTCTGGTACCCAAGCGTCCTCCTGCTCCAAGTAGTGCTCAACGGAGAGACCTCTCACGGCGGGTTCGGTCCACTTGCCCGGCGCGGTTAAGAACCCCCTTGGTTAGGGTCAGGCAGGCAGTCGAGATAACTGAAGTTGCATCTCCCTTCAGGCCTTCAACCTGAAGTATAGATATCCATTTATCTTTTAATTCATTGATCAAACAAAGCCAAACAGTGCTCTAGAATCTGTAGCAAGCACAAACATTTCCATTGATCGTTTTTGTTGGCAAATTGCTAAGGAATGAATCCTTCCTTTCGAATGCATCTAGCACTCGATCTGGGATGACTTGCAACTAGGCAAGATCCCCTATATCCTGGGTTAGGGCGTACCCTATTAACCCAACTTGGTCAAACCTTAAGTTCATTGGTTATTTCAATTTATCGGTTGGTCTTTAGTTTCCAATCAATCTTCTTTACTCAAGAAAGATACTAAATTAGGATGATTATTCATCTTCTTGCAAGCTAACTTGCGTAAGGACTTGCCATCCTCGTCGCGAGAATTTGGCCATTCCCTTGTGATCCAATCACAAGATCGTATGACTCCGCACTTGTTGCGCAAGTGTCGCGTCGAACTATGCGACAATGGAGTCACAAAACAATCTATTTCAAGTTACTAGGCTGACGCCGTTAGACCTAGGGTTTCCAAGTTTCATTTTGTAGGATTCTTAGGGACAAACCCTAGCTCACTTCCCAATTTCATTTCACTGTCCCTACATTTAGTGAATGTGGGCAAGTATTTAAGGTAGAGTTTCAGTTTTAGCGATACGCAACGATCAGGTCACGTGTTAATTTCCTAGTGAATTTCTTGGAATTCAACTCTTTCTAAACGAGTACTCCGTGGTTTTGGGTGTTTTAAGTTTATGCCAATTTGGTTAACTCTAGAAGATAATTTCGAGATTACTTCCATATGATTCGTTGTCTATGCGTAAATTGATTTTTCAACCCTAACTTATCGATTTGACGTCAGGTTAGGTAAATTTCAACTAATCTTCCCTTTACTTTGCGAACAAAATTCATGCTAAATAAGCAACCTTTTTCTTGCTAATTTATGCAGTTGACAATGATAATTCATAGAGTTTATGCATCATAAGAATCATTTCATGCTTTGCACTTTCCATGATGATTCATTGTGGTATGGGTTAATAGTGTGAGATGTAGTTTATACTTCTAGGCTTAACCGAAGTATACTATTTTAATGGATAATAATCTAGTCTTATAATTCATTTCAATGCATAAGCTATTTGCTAGAAATGCGTTTATGCTTTCTTTATTTTGCATGTTTCATTAAAAGTATTAATGACTAAGTTCCTTCTTCGTGAACAACTAGGACAAAAATATATCCTATTTCTAGCAATTAACCTTGCATGATTGAATTTCAACATTAAAAATTTAGGAAGTAAAACCTGGGTTTAGGGTGAGATATCCACGTGGATGTTGGGAGACAACCCTCCCGCGGCTGCACCTTGGACTTTCTTAGGAGGTATTTCTGCCGTGGAAGCAACTTTACAACTCCTTTTTGATATTCCACCATGGCTCTCTTTTGCAATAACTTGCACCGTCCGTCAAAAGCAGTTTTAGAAGGCTTCCTCTTTGGAGTCGGGAATTCGAAAGGGGTGTTTCAGAATCTTTCATGAGTAAGACCCATTAAGCCATGGGAAAGGCTTAATGGCCTTTGTAAGGACTCGCACGAATGGGGAATAACAAGGTGTGGAATCCCTTACGAGGGTTTTTTTTTTTAGTGGAAAAGGAAGGTGTCAAACCACCCTTAACATTCCTCTTTCTTTTACATGTGGGAAAAGAAACAAGGTGCAGGAGAGTTCCAAGGGGTATTTCTGCATGGCCTAAGGGGGATTTTAACAAAACATGGGGGAAAAGGAAAGGTTATTTGGAGTAACCTTTTATGGGGGGAAAAAGGGTCTTGTAAAACCTAAGGATAAATTTTTAGGGGGGTACCTTCAAAGCCTAAGGAAAGGGCTTAAGAGAGATTAAAAGCCAAGGGGGGTAATAATAGGACCTCTAAGCCCCACTCTTATTGGGGGAAAAGGGGGCTTATAGACATTTAAACACGAAGGGGGGGGAGGGGGGGGAGGGGGTGCCGGGGTGGCAGCGGCGGCGGCGGGGGTGAGGGTGAGGGTGAGGGGTTTTAAAGCCAAGGGAAAAGGGACTAAGAAGGCCCCCCCTTTGGAAGCTTCTAAGCTTCCAGAAGTTTGTTGGGGGAGGTATTAAGACCATCAATCGACGGCGAAATCAGACGGCAGCAGTGGACGCGGATTAATAGCAGAGGCAACGGTTTCGACGGCGTCTCCTCCTTCAGCATCCGTGGCAATCCTCCTCTCTCCCTCAAGTGGCACAAGCAAAGCTTCTCTCTCTCATGGCGACAGCACTGCACAGCATTGTGACGGCCTTACTCCCTCCTTCTTCTTTTTTCCCTTCCTCTTCCGTCCCCTCACAGCAGCAGCCCCCCTCTGTTTAAATAGGGGAGGGGAGGGGGATCCTCCCTCTTCTTCATGTCGATTGGCATGGCACACATTACACCTGCGAGCTCCACCAAGGAGCTTCCACCTCCTTTCTATTCCCCTCCCCCTCCAGCACGACTGTCGGCTGGGGGGGGGGATAAGGAGAAAAAAATTTGCATTATCGTTAGGAAATTCTCAAAAAAATGCTATATCATTATCCCCATTACTTAAAAGGGGGTTCATGCAAAAGATAGAATTTAGAATGTTACATTCTCTCCCCCTTAGAGGAATCGAGATGCCCTCATCTCAAGATAAACTGGGGATATTTACAGTTGAGAGTGCCTTCATCTACCCAAGTGGCATCCTCTTCGGGATAATCTTTCCACTGGACAAGGCATTCTCTCAAGGTTATGGATCTTAATTGTCTCTCCCTTACATCTAAGATCCTATCAGGTCTTAGTTCAAGGACTCCTTGACTAGGCATTACAACTTGTTGGTCATCGAGTACATGGTTAGGATTAGGTACATATTTCTTCAATAGGCTGATATGGAATACGTTGTGAACCTTTAGGTTCTCAGGGAGTTGCAATATATAAGCATTAGGTCCTAGGCATTTGAGGATCTTATACGGTCCACAATACCTTGGACTTAGCTTCTTGCAATCTCCTAAGGATAGGGAACTCTTCTTTGGGCGTACGCGAATGAAGACCATGTCTCCTTCTTTGAAGATTCTATCTTGACGCTTCAAATCCGGGTATGCCTTCTGTCTATCCTTGGCTGCTTGGATGTCTTGTCTTATTGACTTTATTTGGTCATCCATCTCTTCCAACATCTTCCTTGAAGCTTCAACCCTTAAGGTTGGATCTGAGAAGTTTTGGGGACATCGACAGTCATGACCATACAATGCTTGGAAAGGGGTCATCTGAATGCTTTGTTGGTAAGAAGCATTGTAGGCAAATTCAACTAAAGGCAAGTATTGAATCAACCTCTTCGGCTCACAACAACAGTATGCCCTAAGCATGTCCTCCATGATTTGATTTACTCGCTCTGTTTGGCTATCCGTTTGGGGATGGTAAGCGGTGCTAAAGTAGAGTTGAGTCCCAATAGCTTCAAAGATAGCTCTCCAGAAGTGTGGTGTGAAGAGAGAATCACAATCACTAATGATTCTTCTGGGTAAACCATGTAGCTTGAATATCTCCTTGATAAACAATCTTGCAATGTATGAGGCTTTATAGTTTGTCTTTACTGGAATAAGGTGTGCAACCTTAGTAAGCATGTCAACCACAACCATGATGGAGTTGTATCCTCCCTGGACTTGGGGTAGGCCTACAACAAAATCCATATTGATGAATTCCCATTTCATTTGGGAAATGTCAAGCAATTGCAGTTTCCCTAGCATCTTGATATGGCTTTGATACGTTGACAAGATAAACACTCGGTGACATATTTGAGAACATCACCTTTAAGCCTCTCCCATTGATAGCTCTTCCTAACTGCATTAAGATTTTTGGCATAGCCTGGATGTCCTGCGAAAGGGGAATCATGAGCTTCCCACAATATCTTCTGCTTAAGTGACTGGCTTGCTGGTATACACAGCCTTGTTCTATAGTAGACAAGCCCATTATTAATAGATAATTCATGATACTTAGCTTGTAGCTTTTGGTTTTGATCTTTGATAGAGATCTCCCTTAGCATTGTTTGGTAGGCCGGATCATGGCATACATCCTCTCTAGCTAACTCAAGTATTGGGTTGTTTCGCATAGATACTTTTGTAGCTAGAGATCTGGTTGTTGATGGATTCTGCAAGATTAGGGAATTAAGGAATGCCTTGCAATTAAGTGCATCGGCAACTACATTTTCTTTCCCTGGTTGGTACTTGATTTCAAAGTCATATTCCTCCAACACTTCAATCCACCGACATTGCCTCATGTTGAGCTCGTTCTGGGTAAAGATCCATTTGAGACTCTTATGGTCAGTTACTAGAGTAAACTTGTTACCCAACAGGTAGTGTCTCCAAAGCTTTAGAGCATGGATGACAGCTAGTAATTCCAGATCATGCGTAGCATAATTCTTTTCATGACTCTTCAATTTCCTTGAAGAGTATCCTACTGGATGACCTTCCTGCATGAGCACACATCCCAAGGCAAGTATGCTAGCATTAGTTACTACCTCGAACTCTTTATTGAGGTCTGGAAGTTTTAGAATAGGTGCTGATACCAAACTTTGCTTCAATCTGTCGAAGCTATTTTGTTCGGGAGTTGACCATGCAATGGCTGTTTGCTTCTTTAGTAAAACCGTCAGAGGTGCTACAATCAAAGCATAGTTTTTTATGAAGACCCTATACCATCCTGTCAATCCAAGAAAGCTGCGTATCTCTTTGACAGATGTTAGTATTGGCCATTCTAGCACATCTCTGACCTTAGCTGGGTCCACTGAGATTCCTTTTGCTGATACTATGAATCCCAAATATTCAATCTGACGCTTGAAGAATGCACACTTCTTCATTTTAGCATACAGCTTATGCGCCCTCATTGTCTCAAGGACAATCCGAAGTTGGGGTTCATGATCTTCTTCCTGTTTGGAATAGAATAAAGTGTCGTCGAAGAAGATAAGCACGAAATCATCAAGATATGGCCTAAAGATATCCTGCATTAACCTGTTGAAGGTGGCAGGTGCATTCGTAAGTCCGAATGACATAACTAGAAACTCAAAGTGCCCATATCTTGCATTGAAGGAAGTCTTGGGGATATCTTCTTCCTTGATCCTTATCTGATAGTAACCTGACCTGAGATCAATCTTGGAGAAGATATTTGCACCCTGAAGACGATCAAGAAGCTCATCTATTCTAGGAATAGGGTACTTGTTCTTGACCGTTGATTGATTCAATCCTCGGTAATCAATACATAGTCGAAATGTCCCATCTTTCTTTTTCTGGAATAGTACTGGAGCTCCCCATGGTGAACTACTAGAACGGATGTAGCCCTAATCTAGCAGTTGCTTGAGTTGTTCTTTCAGCTCAATTTCTTCTAGTATGGACATTCTATAAGGTCTCTTTGCAATTGGCGTAGCTCTTGGTACTAACTTAATCTCATGATCCACTTATCTTTGAGGCGGCAGTTCTGTCAACTCTTCAGGGAATACGTCCATGTATTCCTTTAGCCAAGAAGGTCCTTCATTAGACTCTTGCTTCTGATCTAACTTGTTGAGCTTAATTAAGTAGACATGTAATCCTTTTCTGATGCCTTTTATGATCCGAGATACTTTTGCCAATTTGATTCTTGGCACTCCAGCCTCACCTAGAGTTGTGACTAATTCCCTTTCAGAGTTTCGAAAGGAAACTTGACCCTTTCCACAATGAATGTGGGCATCATTAGACTTAAGCCAATCCATTCCGAGTAGACACTCATGGATACCTAAATTTATGACTCTGAATTTAACCAATGTCTTCTTTCCTCCCGAAAAGAATTCCACCTTAGCAGTTTTCCTGGTACAAGTAACCTCACGACCATTTGCCAATTCCACAAGCAGGGTAGGTGCTTCTATGTGGCTATTCCTAATCTTTTTGCACATTCTGGTGAGATAAAGGAATGTGTACTGGCACAATCAATCAAGGTCTTGAAACATTTACCTTGATAGTCCGACGGTGTCTGAATCACCAATAATTCGCGATTTGGCCCTTTTTTGTGAAGAGCGGCATGGACTATCGCCCTTTCGAACTCTACTTCCATGGTCAAATCTTCCTCTTCTTCTTCTTCGCACATTTGCCTATTGGCAACACAAGCGGTTCTTCCTCTTCCTCGGGTAGCGGCTCCTTGACCATGACCTATTCCTTGGAAAGGCGCTTGGCAATGTCCTCCACCAAGCTTGGGACATTGCCTCTTGAGGTGACCGGGCTCATTGCAGTGGAAACAACAGAGGTTTTGACCATTTCTTTGAGTAGGAACAAAGTTGTTGACGTTATTCGTCCTTTCTTTCTTTCTTTGTCCCTGATTATGACCTTGAACTCTCTTCATTTGAGGTTTGAATGCTCCTCTGTTCGGGTCATTATAAGACCAAGCTTTGTTACCCCTTGGTCTAGACTGCACCTCCTGAATTATAGGTGCCTCTTGAATGAGTGCGTCCTAAAGATCTGATGGATGCATAGATTCAAGATGGGTATTTACTGGCGGATTTAAACCATCACAAAATTTGGACACCTGTTGTGTCATGTCCATCTGTGGTACATACTTAAGAAGTGAGACAAATTTAGAATAGTATGCGTCAAGAGTGAGTCCCAGCTGTTTTAGCTTGTAGAACTCATTCATTTTCTACGTGCAATATGCAGGTGGCAAGTATCTTCCATGCATGTCTTTCTTCAGCTTCTCCCAAGTAACGGATCCCTCCGTGATCCCTTGATCCCTGCACCATTGCTTCCACCAAAGCCTGGCTTCACCGGTGAGCTTTAGCTTGGCGAGCATAGCCTGATTGGCAGGTGCAGTACTAGCTGCTTCGAAGTAATCCTCCATGGATTCAATCCAAATTTCAGCATCAGCTTGGACAGACCTACCTCTCCCGTCAAACTTAGGCGGCTTAATCTACTTGAGAAGGAACTTCTTCTCTTGGATTACAGTAGTACTTGATGTAGGAGGCGAACTAGGAACCTGTACCTGGGGTTGTGCTTGGATAAAGATTTCTTAACGTTATTATATGATAATCATTATTGATTTATATTACATCTTCAATTTTGCTATCACATAAGCAATGTAGCTACTTAACTTTTTATCAATTCTCATGCACAATCAGATATTGATAAAAGGAAGTCTTATTCGTATTTATATGGGCATAACCCTTTTGGAATACTACATTTCTTGAGATGATAAGCTAATTGTTACATTTAGTTTGGGGAGAACAATGTTGTATTACATTTATCTACAGGAACTGTATAATAGTATGGTTTCGAGTCATGGATCTTCAGGAATCGGTAAGTCATTAGAAGTTCAGGATATCCTTTCCTTTGGAATCCATTCTTTTCATGGCGGCCCAACACTTTAATCCTGTCGGCGGGGATTACACGGGTTATTTCCTCAAATACATATGAGTTCATCTCAACCCTCCGACCTCGAATATGTAAAGTTAAGTTTACATGAGCTTCCACAAAAATGAACAGCTTCACGACTTTCAGGTACTCCAACCACGATCCTCTTTAGGTTGGTTTGTAGGTAAGCAAACCAGTGGGCGGCACTATAAAGTAGATTCCTGAAGCACCCGTCCATCTTCGTTCCATGTACAAGGGTGATGGATTATAGATTTGCTCTAGGATGGTCATTATCTCAACCCTTTGTCGATAATGCGGAGAATGCATTGCAGTCATAAACATGATTCGAAATACTAAGAACTTGTTCCACGCTTCATAATTCTGCAAGACAGTATTGAAGGTAAGGAAATGTGTGGACAGCAACATTTGCTTTACTTCAACTTATTAAGATTTCATAAAAACAATTCTATTGTTGGTCGGCTCTGATACCACGGCTCTGATACCAACTGTAACATGTCCACTTGTATCTTCAGGACACGTCTTAGCAGTCCATCGGAAAGGGTGTCTAGAAAGCTCTGCCCGGCACTCCCGTGGAATGTTACGGGGTTCGCGATCTAGGGCTTTCCACGTCTGCCATGTAGCGGAAGTATTCCGGCCATTCCCACTTAGGATCAACCTGAATTAGGATTTTTCTTATTGGTCATTTCCTAACGTCAACTAGTGTCGAACCCAAGCGAACTACTTTACGCAGAAACGCCAGGTCCGAAGCGGATTCACACTACACTTGGTTCAAGGAGAATGGGAAACGAGAGGGATGCAAAGCTCAACCTCTCTGCCATAAGGCATAGTCCCATTCCGTTTCCCTAAAACATCGTAAATCGAGTTTAATCATTACTCTAGGTCAACGCTTTTGTTGTTCGTGTTCTTGACGATCTTCCTATTATCCATCATGATTTGAGAAAAGTTCTCGGCTAACCGGGACCACCCATCTGTAGGACGGACCTATGGCCCATCCTCCACACTTTCCTCGGGTTGTTTTAGTTATTTAATTACCTAACACATTAGTTGGACATGTAACAACCAACTTCTTTAATTAACCCATTAGGCACTGGTTCCTTCACGTAATCTTATCACTTGATATAGAAAAACAATATCAAACAAGTTCCTTATTAACAGGTTATCATATTTATCTTTGAAATACAAAGAGTCCAGCATGTAGACTTATCCACAATCCACTCGAAGGCTACCCGGCAATCCACAGAAATCACTAATCTAAGTTTCCGCCCATAGACTAGTATGCGGGCCTCGAGATCCAATCCCGAGTCATGTTAGCCTCTTGTGCAGGGCCCGGAAGTCAAGGGATTTACGGCCAGATCCCCCTCTCGCACCCAAGCATTCTCCTGCTCCAAGTAGCGCTCAACGGGGAGACCTCTCACGGCGGGTTCGGTCCACTTTCCCGGTGCGGTTAACAATCCCCTTGGTTAGGGTCATGCAGGCAGTCGGGGTAACTGAAGCTGCCTCTCCCTTCAGGCCTTCAACCCGAAGTATAGATATCCATTTATCTTTTAATTCATTGATCAAACAAAGCCAAACAGCGCTCTAGAATCTGTAGCAAGCACAAACATTTCCATTGATTTTTTTTATTGGCATACTGCTAAGGAATGAATCCTTCCTTTCGAATGCGTCCAGCACTCGATCCGGGATGACTTGCAACTAGGCAAGATCCCCTATATCCTGTGTTAGGGCGCACCTTATTAACCCGACTTGGTCAAACCGGAAGTTCATTGGTTATTTCAGTTTATCGGTTGGTCTTTAGTTTCCAATCAATCTTCTTTACTACTAAATTAGGATGATTATTCATCTTCTTGCAAGATAACTTGTGTAAGGACTTGCCATCCTGGTCGCGAGAATTTGGCCATTCCCTTGTGATCCAATCACAAGATCGTATGACTCCCCACTTGTTGGCAAGTGTCGCATCGAACTATGCGACAATGGAGTCATGAAACTGTTGGGGGTAAAGGCGCCTCCGCTGTGCCGCCCCGTGTATTACTACACTGACAGTACCCGCCACTACACACTGCAGGTGGCGGGTGCCCGTCACGTCACTTTATTCTTTATTCTTTTAGTGACAGTTTGAATAAAGGAAGGTCCGGTCACACATTGTGACTGTTGGAGTTCCCATTTCTTGTCTCTCTCTTTCTTGCTCTTGCTCTCCCGCCATAGCTCGCGTGCAAGCTTCGATCCTTCTCACCTTTCAACTGGTATTAGAGCTTGGCATTCTCTTGCTCGAGCTCGACTCAGTGCTTCCCGACCTTCGCATCGACTCGCTTCATGCATTGGGTCTCCATCCCGGCAGCCATAGCCGACCTCTCGAGCTCCCCACTCTCCCCGGCTTCCCGAGCTCCATCCCGGCCTTCTTGAGCTTCATCAGGGCCTTGCCCTTGAGGTATTGCTTCAGCATTTGCAGGCATTTGAGTGTATTCTCAGTTTGAAACATGGCAGGAACAAAGGGCAGCCACTCTTCTTGAGCTCCATAGCTCATATCTTCCCTCCCCTTTGCATTGGGCCTTCATGGCTTGGTATGTGCCTACCTTGGGCCATCATTGAGCCCCGCCCCCAACCATCCTAACTCCACGTGATTGGCAGCAGCACTCCAGGCCTCAACACGCTGAATATGGCGCCCATTTTCAGACTTTGACCTCCACGTTTTACAGCTGAATGCTTTGTTGCTCATGGAGCACTCATCATTGGCCTATTTGGAGGGCATTTGAGCCATTTTTGGATGTCATTTTGATGCTTTGGCTTGACATTGAGGTTGGGAGCTGATCATTCTCAGTTTTGAAACTGTCATTTACTGCATAACAGTGCTGGAAATAGGGCAGCACCCCTGACACTGACATTTGTTGCTTATGCCTTATTCCATTGGAGCTATTTGATGCCCGTATGCAGTCTACTTCCTACCCGGATGTATTGGGGATGTATGCATTTACTTTGATCATGATTTTGGCTTGAATTCGGGGCTGAAATCTACTGTTTAGAACAGTAAATACATGCTGGAATAACAGTGGGCTGAAGGTACTTTACATGCTTTGGCACTTACCTACCGATACCGGATGTATGCTTTGAGCTTTGGCATGATGTCTCTGACATTTGGGGACGACTTGGAGCATATGTATGAGATTGTGGGATGCTTTTGAGCTTTGCATTAGCTCTGTCTTCACTGGCATTTGGACCGACTTGGCATGCTCGTGGACCGCCTATGCCTCATGTCTCTGCTTGACAGTTAGGCTTTTGCATTACATGCTTTGGTTCGTGACATATGCTATTTGGTTCGTGTATGCCATACCGACATTTGGAGCTTGGATTTGGATGTATTTGAGCATTCCCGGCCTACTTGATCACTAATCTTGGTTGCTATTTGGATGTCATTGAGCTGACCGAGAGCTTATTTGGGCTTATGTATTGCTTCATGGTTAATACGACTGGTGCTTCATGTATGTCATGCTCTCTTGGATGCGCTTGATGCATTGACAGGGTCACTTATCACTGGTGCTTTCTCTTGGGTTGTTTGAGCTTCTGAGTTCGCTTTGTAAGCCTTTTGTGCCAGTGGGAGCATTTTACATGCTTGCTTGACCTTTGACTGTTGCATGATATTGGAGCAGTTTATGTCTTGAGCAGCTACATACGCATTGAGACTTTGGGATCATACTCCGATATTTATGGATATGCATTGATGTACTCTTGGTTCACAGGATGCTTATGAGCTGAGTCTCATATTTGGATCTTTCTCTTTGAGCAGACACCTGTTTGTGTCAGGTTTTGGCAGTTACAGGAACACTTTACCTAGAGTGTCTGGGGGTGTGCCTTTCACTGGCAGATGTTATTTTGACATGCTTCGGTGTTGAGCTCATGTTCTTTTCACTGTCATTGGCCTTGCTTATGTCTGTTTCATGCCGGCTTTGGACCTAGCATTGTTTGCTTGACATTGGATCCTATTTTGGGACAGTTTACTCTCTAGACTGCATACCTGTAATTTATTACAGCAAGCAGTTATTGGTGGACTGAGGTGTACTTTTCATGCTGAAATATCTTGATTTGGTGTACCGCATCTAGTACTAAGTGGGCAGCAACTTTTGGCACACTTTGCTCACCCTTTGGACCCCATTTTGGTCATTTTTGGGCAGTTTCTGCAGTAAAACAACAAACAATTTTGGACTGTTTGGGCATTTCCAGCCTGAATAATGGCGTCATCTTCGCATGATAGTGCCATCTTTAACGTTACAAAGTTGGATGGTACCAACTACTCTTATTGGGAGAGTCAAATTTGGCAGGTCTTGGTGCAGAAATCTCAGATTAAGCCACTTCGGTTGAGTGGGGAGTAGCCTGAAACTATGGACAATGACGACTGGCTTGAACTTGATGAGCTATGCAAGTCCACGATTGTATTGTCTCTCACTGAACAGGTATATTATAATGTATTTGAGGAAGCACAGAGTGCATGGGATCTATGGAATAAGATCAAGAATCTTTATGATAAGAAAAGTCCGGCGAGTCAGATGTACTGGTTGAAGCAGCTTATGGATCTGCGCATGAAGGATAATGCGACTATGTCTGCTCACTTGAGCCAGTTCCATGCTATACTGAAGAACTTGACTTCACAGGATATCACCTTTGGAGAGGAATTAACTCCTCTTTTCTTGCTTGGAACTTTGAATGAGTCATGGGATGTATTCCGCACTGCTCTTTGTGCCTCTAGTGCTATTATAAAATTGGCAGATGCTGAGAGTGGTCTTCTTCAGGAAGAGGTGAATCGCAAAAACTTGGATGCCTCTCGTGGTAGTCATGCTTTGACAGTTAGAGGCAGGAATGACAGGTATGACCGTGGTAATAACTGTGGCCGTGACTCGCAGAAGGGTCGGTCTAAATCTCGTGGCAAGTCGTGTAGTAAGTCGCGTGGGCGCAATGCAAATGTCACTTGTCATCATTGTGGGAAAAAGGGCCATATTAGACCAAAGTGTCATGAGTTGCGCAATGAGAAGCGCAAGGATAAGGGGAAAGATAAAGTGCAGGAGAAGTCCTCTGATCGCAGCATAGTACCTGCGAAGTCCAGCATCAAGATTGAGGAAATTAATGTTATGCAGACTAAGGAGTTCGATGGTGGTGATGAGTTTATACTTGCAGCTAGTTCTTCTGATGCTTTACACTTGACTGAGACATCTAGTATGTATGCATAGTGCTGGTTATTGGATTCAGGTGCGTCCTTCCATGTGACGCCTTACCGTGAGTGGTTTCACTCTTACCGTACTGTATCTGGATCAGTTAGACTTGGAGATGACAGGTCTCTTGATATTGTGGGCTGTGGAGATATTCAGTTGCAGTTTTCCAGTGGCAGTTCCTTTTTACTCAGGGATGTACGTCATGTACCTGCACTTACGCGCAGTCTTATGTTTGCATGACAGTTGGATGATGCAGGGTTTCATGTCTGTTTTGGGGATTCTGCCTGGAAGATTACCAAAGGCAGACTTGTGCTTGCTAAAGGCGCCAAGGCTGGTAGCCTCTATCCTCTTGTTGTATCTGGGTCTTCTGTAGACCATGTTTTGGCAGTGGGCTCTATCCCACATATATCACTTTGGCATGCCCGTTTGGGGCATATGTCTTTGAAGGGAATGAAAATATTATCTGGTTTGCAGTATCTTCCGCCTTTGGACTATGCACGTTTTGACTCATGTGATCATTGTCTTTATGGTAAGCAGAATAGGTCTACGCATAAGAAATCGGGTAGGCCACGCATGAGTGAGCCCTTGGCATTGGTGCATTCCGATGTTTGTGGGCCTATACCTTGCATGTCTATGGGTGGCGCAAAGTACTTTGTTACCTTCATTGATGATTTTTCTAGGAAAGTGTGGGCTTATCCCATAAAGCAAAAGTCCGATGTCTTGGCAGTCTTTCAGTGTTGGCTTGCTCTTGTTGAGAACCAGACTAGGTATAGGCTGAAATGCCTTAGGACTGACAATGGGGGAGAATATGTCTCGCATGCTTTTGAGCAGTTTTGTGATGACAGGGGTATTAAGCGTCAGTTGACCGCCCCTTACACCCCACCCCAGAATGGTTTGGCTGAGCGCATGAACATGACTATTCAGGAGCGTGTGCGTTCTATGCTTAGCCATGCAGGCCTACCCCAAAGTTTTTGGGCTAAGGCAGTTAGTACGGCAGTGCATGTCATAAACCGATCGCCTTCTAGTGGATTGGATTTCCAGGTTGCAGAGGAAGTTTGGACTGGTAAGCCACCCTCTTATGCGCATCTCTGTGTCTTTGGATGTAAGGCATTCTGCCATGTGCCTAAGGACAAGAGGAGTAAATTGGATCCAAAGAGCATTAAATGCATATTCCTCGGCTATGGTGAGTCAGGAGAGATGGGCTATCGCCTATGGGATCCGCATGCACGGAAAATAGTACGCAGCCATGGTGCCGTCTTCCATGAAGACAAGATGCATAGGCAGCCTGAGAAGGTGGTTGAGATCCACAGAGTGATCTTTCAGGAGGAGCTTAGAACTCCAGCACAGCCAGTAGTACAGCCTGCAGCAGTTCCTCCACAGGGCCAGGGTGTTGGACAGGCAGTTAGACAGGCAGCAGAGCCTGCGGTGAGACGGTCTGCTAGAGACAGACGTCCACTTGACAGATTTCAGCCCTCTATGCATTATGTTTTGGTTACAGATGCAGGAGAGCCTTTCACTTATGATGAGGCTATGCGCAGGGGTGACAGTCACTCCTGGGAGAGGGCTATGCAGTCTGAGATAGACTCCCTGCATAAGAATGAAACTTGGGATTTGGTTGCCTTGCCTAAGGGCAAGAAGGCTTTGCCATGCAAGTGGGTGTATAAGCTGAAAAGTACCCCTGGACACCCCAAGCCAGCATACAAGGCTAGATTGGTAGCAAAGGGTTTTAAACAGGAACATGGTGTGGACTTTGATGAGGTCTTCTTTCCTGTGGTTAAAATGACCACCCTGCGCTTAGTCTTGGCTTTGGTTGCACAGCTTGACTTAGATCTATATCAGATGGATGTCAAGACGGCTTTTCTACATGGGGACTTGCATGATGAGATCTATATGGATCAGCCTAAGGGCTTTGCATAACCTGGCAGGGAGCACCTAGTGTGCAAGTTGAAGAAGAGCTTGTATGGCTTGAAGCAGGCACCTAGGGAATGGTATCATAAGTTTGATGCCGTTATGCAGTCACAGGGCTACAGCAGGAGTGCTATGGATCCGTGTCTTTACACGAAGAAAGCCCCTGATGGCAGTTTTCTTATCTTGGTACTCTGTTGATGATATGCTGATAGCAGGGAAAGCTCATGATGAGCTAGATGCTCTTAAATCTCAGCTGAAGAAGAGCTTTGAGATGAAGGATTTGGAACAGGCCTCACATATACTTGGGATGCACATTAAGCGCGATAGGCATCAGGGGCTTTTGTATCTCTCACAGCGGGAGTACATTCATAAAGTCCTTGAGCGCTTCCGCATGCAGGACGTAAAGCCTATTGGCTGTCCATTACCTTCTTGTGTGAAGGTATCACAGGCCGATTGTCCGCAGACAGATGAGCAGAGGGCCGAGATGGCCAAGTTCCCTTATGCTTCAGCCGTGGGTAGTTTGATATATGCCATGATAGCCACTCGTCCAGATATTGCGCATGCAGTTGGTATTGTGGCATGCTATACGGCTACAGCTGGTAGTAGACATTGGGATGCCGTGAAGGGTATCATGAGGTACCTTAAGGGCACAGCAGATATGTGTATTTGCTATGGCAGCCAGGATACAGGGGTCGTGGGGTACACTGACTCCGATTATGCAGGACATGCAGATAGTAGGAAGTCCACTTCTGGCTATGTATTCACATATACTGGAGAGGCTGTCTCTTGGATGTCCAGGGTTCAGAAGTGTACGGCTTTGTCTACCACTGAGGCCGAGTATGTTGCAACCACTGAGGCTTGCAAGGAGGCCATATGGCTAGGCCGTCTAGTTGCTGACCTTGGGATTGATGCCATTCAGTTGGCTAAGAATCCGGTCTTCCATGCGACGACAAAACACATTGAGGTGAGGTATCACTTCATACGTGGTGTTGTGGAGGACAAGTCTGTTGACCTTGTCAAGATCTCCACTGACGAGAATCCTGCAGATCTGCTTAGGAAAAGCCTCACTACTGAGCGCTTTGCCTTCCTCAGGAGATTGATGGGCATTGGATGAGATGTTGCCTTTCCTCATCCCTTGTACCTATGTACATTTGTACTGTCTTTTCTTTTTTCTTTTCTCTCTCACTAGGGCAGATTCGCCTTTAAGTGGGAGGTTGTTGGGGGTAAAGGCGCCTACGCCGTGCCGCCCCGTGTATTACTACACTGACAGTACCCGCCACTGCACACTGCAGGTGGTGGACGCCCGTCACGTCACTTTATTCTTTATTCTTTTAGTGACAGTTTGAATAAAGGAAGGCCCGGCCACACATTGTGACTGTTGGAGTTCCCATTTCTTGTCTCTCTCTTTCTTGCTCTTGCTCTCCCGCCATAGCTCGCGTGCAAGCTTCGATCCTTCTCACCTTTCAGAAACAATCTGTTTCAGGCTACTAGGCTGATGCCATTAGACCTAGGGTTTCCAAGTTTCATCTTGTAGGATTCTTAGGGACAAACCCTAGCTCACTTCCCAATTTCGTTTCACTGTCCCGTACATTTAGTAAATGTGGGCAAGTATTTAAGGTATAGGAGTTTCAGTTTTAGCGATACGCAACGATTAGGTCACGTGTTAATTTCCTAGTGAATTTCTTGGAATTCAACTCTTTCTAAACGAGTACATGAAATCTCTATTTGAGAGGTACTCATTTTTCCTTTCTGCAATTCCATTTTGTTACAGGGTATGACTGCATGAATATTGCTGCTTTATGCCATGCTCTTGCAGGAACTTTGCAAACTCATTTGAGAGGTACTCTCCCTCTCCATCTGACCTTAGGCATTTTTTTATTTGCAGGTCTGTTTCTTTTTCAACCATAGCTTTAAGAGTTTTGAAATGCCCAAACACTTCGCTTTTCTTTTTCATAAAATACACCCAAAATTTTCTGCTATAGTCATCAATAAAAATGACAAAATAATGACAGCCTCCAATAGATGCAGCTTTAGTAGTCCACACATCAGAGTGGATTAATTCCAATGGCTTCTTACTCTCTTGAACATGTCTAAGAAATGGTTTCCTTGCCTGTTTTCCAAATTGACAGGCTTCACATACCTTATGCATTTTTGCAACCTTGAATTTAGGCAATCCTGCAACAATATTTTGGGCCTGCATTGATTTTAGTCGTTGTACATTAACATGACCAATGTGTTTATGCCAGATATCAATATCTGCAACTACACCGGTCCCATGTGCAAACATTGCTGCACTCAATTCAGGCATGTCTACATCCAACGTAAACATTCTGCCCTTCTTCTTTCCTTTTGCTATCAAGTGACCTTTATTTTTCATATCCTCAACAAAGCATCCATGAGAATTAAATCTGACTTGCAAGCCCTGCTCAACCATTTGACCAACAGAAACCAGGTTCTTGGTGATATTCGGGACATGAAATACATCCGATAGGTATTTCTTTTTCCCATTCTGCATAGATAAAGGAATTTTTCCAATTTGCACAATAGGATGTGCAGTATCATCACCAGTCTCCACAAATCCTGGTTTTTCCATTTTCCTTGCATCATGCATCCATTCTGCATGACGTGTCATGTGGTTTGATGCACTTGAGTCAACATACCACACATCATTGCTTTCTTCTGCACTTGTCACAGAATTGGTCATGTGTTGCACCATAAACAAATGCTCATTTCTATCATCACACTGTCTACTAGAAGATGCATAATTCCCTTGTTGCAATTTTCCATTCATGATGTCATTCTACTTTTTATAGCAGTCCTTAGCCATATGACCCATTTTACCACAGTAGTAGCATTCAACATTATTGTTTGCATTTTGGCCTCTTTGCCATCCACCACGACCTCTTTGCCTCCCCCTACCTCTAGAGTTACCACGTCCTCCTCCATAGGACTGGTTTTCTTGAGTTTGCTGCATATTCTGATTTCTACCACGGCCTCCAGATCGGCCTCCTCTACCTCTGCCTCTACCTCTTTCAGCATTTGAGTAGAAGACAGTTTCTTTTGAAGTTCCTCCTGAAGAAGATGCACCACCATTTCTCTGCTCCTCAGAAATTAGAAGAGCAATCAACTCCTCAAAATCAGGAAATCTTTCACGGACGGAAATGGATGTTTGGAACTATGCATAATCCTTTCCTAGACCATTCAAGGTCACAGAAACTAAATCATCATCTTCCACTGGCGACCCAATGGAAGCAAGTGCATCTGCAATCTTCTTCACCTTCATGTGGTAGTCATTTATGCTCATACTTTCTCTTTGCACATTGTGCAACTCTTGCTTGAGCTACATTTTCCTGGCTTGCATATTTGTGCTATACATTTTTGACAAAGTATCCCATGCCTCCTTTGGCGTACTTGCATCCTGAATATGCACAATCATAGAGTCTGAAATACTGATAGACAGCCAGTACATAACTTTTCTGGCTCTCTCATGCCATCCTTTAAATGCTTGCATTTGTTGTTGATTGGAAACATCAAGAAGAACTGGTTCTTCTTCATTTCCTGCAACGAATTCCCAATATCCTTTTCCCATAAGGAAATTCGTCATTCTAAACTTCCATGCTTGGAAGTTGTTCTTGTCAAGCTTTTCAGTGACAATCTGTAAAAGAGAATTAGACGCCATTACAGAACACTGTATAAAATTCTGTCACTGCAAAAAACACAGCTTCAGCCTCACAAGGGTAAATCTGTAAAACTGAGGAAAGTGGTATTTGACCACACAGTCACTTCCTAGTGACGATTTTGCATCAATAGGCAGCAAGGATGATTCTGTAACTCCCAATGTCTCTGCGCACAGGCATACAATGCAATTTCTACAGTAACTTTTCACTAACCTGTAGAACAATGGTCGCACAGCATAAAACAGGGCCTTTTCCTGAGTGTGTGTGGAAAACTTCCACCTCCAAAACAGGCCCCGAAATGGCCTCGAATAAAAAAAACAGGGCAACCAAGGGCTAAAGCCCTTACCCGCAGCATATACTACTCTCTTGCTACACCGCGAAGGGTGTCTCAATCTGAGACAGTGCACTCTTGCACTTTCTGGCTATACTACCTGCAGAGACTTGCTCCCAAACTCGAAAAATGAAAGCAACACTGGTCCTCTTACCAGAACACCGCGAACTTGGTTTGCTTTCTTGAGCTCCTTACCACGAACCAGGCTCTGATATCATGTTCAAGATTGTGGGAGAGAAGGAAGGAGTCTCAGTGGTAGCTTTCTTGCTTGCACAATGGGGGAATACACACACAGGTGGAGGTTGAAAACAATTTTCCTCTTCTTAGTTGTGTAAGCCAAAAAGAACTCAAGTACATAGAAATAGAAGAACCCTATATCTGGGTCTCAAACCAAAATCAACTAACTAAGGTGGCATACTAACTAAGCCACGAGCTAGAGTAGATAAGGATAGCTGTCATCTAGCTATTATTCATGGGCGGTGTACCAACCGCATCTACAGCTAACAAATCGGTGACATAAATGTACAACGGTCACCTTGGCATATCACGAGTGGAGCTCGATATCTCAACAGGGGGCGGGGGGTAATAAGAGGCACAAGAAGGGACCCTTGGAAGGTTTTACGACACGGGGAGGGGGTGATCCCGAAGCCAAGGGATAGGGGTTTAAGGGATTAAACACGGGGGGAAAAGTAATAAGACCTTTAAGGCCTTAGTTCTTTTTGAGGGGGGAGGGCTTATAAAGCCCATGGAAAAGGGGGCTTATAGGGGGTTAAAACCGGGGGGTGACTCCAAAATGAAGGGAAAGGGGTTAGTGGGCTAAGAAGGTCTCCCCTTTGGAAGCTTCTAAGCTTCCAAAAGCTTGCTTGGGGGGGGGGGGGTTTAAGACTGTCAGTCGCGATGACGAAATCAGACAGCAACGACGGATGTAGATTGACAGCAGAGGCGACAGTTTCAACGGCGTCTCCTCCTTCAGCAGCACCATGGCAGTCCTCCTCTCTCCCTCAAGCGGCACAAGCAAAGCTTCTCTCTCTCTCATGGCGGTAGCACTGCACAGCGTTGTGGCAACCTTACTCCCTCCTTTTTTTTTCCCTTCCTCTTCCGTCCCCTCACGGTAGCAACCCCCCTTTGTTTAAATAGGGGAGGGGAAGGGGATCCTCCCTCTCCTTCGTGTCGATTGGCATGGTGCACATTACACCTGCAAGCTCCACCGAGGAGCTTTCGCCTCCTTTCTATTCCCCTCCGCCTCCAGGTTGTCGGTTGGGGGGGGGGGAGGATAAGGAGAAAACAATTTGCATTATCCTTAGGAAATTCTCAAAAAAATGCTATATCACTATTCCCATTACTTAAAAGGAGGTTCATGCAAAAGATAGAATTTAGAATGTTACATTTTGTTTGTATTCTTCCTTGTTTTAACTACTAAAATTTTTTGTATTAATTTTTATTCCCATTTTTTGTGTGTTTTTTCCCTTTTCCCATGCGAACGGATCTTATCCCTGTCAGAATTGTGTCCTGATGTGACATGCCCATCCATCATTCGAGATATTTTTCCTTTTGACTATCCTTCATTTTGGCTAACCGATTTTCTAGTGTTAATTTTTGTATGTTTTTGTAAGCCTGGTTTTCTCATTTTTCCATGTGAACACCCTTAATTATCCCCGAATATAGAAGAGAAGAGGTAGGGAAAGAGAGAAAGAAAAGAAAAGAAGAAAGTAGGGGGAGAGAAGTAGAGAATAGGGAAAAGAAGAGAAGAAGAAAAAGAGAAAAGAAGAATTAGAGAGAGAATAGGGGAAAAAGAAGAAGAGATAGAGATAGAGGGGGAAGGAGAAGAGAGAGAGAGGGGGAGAGAGAGATATGTAGGTAGAGAGAGAAAGAGAGAGAGGGAGAAAAAGATAGAGAGAGAGAGATGACATGGAGAAAGAGAGAGAGATAAGCAAAGAGTGATAGAGAGGAAGAGAAGACTTTAAGTTATCTTCAAAGTGCTTGAACTTCATAAGATGGAAGCATTGAGCCAAGTTGTTGATAATTGCATCTTCTTTTGCAAATTAACCAAATGACTTTCTTTTGGTTTTTTAACTTTGTCTTTTAAAGGTTTATTGCTTTGGGAAAGAAATGGTTTTTCTAGCTAAGGATAAGTGGTTGACTCTTATAGAATATTCAATGTGATTGTTGGTTGATATTATGAAATATAAATATTTACATAGTTGTTAATGATAGGTTAATTGCCTTGGTTGTGTATTTGTACAAAAGTTCTTATGCTTGCATAGGCAGATTTCTTTGCTCAGTTTATTTGTTATTCATTTTTTCGTTAATTTTTGTTTTGACTTTTCGTGTGTTTTTGCACGAACATCCATGTTTCCCATTCTCCGCGCATTGACATGTTTGGGATGACGTTCTTCCCATGCGCATACAACCCTGTTCATCGTGTCGGTCCCACTGTGGCAAAATTTTTTACCCCTTCCCTGCTCACATTCATGCACGCGACGAGAGGGGGAGGGAGTCTCATTTTTTCCCTAACGAAAATGATCTATTAAACACAATTTTTTTAAAAACAAAACATAAGGAAAAAAACCCAAATTCCCTCCCCCTCCAATTGTTGCCTCCCTTAACACCCCTCTCTCTCTTCCCCTCCCCCCTCGTACCCCCACATCCCTCCTCTATACCTCCCTCCACAATTGTTATTTATTTAAAAAAAAAAAAACCAAATTCACTCCCCCTCCAACAGTCGCCCCCCGACAACTCCCCTCCCCTTCTATACCCCCCTTCCCTTCTCCATACCTCCCTCCTCCTCTCCCCCCTTCCCTCCTCCATCGCCTTCCCCTTCCTTCCCCCTCTTCTTCTTCCCCTTCCTCTTCCCTCACCTCCTCCTCCTCCTCCTCCTTCCTACACCCCTCTTCTCTCCCTACCGACTCCCGCCACTTGCACTCTACTCCATCCCGCACGGGTCACTGTCGAACCGCTCTAGACGATTGTCGAGACGGCCACTTGTCGCCCACGCGCTTGGCGCTGGAAGACGCCCGCCACTCATAGTGTCGAAGCCACTCCCGCCGAGGAGTTGCGCACGCCGCCCGAGTCGCCTGTGCCAGCAAGGAGTCGACAAGAGTCACCCGCCGCTTGCGACGACCACTCACTGCCTACCACCTGCGACGATCATCACATCGATGCCACCTGCGATGACAACCTTGCCGTCGGCCGCCCGCAGCACTGCCACTACCTGTTGGGTCCACCCGTCCAAAGCTTGCTTGCCACATCACAGTCGCCTGCCGCGCCGCCCAACAGCCCCTGACTCCCACACAACCCCCTCTCCCCGTGGCTGGCCTCCCTACCCCACCCCCCAAAAGGCCCTACCTGCCCACCTTTACCCACCTCACCTTCCCACAAACTCTCCCCCCCTTTTATTTTTTTCAAAAACCTAATAAACCACAAGTTTAAATTTTCAATTAAAAATTAAACCAAACTTGCCAATTGAGAAAAAGAAGTTAATTAATTAAAAAACAACAAACCAAAAACACCCCCACCTTCACACACACACACACACACACACATATAGTATATTATTATTATTATTTCTTTTACACCCAAAAGAAAAACAAAAAACAAAACCTAAGGCCCCCACCTTTTTATAAATCTCTACTTCACTAATTTAAATTAAGAACCAAAAAACAAAACCCAAAACAAACACAACAAAACCTCATACTCCCATCAATAACACCATTTTTCCCTTCCCACATTTTTTTTCTCTTTTGTATGTGACTGCCCTTTTCTCTCGTGTCATTCATGTGTGTCATCTCTTAAGATCTTGTTTTTGTGTGTGGGGTTTTGGACTTCATAAGCACGTTTGTGCTAGCAATCGTTCACACGTGAGGATGAGAGTGTGGTTTTTTCCGTGCAGTGGAGAGCTTGTTGTTCACACACAACTGACATTGACACAACCCATTTTTTTGTATATTTTCTTGAATTTTTAATCTCTAAAATAAAAAAACCCTAAAAACACATTAAAAAGTGTTTTAAAAACCCATAAAATACTATAAAATACTTATAAAATTTCAAATAAATATTAAAAAAAATAAATTTTTGCTTATATAATTTTTTACATTTTAAAATTTGAAAAAAAATTCTCACTTGAAAATGCCAATTAAAAAATAGAAAAAAATAAAAACCTTCAATTTCATGAAACTTTACCAAAACAATTGTTGAAAAAGTAAAAAAAATCCAAAAATTTCCAAAAAATCATACCAACTCATCTTTATATTTTTGAATCCTTAACATGCACTAAAATTATCAAATTTAATTGGGAATAATTTCTTTAAATGACAAAATCTTATTAAACGTGTAAATTCCTAAAATTTTATTTTTCAAATCCGAAAAAGGGCTAGAAAAAATCGTGAAATTTTTTTAAAAAGTTCTTCGACCTTTGTACTTAGCTTTCAACCTACATTTTGCTGAATAAGAAAAAGAGAAAAATAAGAATCACACATCCATATTAAAACCAATTAAAAATAAAAACAATAAAAACCAAAAGAAAAACCCTAAATTGGCAATCATAAAAAGAAGAGAAAAAATGAAAGACAATAACAAAAACTCACATACTATAAAATGGAAAAAAATGTAAAAATTTGTCACTACCCATCCACGAGATTTTATATGTTTGTTTTTTTCTAAACAACAACACTATCAAACATTTAAAAAAACCACACAAACAAACCGAAACACATATAGTAAAGTCAAATTCAATATATCTCATGGACATAATTGAATGAAAACATGACAAAAAAACACATCACAATTTATTGAAATTTGTTCACTGTGGTATTTGGTCAATTTAGATTATATTGACAAAATTTTCTAGCTCATTGAATTTTCTTCTCGGATTCTATTGTGGTTGTATCACATCAGATTGATTGTGCATTCAAACTTTACTTCCATACACACCCTCCTCCAAGTGCCCCATTTCTTTCATTATTTTCCTTCTTTCTCTTTTTTGCACCAAACATCACAAATAATTATTAAAAACGAACTAGTTGACCATATTTTCCATACACATCTGTGCTAAAAACACACATTTTACTTAATTAAAAAGAACCAACCGTTCACGTAGCACGTGCTTCATGCGCCAAACACACATTTTTAATTTATAATAAAATAAACCTATTGTCACAAGTGCACACACTCAAGAAAAAGTGTTATACACACATTAATTTGTAAAAAGAAACTTGCATTTAGAGACCCAAAGTCGAAGAGACATAGTCTAGGAACGTTAATAAGCACTCTCAAACTTAATAAGTGTTTAATGGATAAAATAAACTACTGTTTTCTTATTAAGATTTATCACCTAATAAAATTTTACCCTTTGATAATTAATTTGTAAAAGGAACATACAATTAAATTCTGCATTCCCTTTTTCCCTCACATTACACATTTCCCTTTTCAATGAAGCGTTTTGTGGGGTGGATAATGTGGTGGCAGTCAATCAAAGTCCCTATTGGTTGTCTTGGTGAGTTGAAGTTTGGTCAATTAGTCGATTTGATTTTGGTTTGGAATTTTTATTGGTTATTTGATTGGAGTTGGGGATATGATGTGTTTTTTTTTCTTTTCTGCATGATATGGGGATATTGGGTGCTTGATAGTATGCATTGCATGAAGCTTTCGATCGCATAAGTATAGAGGTCATGCCGAATTTTTTCTAGGATGTGGATTGCTTGGGGTGGTCAATCAGTTGGTGAAGTCCGTATGAGTTTTTGTGGTTGATATCTTATCTATTGTTATTTTGGTTGTTTTGTAGACATTCTTTATGATTGTTTATGTGTGAGTGTGGTGTGTGTAAAGCATTTGAATGGCACCTTGTACTCCTTCCCCAGTCCAGTATGTTCCCTTGGTGTCTCATGACTACTCATTGTTTTTGGATTCGAATCTTATTAGTAAGGCAGGCTTATGCAAGTTTGTGACACTTTCATTGCCACTTATCCTAGAGGATTCTAATATATGTGATCAGTTTTTAGACTCTTACAATAAGAGATTTGGTTGTGCTAGGGGAACAATTATCCACATGATGCCTAAGAGCTTGGGCAAAGCTCTGTGTTCTTCCCATATCAAGGGGAACCTTTTCCTACTACGCTCGACAACTATTCTCTAATGAGGATATTTTGAAGTTGTTATAGAAGTAGACCTAGGATATTTTGGATCCTAAGAGGGTTATTACTATTCAGGCATAAGTGTGTCCATGATCTCCAATCCTGTCTATAAGCAATTATACCAATTCCTTCACGACATGTTTATGCTACCAAAACCCCTTTTAACTACCTTTTAAATGAGTTATTAACAACCTCCCGAATGGTGTTGAAAGGAATTACTATTAATTTGAGTTCCTATCTCCTGGAAACGATGGATCAACATTTTGTTAGAGCCACGAGGGGTAATGTGACTAATGTCACATTTGGTTCTTATCTTTCTGTTTTCTTGGCATATGCTGCCCTTGTAAAGGAAGTTCCTACATTAGCAGTTGATCCTCCAGAGGTTTCCCCTCCTACTGAAAGTACTAATGTTATCATTGAGGATATTGATCCCCTCCCTCTCCTGTGGTGATTCAAAGGAAGCGACTTAAACGAGTGGGTGAATCAACCCTAGTTCCTCCTCCTCCAATCTCAATTCTTATTTAGTCTAGCACTCAGCTGCATGCTTTCCTCACAACGCCGAATCTTTTTAGAGCACATCGAGATAATACTCTGGAGATTTCCATTCCCTCTGTGCAACGCTTGGTGATAGAAGACGAAATTCATTTCTTATGCAAAGACATTCATAGTTCTATTGAACTCTTAGTTACTACCTGTATCTAGCAACTTTATTCTTCTTGTTATCAAGAAGTTCAGCAGTCCAAGGAGGAGTTGAATAAAGCGAATAATGAGCTAGCTTCTGCTCAAGCAAGTTTTTTTGACCTTTGTACACAGATGGAGTTGCAGACTAAGATTATTGATGCCCAGAAAGTGGAGACTTCTAGTTTGCAAACTCACTTGACTAAAACTAAATCCCAAGTGGTCCTTGTGACTGAGGAGAGGGACAGGTTATTGAAGGAGTCTCAAGAGCTAAAAGCTTTGATAGCTACCCAAATATAAGAGCTTAAATCAACTAATACCATCCTTAAATAGAGTAACACTTAGATTCAACAGCTTAAGGAACAATTGGCTCAATCTCGTTCTACTTTACAAAGTCCTACTATGCAACTAGTTCCTTCCTTATCCCTTATAGATTTAGCGGTTCTCCAAAGGAATGCCCCTTATTCCAAGCCAATGTGGAAAGGCTTCAGTAGAATGGATTTATTGTAGACTTCATTTGAGTAATTCCAAGAGTTTGTTTTTCTAGATTACTCTTTCTCTGTTCATTATCAGCAACACAAGGCGGCCTTCTATATCAAGCTTTCAATGATGGATTTGCCTCTTCTAGAGGATGGTTGGAGTGGAGCTTGGTCTCCTAACTTGTTGATTGAAGTAGATAGAATGGTTTTTAAAGCTTTTGGGACTACAGACACCATGTTGATATCGTATATATACTTGTGAGGTGATTTGTTGATACCAGATGATGAATACTTGGCTTGGTATGTGGGGGATGTGGTATTACAAGCTACATTATATGTCAGATATTTGGAGTTGCAGATAGATCAAATGTTTCAGAAACATTCCTCCAAAGTGGCTGATTGCCTTGTCACTTCTTAGGATACCATGATTGACTCTCTGATCTTGAATCAACGCCAAAACAAAGCTTATGTTCATGTGCAGAATACTAGCCAACTAAGGGTGGACCTCTTAGCCCATCTTTCAAAACAACCTCCTTTCGATTCATCTTTCTTTGATGTCTATTATCGTAGATCATTACTCCCTTGTTTATCTTATTATCTACAAATGACCCATAGATATGATTCTTATCTTTCCCTTTATAAATCTAGCTCAAATTTTATTTTACCTCTTTTATTTCAATCCCAATGTGCTCCTCAAATTCCTATTTTCACTCAGTGTTCTTTTATTGAGAATCGAGTATTTTCCCTTCCTCCTTCTTGTCCTTCCCCATCCATAACTATTCCTTCCACTTTTCCAGCATATTTACTAACATATTTTTTAATTGATTCTCCTAACTTCTTAGCTAATCCCTCTTTATTTCATTCTTCCTTTTATGATTTTTATTACCCATCCCTTCTTTCACTTGTTCTTCTTCCCTCTCCTATCACTTCTATTCATTATCCCCCTCAGTTGGTTAGTAGCTATACATGCTTTGACACTACAAGGAGTTGAGCTTATATCGACGGTGATTTGCGACGACGGGTAGCGGTGTCGCTATGTGCGTCGCTATTTGCGTCGCTTTTGCGATGCCAATACCGACGGTCCACATGAAAAAAAAACGGGTCGAAACAAAGCGCGGCTTTATTTCGCGTTTTCGCGTTTTGTGTTTTGAGAGCGAGAGCGAGGGAGAGAGCGACCGTCATGAGAGAAGGAGAGGAAGAAGACTTGCCGCCGCCGCCACTGCTGTCGTTGTTGTTCGCGAAGGAGAGGAGGAGCCTTCATCGCAAAGAGGAGCCGCCCCACACTCGCCATATCTTATTGGTGAGTCTCCCTCTCTCCTTCTTTTGCTTGTTTAAGGTTTAAATCACTTTCTCTTTTGCTTGTTTAGGAGAGGAAATGAGAGAGAAAGAGAGGAAGAGAGAAAGAGAAAGAGAAAGAGAAAGATAAAGAGAGGGAGAGGGAGAGGGAGAGGGAGAGGGAGAGGGAGAGGGAGAGGGAGAGGGAGAGGAAGGGAGAGTGCATTCTCTCTCTCCCTCTCCCTTTTGCTTTTGGAGAGTGTTAGGATATATTGTGAGAGGGAGAGGAAATGAGAGAGAAAGCGAGGGAAAGGGAGAGGGAGGGAGAGAAAGAGAGAGAGAGAGGGAGAAAGAGAAAGAGAAAGAGAAAGAGAGGGAGAGGGAGAGGGAGGGGGAGGAAATGAGAGAGGGAGAGAAAGAGAAAGAGAGGGAGAGGGAGATGGAGAGGGAGGGAGAGTGCATTCTCTCTCTCCCTCTCCCTTTTTCTTTTGGAGAGTGTTAGGATATATTGTGAGAGGGAGAGGAAATGAGAGAGAAAGAGAGGGAGAGGGAGAGAGAGGGAGAGAAAGAGAAAGAGATGTATACTCAAATGGATAGCTTTATAGAGATGTATGTCTACTCAAATGGATAGCTTTTGTCTACTCAAGATGTAGTCCACCTGTGTGTGTATATATTGGAACGATAACATATCCATGATTATGTAATGGTATGCACTTTGCTTTTTTTATGGGTACCATTACATCGACTCCTTAAGAGGGCTAAAAATTGGTCATACACTTTATAAAGTCTAATTAGGAGATTTAAGATGCACGATAATAGACTTATCGATAATGATATGCAATGTGCTTTGCCATGGGCCACGTACATTGGTGACTCTTTAAGATGGCTTAAAATTGGTCATATCCTTCATAATTTCCAACTAGGGGATCTAATTGTGATATGCATAATTCCTTGTTTTTGTATTAACTTTATAGACATAACAAATTAGTAATCATGCCAACTAGTCAACGGAAGGACTAAAAGAAAATGATACCCTAGCTAATGGTCATTATGGTACTTTATCAAAATGAACCCAAAAGTATTGCTATAGAAGAAGAATCCCTTAACAAATTTTATAACTATAGTTGATAAATTTCATAGATGGCATTAATTTTTATACATGGACCTAGGACAAAAAAACCACATTACTAAGATGGTTTTTGTTGAGATTGATTTATTATTAGACTAAGAGATCCTCAATGATGCTCATAAATTTTGCTGACTAAGATTACTTATACTCAAAGACCTCTAGTGCAATTGTATAAGTAATCCTAGTAGAGCCCCTCTAAGATACTCAAAGTACATAACCTAGAGACCGTAGCTAGGTATATAAGGTATAATGGCCATACAAGAAGTGATGCCAGGAGGCATATTTCACAGTGGATTCCGTAAACTTTGTTGACCGGGGCTCATACACAAAGTGGATTCTTTGTGCGAGAAGTCGATGGGGATGCCTATCATTTTCGGCCGTTTCATTAATTTAGTGTGTACATGGGTGATTCCATAGCAGGTGATTCCGTAAAATACATATTAAATTAATAAATGTTTATGAGTTTAGAGTGCGCACTCGTAATAAATTAAGGTTAGTATTGATTTCTAACCAGTTGATTTATTTATGTAGCTGAAGACTGCTAGGTATTCACTTTTGTCGGTTTAATTGTTTTATTTTACTAACGATCGTGAATGCTTCAGTTGATGTGTAGAGATAGCAGCAATGGTGGAGGAAAGCATTGGAGGATAGTGTGTATTCGAGTTATCACTTATATTTTGATGGACACATACCTTAGACATGGCACCTATATTTTGTCGTGCCTATTTATTGAGGCGTTGGATATTTATTTATTATTTTGTATGTGCATGGGCACACGATTATGATATTTGTATTTGGACATTGTATTGGGAATGCCTGACTCTTTGGGCGCCCGCCCATTAGCTTTATTTCTATTTTGTGCTAAAGCAAACTCAAAAGCCAAAAGCATGCTATTTTGTAATTTGGACTATTATTTGAGCTTGAAGATGATTAATACATAAAATACATGCTTTGTGGAGTGCTCACACAAGGCATGGGGGGAGATTGCACCCAATTGGTCTCTTGTTCATGTCGTGCGTGCTTTTTACCTTGAGTTTTGTGCAAAAAGTAGAGTTCTTTTGTTCTTGGGGACCTTCCAGCATTCACTACGCGAGCATACAGCATCCGATCTGCGCACAGTGGTATCAGAGTGAAGCTGAGATCGAGAGTTTCCAATCACTACCCATCTTGTGCAAAGGTGGAGCTCTTGGAAAGATCGAGCTCTACGATCAGTCTCATCGCGAAGGTCAATACGGGTGGATTCCTGGCGATCAAGAACCTCTGTTTACAGCCTCTGATCGCGAAGGACCGGCCTGTAATGGCGGAGGACCACGTATACAACTCCTTCTTCAAAACTTTTTTTTAAAACAGAGACAGTAAGCCTCCATAGCTATAAAGCTTAAAAGCTTTACTCTTAAGTTTATTAAGCTTAAGTTATAAGCTTTATAAGAAGCTTAAAAAGCTTCATCCCACAAATTCGTCATCGGGCGGCGTCAGTATATTTCTATCGCAGTCAAATCCGTCACGAACGTCCTCAATTACCCAAAAATCACGACTAGCTAAAGTCACTAAAGCTCCTAAGCTTTAAAACTTTCTAGTCTACCAAGTTCATCAAGTTCTATAACTCTGCAAGTTTCATAAGTCTGCAACTCTGCAAGTCCGGCAAGTAACCTGAAGTCAGAACCGACTTGTGTTCAAAACTCCTATAAGGACTGTTCCTACGCAGAAGCACCGAACTGCAAAGTTGTTCCCTAGAAGGTTCTGTTCGCATACGCAGACTTGTTGAATCAGTTTCTGCACATGCAGAAGGTCAAAATGCAGATTTTTCAAAGATTTCAAATCCCGTAATTGCCAAAGACGAAGACTATGAAAGCCAAACAAAAATATATAAACCTTGTATACCCGATCTTGAGCTACGCTCATCCCGCTAGTTGGATTTTGAGAGTTTAAGGTCTTTTGAAGTTTTGTAAGATGACGGAACAAAATATGGATGATTTGATGGGCTGAAGGCAATCTTCCTGAATCTACAGTGGAGCAAAAGTTGGATTTAATTATGATGCAGTTGGACGAAGAACGACGAGCCCGGCAAGCATTGCAAGCTCAATTGGCCAATTTACAAAGATCGACCTACTGATAAAGAGGAACCACAATCTGAAGATCTTATCCAACGTACCATTGATGAGACTCTCGAAGCTCAATCCATCCGCAAAGAAACAAAGATAAGTAAAAGAAATTTCAAATTCCGTACTTTCAATGGCACTCGAGATGGAAAAACTGTTATTGCATTCATCAGTCAGTTTGATGATTACTTTCATGAGGAAACATACGCTGAAAAAGATAAAATCAAGTGTGTCACTAATCATTTAGTGGATAGAGCATCTCCGTGGTGGACCGTGGTTCGTAAGAGCATAGATTGTCCCACTACCTAGGAGAGTTTCAAGAAGAAGTTTATGCAGCATTTCCTTGCTCCACAATTCCATGAAAAAGCCATAAAGCAATGGGACCTTCTTCAGCAAAGAGATCGTGAGCCTATTCCTTAGTACACCGAACGCTTTTGGAATGCATTACTCCAGTTACACATGCTTGAAGATGTACCTGAAGCGACTCACAAGCACAAGTATATGTATGGATTACTTGGGCATTACTACGCTGAAGTCAATATGTTCAAGCCTACAACTCTTGAAGATGTAATTTCTTTAGCTCATGACACTGAAGACAAGTGTCCATAACAATTTCAAGAAAATGGTAACTATGGATCTAAGCAATTCAATTCAAATTTTAGAAGATTCAATCAAGGTCGATTTCCTTCATCATCTTTCCATAAGTCTTGGACAAAACCACCTGCTTTGTCATCGAATACCAATCAAAACCCTAAGCCAACTTCACAGCCAAATCCTAATATTCCTAGACTTCCTGCCATTGCAAACAATGTATCTAAAGCTAAACCTATAGTGTGTTACAAATGCCATCAACTTGAACATCTAGCAGCCAATTGCCAATCGAAGAAGCCACCTGTCCATATCAACTATCTTGGAGCAATGGAAGATGAAGAACATGAAGAAATACCTGACTTTACGGAAGATGAAGACGACATTACTACTCCTTCGGATACTTTACCAGGTATGCCAACTCCACATTCTTTGTTGATAATGAAATGTTTAGTGCATGGAAAAGAAAAGATCATTTTGCATGATGATGGTAGTACACATGATTTTATTTCTGCAAAGTTAGTGAAAGAATTGAAATTACAAACTGTTCTTACGCATTATCGTATTAAAGCAGCATTCTTAGGCACAATGTATAATGGAACACAAGAGGTGCATGATTTAGAAATTCAAATTGGTGAATACACTGAAAGAAGGAATTTTGTAGTTGTACCATTACAGTCCAGTGATATTATTTTAGGTATGCCTTGGCGTCATCAGCATAATCCTGATATAGATTATTCCATGCATTCAATTAATATTCATTTTCAAGGAAAACATATTACATTGTATGGTATGCATGCATCTAATGCTTTTCCACTGCTTACTCATACTCAAGATAAATGTGCATTACGCAAAAGTAGTAAATCTTATCTAATTTGGGTGAATGAACTGCAAGCTAAAGAAAAACATATGCACCCTAGGCATAAAGAATTTCTTGCACAATTTAAAGACTATTTTGCAGAAGATCTACCACCTGGCTTACCTCCTTCACGTCTTGAAGACCACAAAATATATTTAATTCCTGGTACACAACCACCTTGTTAAGCACCATATAGGCATAACCAGATAGAGCAAAAAGAAATTCAAAATCAAGTTGAGGAATTACTAAATAGAGGATTGATTAGACCTAGTAGTTCTCCATTTGGTGCACCTGTTTTGTTAGTAAAGAAGAATAATAATACTTATCGTATGTGTATTGATTATCGTGCCCTAAATAAGATTACTGTAAAGAATAGATATCCAATTCCTAGAGTCGATGATCTTATGGATAAACTACAAGGTTCTTCCATATTTAGTAAAATAGATCTTAAATCTGGTTATCATCAGGTGAGATTAGATAAGTTTGAGATATTCAAGACTGCATTTAGAACACAATTTGGTCATTAAGAATTTTTAGTGATGCCTTCTGGATTGACTAATGCACCTGCTACATTTAGTAGAATGATGAATCATATATTTTTGAAATATTAGCATTGTGTTATTATATTCTTTGATGATATCTTGGTATTTAGTAAAAATGAGAAAGAACATTATGAACATTTGTCCTTGGTTTTCAAGTTGTTGAAAGATAATCAATTGTATGCTAATCCGAAAAAGAGTGAGTTTTTTCAAACAGAAATTGAATATTTAGGTCATATTGTGTCATCAGATGGCATTAAGGTTGACCCTAAGAAGATAGAAGCAATATTGAACTGGCCTATACCTAAAAATGTGCATGAGTTACGTTCTTTTCTAGGTCTTGCTAGTTTGTACAGGAAATTTGTGCAAAATTTTTCATTACTTGCTTTGCCTTTGACTAAACTTTTAAAGAAAGGTATTGTTTATCATTGGTCTGACAAATCAACAGAAATCCTTTGATTTATTGAAACATGCATTAACTCATGCTCCTGTATTACAACTATCTGATTTTAATAGACCATTCTTTTTAGTAGTTACTGATGCTAGCGGATCTAGAATAGGAGCCGTACTTATGCAAGATAATCATCCCATAGCCTATTCTAGTTGTAAACTGAAACTTTTCGAACTTAAATATTCCACATATGATAAAGAATTATTAGCTGTGGTACAAGCTTTAAGACAATGGAAACATTACTTAATGGGTTCTGAGTTTATGATTAAGATTGATCAGCAAAGTATTAGACATTTACTTAGTCAACCTCAAATATTTGACCGACATATTAAATGGGAAGCTTATATTCAGAGTTTTCATCCCATTATTCAATATCAACCAGGTAAAGAAAATGTAGTGCCCGATGCATTAAGTAGAAGACCAACCATTCATAATATCTCTGTTATATCATTTGATTTTTTAACTCCTATGAAAGATACTTATCATCAGGACATTACTTTTCAATCTGATTGGAATAAATTAGTTGGAAATAACTGGATTCCTATTGATTCACTGTCTTATAATGATGGATTCATGTTTTATGAAAAGAGATTATGTGTAACTATTCCATTTAGATCTTTTGTTTTGAATGAGATTCATTATCCTCCATATCAAGGTCATAGAGGTATCATATCTACTTTGCGTACATCGACTGAAGATTTTTATTGGCCACATATCCACTGATGTATCTAACTTTGTTTTTGAATGTTTGATTTGTCAAAGAGTTAAGAGACATCAGGTAAACAGTATGGATTACTTATGCCTTTATCTATTCCATCAAGACCATGGGAACAGATTTCTATGGATTTTATTACTGGTTTACCTAATACTAAAGCTAATCATGACATGATTTGGACTGTAGTAGACATGTTTAGTAAACAAACATATTTCATTCCATATAAGAAAACTTTAACAGCATCTAAGGCAGCACAATTGTTTTTGAAAACCGTTTTCACTAATCATGGATTACCAAAAGTTATTATTTCTGACCATGATTCTAGATTTTGTAACAACTTTTGGATTACTTTGTTTACTATCCTAGGAACAAAGATTGATTTCTCATTTGCATTTCATCCTGAAACTAATGGACAAACAGAAGCCACTAACAGTACTATTTTAGATCTTTTACATGCTTACACTATTTCTAAACCACAGACATGGGACATACATTTGCATTTACTACAGTTTACATATAACAATACACCACACACATCTACAAAGAAAGCACTGTTTGAAGTGATTTATGGTTATAGATTGTCTACACTTGTTGCATCTTTATCAAATAGAATTCAAAGTGCTGATGATATTGCTAATATGCACGCTACTATTTTTGATGAGGTTAAAGACATGATTGCCAAAGCCCTACAATCATATACCAAACAAGCCAATAAGAAAAGACAAGCCATGAATTTCAAAGTTGATGACTATGTTTGGTTGAGAATAGAAAAACGTAGATTACAAAGTGTAGATAAACACCTAGTTGTGAAATTAGCACCTAGATTCTATGGACCATTTAAGATCATTCACAAAATCAATGACAATGCATTTAAGTTAGAATTACCACCTCACTGGAAAATTCACAACACATTTCACATTAGTTTATTACGACCCTTTAGATGCCAATTACCTGTACACCCTGTTTAAGAAAACCCACCTTTGTTAGATGAAGATACTGAAATACTTGAACCCGAAGCTATCCTAGATAACTGATTTCATGACCACTAGAACTGGACATAGATATTCTAGATATTTAGTCAAGTTTAAAAACCATCCTGTAGAGGAAGCCCAATGGATGCACGCTAGAGGCTTAAATGCTTTCCTCACTTTGTTAGCTCCACATTGAGCTAATAGCAATTGAGGAAAATTGTTATCCCACCCCGGGGGCCAGGAGGCATATTTCATGGTGGATTCTGTGAGGTTTTACGGTGGATTTCGTAAACTTTGTTGACCGGGGCTCATACACAAAGTGGATTCTTTGTGCGAGAAGTCGATGGGGACGCCTATCCTTTTCGGGCGCTTCATTAATTTAGTGTGTACATGGGTGTTTCCATAGCGGGTGATTCCGGAAAATACATATTAAATTAATAAATGTTTATGAGTTTAGAGTGCGCACTCGTAATAAATTAAGGTTAGGATTGATTTCTAACCAGTTGATTTATTTATGTAGCTGAAGACTGCTAGGTATTCACTTTTGTCGGTTTAATTGTATTATTTTACTAACGATTGTGAATGCTTCAGTTGATGTGTAGAGATAGCAGCAGTGGCGGAGGAAAGCATTGGAGGATAGCGTGTATTCGAGTTATCACTTATATTTTGATGGGCGCATACCTTAGGCATGGTGCCTATATTTTATCGCACCTATTTATTGAGGCATTGGATATTTATTTATTATTTTGTATGCACATGGACACACGATTATGATATTTGTATTTGGACATTATATTGGGAATGCCTGACTCTTTGGGCGTCTGCCCATTAGCTTTATTTCTATTTTGTGCTAAAGCAAACTCAAAAGCCAAAAGCATGCTATTTTGTAATTTGGGCTATTATTTGAGCTTGAAGATGATTAATACATAAAATACATGCTTTGTGGAGCGCTCACACAAGGCATGGGGGGAGATTACACCCAATTGGTCTCTTATTCATGTTGTGCATGCTTTTTACCTTGAGTTTTGTGCAAAAAGTAGAGTTCTTTTGTTCTTGGGGACCTTCCGGCATTCACTACGCGAGCATACAGTATCCGATCTACACACTAAGAAGACACCTCAATAATTGACTGATCACCACTAAATCCCAAAGAAGAATCGTGTTCCATCCCCTTCAACTCTATATTCACCTCGTGAAGAACTTCATTAATCATAGCATCCTTGTCACCAATCTTTTTGTTGCAATGATGAAGTAACATATTCATCACTTTTCCTTTTAGCATCTAAGACATTATCCAATCTTTTAGTCAAGTCCAAACATTTAGTCTTCAACTCATGAACCTTATGAACCAATGCTTTTTTTTTTACAATAATGAATAATTATCTACCGAGACAAACAAATCCTTGAGCATGGTATATGGCCGAGATATAACATCAATAAATCTCTCAACTACTATGTCCCATGCATTCTTTACATCAATCAATAAAGCATTTCTTATATCTTGAAGTTTAGATTTCAACACCATGGATGCATAAATATCAACCTCAATGTTTTACAAAAATTGCTTCTCAATCTCTTGCAGAGGCTAAAACCTCTCAAGCAAGAGCTTATGGTCAACTTGCAACTTGACATACATGGTGGGGCTATCCATTTGAGCCTCGTTTTCCCAAATTGTATTACAAGTTATTAAATTGTTTGTTGTAATGTAGATAAGATGGAAAACGAAGAAGGTCTTGTTGTTCAAGATCGCGAGGCGTATCTTAATCAGCGTGTCCCATGTCCTTGCTCTCAATGCAAGTGGGCAATTAGACGAAAACGCCAGAACACGTACAACGATTTGGCGAGTTTCAATCTGAGATCATTGATTAGGCGATTGCGGATTTTCAGCAAATGGTAATTTAAAGTTAATATCAATCATGCATTGTACTCGCAAGCTAATTGAAAACCATATACAATAAGACTGGGTCTTGCTGGCAAATTTTCTATCCAGGGAGGTGATGTCTCGTCCCAAGGGGGAGTGCACCCTTTGCAGCCAATTAGAAGAGTTTGTGGGCGTGCGATGGATGGAGTGCAAGAGCCAATCCACCACTCGCAAGGTCAATCTATACCATCCATGCCAGAGGAGACAGACAACCTTCCAGACCTACCTACAATCTTGGAGCCTGAGATGGAGGCAATGATCGATGCATTGATTCCCATGGATGTCGAGACTTCTGATCCGCTTAGAGAAGAAGCATCCATACCATTATATGATGGGTGCCGAGTATCTCGGTTGAAGACACTGCTTGCACTCTTAAGTGTGCAAGCAAAATACGGGTGGAGCGATACGAGTGTGACCAAGTTATTCAGGTACCTTGCACATAGGCTTCATTGATTTTTTTTTTGACACTATTATTACAAACATTTGTGCTTTTTCAAGGTGTTTTATGATTTTTTTCAGGTTATTGAAATATCATATATTACCACCTGCAAATACCATGCCTGAGTCTCGTGATGATGCATGACATGTTTTACGAAAGCTTGGCATAGACTACAATAACATCCATGCATGTATCAACAATTGCATACTATTTTGAGGAGAATACGAGACTATGGAGACATGTCAAAAGTGTGGTGCTCACAGGTAGACAGGACTTGCAAGGGCAAACCATCCCTCAAAAAGTTCTCAGACACTTTCCGCTCATCCCCCGCATAAACCGCATGTTTCGTACGTCCGACATGGCGAGCTTGACAATGTGGCATGTACAGAATAGGTCCACGGATGGAGTTCAACGAATATCAGCGGATTCACGCGCATGGAGCCACATTGACTCTACCTTCCCAAGCTTTGCGCGAGAGCCAAGGAATCTTCGGCTCAGTCTCGTAATGCATGGCGTGAACTCATTCGGTCTGCGCTCAACTTCTTACAGTGTGTGGCCTATAATCCTTGTCAACTACAACATCCCTCCATGGCTTTCTACGAAGAAAGGACATCTCATCCTTTTCTTGCTCGTCCCAGGCCGCTACAAAGTAAAAAATATGGACGTGTATCTTCGTCCATTAGTCGATGAGCTTAAGATTTTGTGGGAGGAGGAGGTCACTGTGCAAGATATGAACAAGTGCGATGGTCGGCGATTAGCCAATATTCGAGCCATTCTCATGTAGATGATGCATGACTTTCCGGGATTGGGAGAGTACTCAGGTGAGCAGGCATCCATTCTCACTGGTAATATCTATATTTTATCTCATTCAATCAAGTATCCACTAGGTCATGGTGTTGGAACAGATCTGGTTACCTCAGGTTATCATGCATGTCCATTGTGCGGGCCACAGTTAGACTTCCAAAGGTCACGAACCATGAAGAAGATGGTATATCAAGGACATGCCGCTTTCTTGCCAGAGGATCATGAACTCAGGGAAGGTTTCCTTGGACGACCTCCAACATGTATGAACGCCGCAAGCTGGTACGAGCTGAAAATGGTCCACGCGGAATCACATCCAAATGGAATGCGATGGTTCTCAGTTTTCTACGAGTTGCCATATTGGACCCACTTACAGGTCAACCACTTGTTGGATCCCATGCATATTTTCAAGAATGTGGGCAGCTTGCTATGGGACCACATCACAGGAAAGAGAGACACTATAAGGGCATGAATGGATTTGAAGGAGGTAGGTAAGATGGAGGCGCTTTGGCCGCAGTCGAGTGCTGATGGTCCTGTGTAGCTTCCTTGCGCTCCTTGGGTTTTGTCCACTAAAGAAGAGCGCATTGTGAAGCAAGTAATCAAGTCTATCCGCACTCCAACGGGTATGATGCGTTCTCTTAGGTCCGCATTTTCTAAAGACGACCAACTGTCGGGGCTAAAATCCCATGATTGGCATAAGATATGTCAGGTTTGTGCTACGAATGGATTGTAATTAGCATGGGCATTTTGCAATTTGAAAAGTGGCCATTATTCATAATGCTTTCTCATTTGTGGCAATTTGCCCTACCAATCGCGATCGCAAGATGCCTTACTCCAGAAATTCACGGGGCCATTTACAAGTTGTCGGCTTTGGTACAATGGATCTCACAGAAAGAGATTAGGACGTCCTCTATTGAATCCGCGAGGCGGGGAGCAGTGGAGACGGTCTGTCTCTTTGAGAAATACCTGTCCACTAGCATGCTCACGATACAAATGCACCTTCTTGTGCATCTTGTGGACGAAGTGGAGATTGTTGGACCTGTCCCTACGCGATGGATGTTCTTCTTGGAGCGCTTCATGAAAACCCTGAAAGGCTTTGTGCGACAATGAGCTCGGCTAGAAGGTAGCACGGCCGAAGGTTGGTTGGTGTCAGAGGCGTTAATGCATATTCCACAATGGCTACCAACGGTGGAACCACACAATGAAATGCTATGGACGCTGAAGGACGATGATAGATTGACTGGAGATGTGGTGGTTGGAAATGGGGTAGAAAAAAGAATGGATGCCTTAATGGAAGAGAAGGTGAATCTCTTTTGTATGTTGCACCATGCCTCCATGGAGACGTGGCTCACCAAGTACCAGATTGCAAGGCAAGATCGAGAGGAAGCGCGAGCTGAATTCTGACATAGTACGTGTCATCAACCGATTCGATATCCCGAAGGCATGGAGAAGATGCCGCGGTTTATGTCAACGCGATGGTTGCATGGAGCCTTGACCGCAGCATCTTGGAAAGGGACAGAGGTCTCAATGGAGGAGTGGGAATTCTCGAGGGGATGTAGTCCAAAGGTGATGAGGGGTTTAGAATCTATCGTATCTAAATTTTATATGCGACATCTAATTTGAGTGTTTCAATGTACAGTACAAAATATATAGTGCAGCGTGGTCGCGTAGACGGCATTTTCGCGTGGAGCGTATTGACTAAATGCACTCCACAATGGACTGTGGTGTTATGGCAAGGTTCGAGCAAGAGAGCCGGTGACGAGCAACGAATCCAAACACGGTTGTGGATGAGATGGAGTATTTTGGGAACTTGCAAAGTATTATTACGGTGGATTACTGTAGCTTCTCCATGATACTATTCGATGTGCAGTGGTTCAAAGTGGTACTTGGAGGAGCTGGAGCAACAGTTCGACGAGGTCCATCTGGATTTCTCGAAATAGATTCCGAAAAAAATGGACGGATTTGCACGACACCTTTATGTTGCTGGCCCATTGTGAACAGGTGCATGGAGTCATTTGCTTGCTAATTGTATTACGACATGGTTTATGTCACAATGGTTTGAACTCTCTTGTACGTGTTTGTGAACAGGTAATCTTCTATCCAAACCCCTGACAACCTTGATGGTGGTATGTTATACCTTCAACTCCCCAAAGTGCGAGAGTATATGATCAAAGCGATGTTCCAAGAATAGATGAAGATAACATGCAAATAGAGGGGTCGATATTGCAAGGGTTGGAGGCCATCGAAAGCTTGGAGCCAGCATCGGCTAACAATGATGGAAATACAGGAGTCCAAGAATTTTTTGAGAACGAGGCGGACTCATTCTTTTGTGGTGACATGTCTATCGACCTTTCAGTGTATGCGGAGTTGTGTCAAGAGATTAACATGGGATAATAGGATACTTCATACTTGGAGTATCCACTTACTCAATTCGTTGACCAATCTCTTATAAAGGTACATAAGATATGTATTTTAAGAGAGATTTTTAAAAATGATTTATATTACTGTGCTTTGTATGATTTAAATTGAATATTCTAACATCATTTTTTATCTGTGCAGGTAACATTTTCAGGATGAGTTGAGGGATGAGCGATGAGGAGTTGTAGGACATCTTCGCACGCATGTCTCCAGACGAGCTCGCGAGATTCAGAGAGATGGCAGACCAGGAGCTATCTTGTTCTTCGTTAGGGCGCTATGCTAGATCTACTTCAGCGCGATTAGATACTTCAGCTTCGAGCAGACAATCTCGACGCTCACGACTTGGGCCAGAGGGAGGGAGTGGATCGGGATCAGGGGGATGCTGCTGTGGAGACACGGATGTGGTGTCTCCATCTCATCGTTTAGCTGGAGCTGCATCACCTCCAAGATTTGTCACACCTGTGGGGACGTCTACTCCAATTACTGCGACTTTTGCGCAGCCGTCAGCAGAGGTGGCACCCCTTTGGGTGCCACTGCGAGAGAGATTACCCCTGCAGGTACACCGGATGTAGAGGGGTCTGATGGATATGCCCAGGAGCGTGGATGCAGATGGGAGAGGACCCATCTTAGGCAAACTCCTATGGGTTATGGATATCTGGTCAATAGTAGGTCAGGAGCCATCATCATGAATGATGAGGGGAGGAGGGTGATGGCTCACATGAGAGAGTTGTGCCAACAAGTTTTTTGGCACAACGTCCTGGATCATTGGAAGAACATACCGGAGGGGAGCAATGACTACATAGTAGCATCTTTGCACGAGGAGTTTCTAGGTGCTAGCCGCACAGATAGATTCTCTACGGGCTGGATGATGGATTGCATGCGTGCATACATGTCACACAGATGATCCAACGCACGCAAGGCAATCAAGAGTGGGGCTGCAAAGCCCGAGTGGTTAGATGCAGACGACTGGCACCGACTGAGGGAGGAGGCTACAGATTCTCCAAGATGTTGGAGTCAGCAGCGCGAGGCAGTGAGGGCATGACTCAAGGCTGGAGTGGTCCATCATCTTGGGAGTGGCGACCACATGACATATTTGGAGGACTTTGTAAGTTTTTCTTTTGTTTTGCTTGTTTGTTTTTTTGAAATATTCTTTGTACTGACAATCATGTTTCTAACAGTTAGCATTTTGTTTTCTTTGCAGGACTCCATTACAAACCGCGATCTGATAGGCCTTGAGACTCGATATGCAGAGAGGCATGGTCTCAATGCATTGATCAACCGATTGTATAGACGCGGCGGCCCTGTAAGTCACTCATCCTTCTTGTCCGTAGTTACCATGAGACATTTGAATGCATTATTGTATGGTGGATTAATGTGTTGTTTCTTTTTTTTCAGAGTCCATTCGATGCTTCTTTGCGGCGGGACGAGCTTTCAAGGGACGAGGATTTCTAGCTCGCCCTTGGATCCTTGGAGCTCACACACCTTTATTTTTTAGTCGTTTGATCTATGTAGACATTTTCTATGTATTAGTGATATCCTTTTATGATTGTAGCAATCCATTTTTATGCGATCATGTATTTATTTCATGTATCAGTTTTATGATTTCAGTATGCATTCTTTTTGTTTGCAAGCGCTTTGTATACAGTAGTGCAGAAACTATTTTGTATGGCTCTCATACAGCACACAGTGCTATATGTGGTAGGGCAGCTTGCTGTTGTGCCACAAAATTTTTTTTATCCCTGTTACTATCGCTATTAGCGTTGCAAATTTTACGACTCACGTCGCTATTTCCGTCGCTATGCACGTCGTAAAACGTCGCTATCAGCTTCGCTATTGGCGTCGATGTTCGTGTCGCAAATGCGATGTGGATAGCGACACCAATAGCAATGCTGATAGTGACGTTTCTATGCGTCGTTAATAACGACGCTTTTTGCAATGACGGGGGCAAATTTTGTTGTTTGTATTTTCGTCGCTTTAAACATCGGTATAAGGCCTATATCTTGTAGTGTGATCAAAAGATTCGTAGACGACGAGGATAGAGTTCAAGAGATTTACTTAACGGACCTCATATCAATTGGCCATTGATTCCAAGAGAATGGACAACTGCTTGCCAAGCTTTTTAGAACTATCTTTATTTTGCTCAGTAGCATTCATAGTCTTTAGATCTTTTAGTGAGATTGACTGCTCACTTTGTTTGGTATTTGGCGTATTTGCATCGACATTCGCATAGTGATCATAAGTTGTTCCCAAAGTTGTGCATGAATGTGAATGTGACTATTGATCCTCAACAACTAGATATCTTGTACTTTTATTCCCTTTGTTTTCCTAGCATATATCTTGTCTTGGTGGAGAGGATGTGTTGTTTGCAGTTTTTCTAAAATCCTCCCAAGACTTTTGTAGAACAATCTTTATCTATGGATCACTTCTATAATCACCAAGCCTTTAAGAGGGATCATCTTCATTTGATATCCATGAATGTAATTTTTGATGATTCATAATGATATCTCTCTTTTGGATGTGCTATTCAGATGTTTGTTTTATGTTAAGTATGTGTGTGTATGTGTGATGGTTAATTTGTTCTATGATGGGGTCATGATAGTTGGAGATTCAACACTCTTCAAGAAGTTATCTTTTTGAAGATTCATGGTGATGATGTTGGATGGATAGCTCATGAAGAAAAAGATGCAAAACCTTTTATATCCTTTAAAAGTTGGTCATGCTTTTCTATTTCTAAGTTGTGTTAATGGATAAAGGTGTTTTCCTTTCGTTGCAATTCTTTATTAGATACAGGCTATGAATTGGGGTCGTGTTAGAATGGTGTTTCTTGAAAATGCTAAAGAAGATCAAGTTGAGCTATCTTTTGAAATTCTATTCTCTTTTTTCTAGATCGTGAGGATGTCCCCTAATTAAGTGTGAGGATATGTTGAGGGTTGAAAAATGACTTGATTTTTTTACAGATTTTTGTTTTTTTGGATTGAATGGTTGATTTTTGATGGATTTTGTATGTTTATTAGTTGACTTGGAAGTGTTTGGGAGTGTTTTGGATGAGATTGATTTGGCTTTGGAAGTTCATGATGGTTTATAGTAAAGATACGATGTCCTGACATGTTCTGTTGATGCTCTAATAGTGTCTAATTGGTTCTAATTGAGTCTGTTTGGGCTTCTGTTTTGCTCTATTTTTCTTTTGTATGAGAGGTTGGAATGATGATTGATGAATTTTGAGAGTGTTTGGAAGCTTATTGATTGATTCTTAATAGTTTTTAGTGATTAAAGTTGAGCTAAATGTTTTTTTATGACCTTTTGTATGGTTCTGTAGACCCTCTGTTGAGCTTTTGTAGAGCCTATGTCTCTATCTTTGTTCTATTTTGTATTCCTCTATAAGTGTTATGATGGATGAATGTATAGCTTGGAGAAGTTTTTCAACCTTGGGAAGAGATCAATACAAGTTCAAAATACCTCAAAGAAGTGGAAGAAGTAGCTATCGAAGACTCAAGTAAAGACTAAAGTGACAGTGACACTGTTGAGCTACAAAGGGACACTGTAGTGGCTTTGCTGACCTTTCATATCAAACATACCTATTGAGAGGGTTATCCACAACCAAAGAGGGGTTATGAATTATCATTCTTGGTTATCCCATTGTACATTTGAGAGAGAGCATGCATGAGAGAGAGAGTCTAAGTGAGTGAGAGATAGCTAAATTTATGCAAAACAATGTATTTATGAGTGCGAGATTGTGAGAGAAAGCTATGGAACCTTTGAAGAAGAATAGTATGTGATGAAATCCATTAAAAGTGGTGTATTTTCTTGTGTATTTTTAGTATCTTGATTAATTATATGAAGAATATGAAGAGCATAATCAATTTTGTTCAAGTTAAAGGTGTGGGAGAATTGTTTCTATGAAGATGTGTGAAGATTTCTTGAACCTAGTATTATTTTCCTTGTTGTGGTCACATTAAATATGAAAAAGATGTTTGTTGATGATATAAGATAGATTATCTTGCAGTAGATTCCATGTTTTCTTGGTGTTCCTCTTGGAGCTCCAACTGCACTATAAGGCTCCGTGGCCTTCCTTCTTGCACATGTGCCAAATGGGTTTGGGATGCACTGATACACCATCAAACTGTGCACATTGGTATGCTCCCTCTGAACCATCCCTCTTGTCGATTTCTAAACTAGGTGTAAGATATGGGTTTCAATCATTCTCTTTGAGTGACGTGAGTCATGGAGCAAGTGATTGATTTGTCATTTCAACATGAGTGAATGTTGAAATTGAGTAATGTATATCTCGCCATTAACAATTTAACCAGCTCTTCATCAACAATGCTACCTCCTTGGGTGCTGCTGCATGGTCCCTCTCCCATGTTGGACAAGTGTGATGTGGTCCCTCCCATGTTGGACAAGTGTGCTGCTACATGGTCCCTCCCATGTTGGACAAGTGTGATGTGACGAGCTGTGGTACCTCTTGTTGATGGCTATGATCCTTTATGTGTTAGCGACGGTTCACCTCGACCATCTATAAATTGGGCCAAGGTTTTCTAACCTTACCCCTTTTGTTTACAAGAGTTGGTCTTTTTTTAAGTGTGGAGACATATGGGTATGGGTTGTGGTCAAGTGTTAGGTATCTATTAATTAGTTAACCTGATCTATTAAGGTCTTAAGTGTGGGGACGCATCCCTGCACATCTGTTTATTATATCCTCATGGAAACATCCCAATTGGATCATTCAAGTATACCACATCCTAATTTCTCCTTAATGGGGTCCCTTCCCCACCCACCCCTCCCTGGGGCCCCGTTTGTCTTAATTCTTTGTTTTGCTCTTTTTCCATGTGAACGCATCTTACATTCATTGAAATTAAAATTTGACCCTACATTCTTGTTCATCCCTTCAAATTGGTCACTTCCCCTTATTAATGTCCCATGTTCCGAGCCACGGTTCCTAAGTTATTATTTTTAAAATAATTTTCTATAAATTTGATGTGTTTCCATGTGAACATGTCCTTTTTTACTTCGTAATAGTGATCTTATGTGATAGCCTAGATGGAGACCTTTCCCTTTATATTTTTCCTTCTTACTTCTCATCATTCAGATACATGGTTTTTCCATTATTAAATTTTTCATATTTTTGAGTATTCTCGCATGTGATTTTTTGGCTCTTTTTCCATGTGAACCTATCCTAATCTCCTCGAAATCCCATTTTGATTCAGCCTTATTTAACTTCCTCCATAGCATATTTCTTTTTTTCCTCCATCATGTTTTGACCCATTGATTTTATGTTATTAATTTTCCCATGAGTTTTTATACCCGTTTTTACTAATTTTTCCATGAGAATGCACCTTTTTTGCACTGGAATCGTGTTTTGATTTACCCTGTCGACCCCGATGCCTCAAACCTTTTTTCTTTTTGTTGCCTCATCTTTTGAATTATGGATTGTTGGAAATTAATTTTTGTTTGGATTTTCCGATGTGTTTTTAGTGTTTTTCCATATAAACGGGTTCCATTCTCATTAGAATTACATTCTGATGTAGTAGACATGTCCGTCTCTTCATTCGAGATGATTTTATCTATTTACCAATTTCATTCCGATTGACAAATTTTGTGAAATTAATTTTTGTGTAAGTTTTCGTGCTCGATTTTTCATTTTTTTCCATGTGAACCCCCTTTTTGTTGCCAAATGCACTGGATGCATTGTCCATGTCATTCTCCTCGTTGGCCTGCCCAGTTTTGCTTTTCACGGCATCATTTGATGCCCAAATATCATCGACTTGATTTTTTCAGTTTAATCTCGTGTTTGTGCCCCCCCATGTGTCGCATAAACGGCTAATTTTTGCTTTGACATGAGTGTCCAGTTTTCACCACGTCGCATTCATGCGTTCAAATTCTCAATTACGTCTGGTCGTTCTTGTCCATGCAATTTTTTTACCCCCCACCTGCGTTCGTGGACGGGAGGTAGGGGGAATCCTCATTTTTAAAAAAATAAAAACAAAAAACCAACAAAAAAACAACAAATTCAAGTTTAAAAAAACACAAAACTCCCTTCCTCCCCCCCCCCCCCCCCCCAACCGTCCCAAGCCTCCCCCCCACCCTCTCTCTCTCTCTCTCTCTCTCTCTCTCTCTCTTTCTTGCATCTCTTCTTTCCCTTCCCCTCCTCTTCTCCTCCCTTTCCTCCACCATCTCCACCCCTTCTTCCCCTCTTCTTCTTCTCCTCCCCCACCTCCTTTCCTCCTCTTCTCTTCCCTCCTCCCATCCTCCTCCTTTTCCCTCCCATCCTCCTCCTCTCCTCCTCCCCCTTTGCCCTCTCTTCTCCTTCACTCCCTCCTCCCATAGAGCCGTTGACCGCCGTGCCAACCTGCTGCAGTAGACACCTCGCCATTCACAGAGGTGTCGTGGCTTAAGTAGTCGTGATTGCCACCCTTGCTACCTCCAAGACCACCACTATGGCTACGTCCTTGGCAACCCCCTACAGATTTTCCCATCTCCATGCTTGACAGAGCTGCCACATTTGCGCTCCCTCTCCATTGCCACTTGCGGCGCTTTGAGAGCTGCGTCGTCCCCTCCCTACTCGCCCCCATGTTGGGCTGCCGACTCCCTATTGGTTCCTCCCCTCCCCTAGCTAGCGTACCCGCCCACCGGCCCCTGACCGCCCCCTGTTGGCTCCCCCACTACCCACCATACCGACCCGCCTCTTGTTAATTTCCCCCCACACACCATACCCGCTTGCCCTCGTTGTTGGTACCCCCCTCCACTGCTTTCCTAGCTTGCCCATTCCCCGAAGGTACCCGCCCAACCCCCTACCTGCCCATTCCCCCGTCTCACTGACCCGAAAATGGTTCTTCCCCTAGCATATTCAAAGGTGAACCCCCCAACCCATTTTTTTTAAACCTTTCAAAAAAAAAAGAAGCAAAAACAACAACTATATTAACACACAAAAATATAGACAAAAAAAAACTAATAAAGAAAAAAAATCCTTTCTTTAAAAAAAAAAACTCCACCCTACCCCCACCCATTTTTTTAAACCCTCCCCCGTCTACTTTCCCTCCTCCAACGCTTGATCACCTTCTCCTACATTGCCCCATTAGCATGTTGCCTACATACGTTCTTGTTCGTGTGCTAGTTTTTCATGATCGGGTGCACACATTTGTGCTAGTGGTCGTTCACGCACAAGGATGCACTTGCGGTTTTTTTGCGTGGTGGAGAGCTTGCAACTAGCAAAATGCACTCTATGATCGGGTACCATATTTTTGACATTTTTAATTTCTAAAAAAAACCATAAATATGTTAAAACTTGTCTCAAAATAATAAAAATTCAAATAAAATGAAAAAATAACCAAAAATATATATTTTTAAAAATTTAAGAATTTTCTATTAATTAAAATTTTCTAATAAAATAAATAAGTAAAATATATAAATAAAAATTTAAAAAAAATCAATACCTTAAAAATTCAACAACACCTCAAAAAAAGTTAAAAAAATAAAAATTCCAAATAAATTTTCATTATAATTATGACCTATTTTATATATATGTATATATATATATATATATATATACATATTGAAAATGATTTATTTGAAGAAAAAATAACTTAAAAAATGAAAAATGAAAAAAAAAAGATATTTCAATGCATAAACATTCTACAAAATTATTTTTCACATTCCCAATATTTGTGTCGCCATTTGAGTACTCATATTCATCTATTTATTTATTTATTTATTTATTTATTCATAAGAAAAAAACTTAAATGGAAAAGAAGAAGAAACAAAACTTGACTTAAAATATGTAAACACAAATATATGAAAAAAAAAGTAAAACCCCAATACATAATCACCCAAGTGTCAAACCGTTCTTTATGCCCCTTCTTTTTATTTTGGTATTAGTATTTGGTTTTCGTACCTTACAAGAGGAGGCCAACTACCACTTACTCGACCTCTTATTTTTGAAGTGTTATGTTCGATGAATGTGTATCTTGGGAAAGTTTTCTAACCTTTGAAAGAGATGAATACAAGTTCAAAATAGCAGTGAAAGAAGTAGCTACTAAAGATTAAACTGAAGATCGAAGTGAGGTGACAGTATTGAGCTGCGAAATGACACTATAATAGTGGCTATGGTGACCTTTCATCGTAGACATACCTCTTAGGATGGGTATCCACGAACAAAGAGGGATTATGGATGATTATGCTTCATTATCCCATTGTACCATTCAGAGAGACCATGTATGAGAGAGTGAGTGAGTGAGAGATAACCAAATCTATGCAAAACAATGTATCTAAGAGTGAGAGAAAGCTATGGAACTATTAAAGATGAATATTATGCGATGATTTCTATTCAAAGTGGTGTATTCTCTTGTGTTTTTGTGGTCTCTTGATGAATTATATAAAGAATATGGAGAGAATAATAAATTTTCTTCAAGTTAAAGTCGTGGGAGAATAAGTTACGTGAAGATTTAAGAAGATTGTTGTTATTTTCCTTGTTGTGGTCACATAAAATATGAAGAATATGCTTGTTGATGATACTGTATAGATTTTCTTGTAGTAGATTTTTCGTTTTCTTGGTGTTTGTCTTGGGGATCCAATGTAAAATAAACCATCGTTTTAAGCATTTTTTGACTAATATTATGTTGATTTTTCAAGCTACTATCATAATTCAATACATAGTTACCTTCCTATATGGCTCTTGGTGGTGGCTAGAGTCTATAACTCTTATTAAATTGTTTCTTATTCTAAAGTGTTGCCTTTAACTTCTTCATTATTGTCATAATGTCTCTTATCATTCTTTCCGATTGCCTTATGTGTAAAACTAGTTAGGTCCTCTCTATTCAACCCCTCTTCCCAAGGTATCACACTCCATGTAATAGGCATCTTTTCTATTGGCATGATGGGCTTCTAACCATACATTAATTTAGTTGGAATATATTCTACAATAGTACTGTGAGTTGTTCTATCACCCCACAAAGCATATGGAGCAACTGTGGACACTCTTTTATTTTTCCTTGACATGACTTGGCCAAGGCCTTAATGATAGGTGTAGGTCCACGTTTACTTTTGCCATTACCTTTTAGATTATAGGCTGAAATAAGAGTAAGATTTATCCCTAAGCAAGAGAGAACTCTTGTGCTTCATCTACATCCAATTCAACCCTATTTTTTGTAACTTTGACAACACACCCATATCGGTAGGAAATCTCTTCTAAGAGAAATTTACATACTACTTGAGTAGTCTTTGTTCTAAGTGCTTTCCCTTATGCTTGATTCGTCAAGTCTTCACGTGCAAGAACATGAGATACCACATCTACCATATACCTATAGGCATAGTAACCAAATCCACTATCCATTTAAAATGAAGAGACAATGAATAAGTTGGTTGCAACCCATCCAGATCCCTCACTAACAAATACATTTGATAAGTAGCACAAGATTCCACAAAGTGAGAAATGACTGCATACAACCCTTGTCACTATATCTTTCTTTGATTTTTCAAAAGTGCCCTACACACCTCTGTGACCAGTCCACAAGATTTTGTGAAACTCCCGCATAATATATATGCATGGCTTGATCTCTAAGAACTCATAGTGGAGCTTCCCTCTTCTTCTTAGCATGCTTCCATAAATATCTATCCTTCAAGGCTCCTTGTACAACATATCATCTATAGATTGATGGCTAGATATAAAGAATAAGTGGTTGAAGACTTACCTTTGCCATTTATATCATGATGTATAGCATATGTGGGATTCATGGCTTCATTTGGCTGAGTTTTCTTATAATAACTCCACCCATGCTAGTATTAGGGTTTCACTCTTTGAGGCTATGTATGGTTATAAACTACCCTTAATAGTCATTTTCAGTGAAAAGATAAACCCTCATGGAAAAGAGAAATTGAAAAGAATGCAAATTCTTCCTTATTTATGCAAGTTCAATCTTACAAAAGCCCAAGACCAAATGAATGGGATGCATTAGTGGTGGCTGAAGCATAGCTACAAATGAGCTAGTTATGGTGCAGATAGGGCCTAGATAATTGGGACTTTTTCTTTAAGATCTAAAGGCTCAAAATCTCTTCTAAAGACATCCTTATTGTGTATATGGTAGAGGCTTCTCTTTATGTCTTCATTTCTATCAAAATATTTCATTTTCTTTATTCATTTTCCATCATTTGTATAGTTGAAATTAGAGTAGTACTCTATTCTATCCATCCTTTTTACTCATTGTTTTTTTTTTGTGGGCAAAAACCTTTGGGAAGTGATGGATTATAAGAAGCTGGAAAGACATATTACAATGCATATCTCTTAGCTCACCTCCTTGTTCACAGTTTTCATGGACTTTTTCTACTCTCTCTTATCTTTTTAGACTTCTCCATCCTCGTTACTCATTCTCTCTTCTCTTTTTTCACTCTTCAGTACTCTTTTCTCTCACAGTCTTAGTCCTCTTCTTGACATAGAGATCTTGAATAAAAAGCACAAATAGATACCCTAACAAAAAAAAAAACCCTAAATTACAAGCTAGGAAAATTATCTGATTTAAAAAAAAAATTATAATGACTAATACATGTTCAAACTAGAAAGTAATTTGTTTTCATGACTATGCTTGCATGCACACTTGTATTGCATAAATATAGGCTAGGAAAACACAAATAAGAATCCTAAATAGAAAATTAAAAAAAAACATTAAGAAGAATATAAATTCTAGCTAGATCACAAGCTCTAAATATTTACAATAAAATCTTGTGAGATATAGATTCTTAAAACATAGAAAGTGAAGCTTACATTGGATCACTTAAGAAGTGGATTCTCTTGGCCTTGTGAGGGCTCTTGTACCATGGATTTGATCTTTAATACCTTGAAACAACTTGGATCACAAGCTAACAAAAAAATGTAAATATTATTTTTATACTCGTGAATAATTTTGAATTGAAACTTTTAAATAATTAGTTTTTATAGCTCTACTTATACAGTTCTTTATATTGCATAAATAGAGACTAGAAAAATACATAAAGAAACCCTACAAAGTAAAAAAAATAAATACTATAAACAAGAACAAAAATCCTAAGCCAAAATCCTCATGAAAGTCACAAGCTCTAGACATATGAAACAAAAATCCAACAAACCACATATTCTTATATCATAGTCTATAGAAAGTAAAGCATGCTTTAGGTTTTTCAAAAGAGGGTTCTCTTAGTATTGTGTAGACTCTTAAAACATGGATCTAAGCTTTGGTATCTTGCAAGAACTTGACTCATCTCTCTCCCTCCCTCCCTCCCTCCCTCCCTCCCTCTCTCTCTCTTTCTTTCTCTCTCTTTCTCTTAAAACATGGATCTAAGCTTTGGTATCTTGCAAGAACTTGACTCATCTCTCTCCCTCCCTCCCTCCCTCCCTCCCTCTCCACTTGTCTATTATATCCTTGCTTGAAATGTCACACTTTTTCTTTTTATTTTACGAATGCATATATTGTTGAGATGGCAAGCACAATATGTGCATACATTGATGATGGACCAATGATTAGATGGGTATATACTTATAAACTTAGCACATCAATGGTCATTATGATCCTCACATAGCCTACTGACTTATCACTTATTATGTTTGGTTTATTACACTTACCTACAATTGGTATAGTTATTGCAACAATCAATTAGTATAGTCTATTATGCATTATTTGACTTAGTAGACTACTTTTCTTTATATTGTATCTTATCTATACTTTGTCTACATTGTATTGTGTAAGAGAAGAAAAAAAATCGAGAAAGAAAACATTTCGGCCGCCATCTCTCTTCTTGTCTTATTGAGTGAGCTTCCTCTTATATGTATGGTGTGTGTTTGGCAGCACAACAACTCAAGCAAGTCTCCTTGCCAAGTGATTTGTGATATGGTATTAGTGTGGCATCACTAAGAGAGGTTAGTTTTGAAGACTAAAGTGAAGGAAAAGAAATGTCAAGGATTCAAGCAAGCAATGAGTAAGGAGCATTTCCATTCTTCCACTCTTTCTCTTGGATAGTGCTTGTGGAGATACCAAATGCAAGAATCTAGAGCAAAAATCTTAGGTTGCTATAAGATTTTGTGTGCAAATATAGAAATGTGTATTTTGTAGATTAGTCCTTAGGGACATTTCCATTACTTTTTTGGCCATTTGAGATTGTTTTGGGCCTCATTTTAGATACGCAAGGTTGCAAACAACAGTTTCAGGGTATGCTATGTTTTCAATTGTGTCAATTGAAAGTGGATGCATAGGTTATAGATTTCAAATCTGTAAGTTCTAAGGTGTTTGTTATAAAGCAAACACAAGTTTTATATACAACAAATAGATTGCAGATTACATGTACTATTGAGTAGTTAATGAAAGAGGTTGTTTAGTGTGTTTATTGTGTACATGTTGTAAAAGATTGTAGAAGACTTACTTTCTATTTTGTATCAATTTTGTGAAAATAGTAGAGAACAATGAAAATTCCATAATTGAGAAGCTGAACAAGAACAATTATCCATTATATAAGTTTTGTGTGATAAAATTTCTTATTGGAAAAGACCTTTATGAGTTTGTTTCATGTGAAGAAAAGGATCCAGAACTAAGTGATCCTATAACTATAGAAGAACTAAATGTGTGAAAATAAAGAAATGAAAATGCTAAAAAAGTAATATATTGGTAGCAATGGATGAGAAGATGGCTGCATTAGAGGCTAATAAGACATGGAATCTAGTACCATTACCTAAGGGTGAGAAAGCTATTGGCTATAAATGGATCTATAAAATTAAGAATAACACAGATGGTTCTATTAATAGGTATAAGGCTAGGTTGGTTGCAAAAGGCTATGTCAAATATATAGCATAGATTATGAAGAAACATTCATTCCAGTTGTTAGGATGGCAATTGCTAGATGTATGTTTTTGTAGTAGCCAAAGGTTGGATTTTACAATAATGGTTGTAAAGAATGCCTTCTTGTATGGTCTAGAAAAACATGTGTATATGGAATAACTGGCAATTTATGAGGATTTAGAGCATCCCACATATGTGTGCATGTTAAAGAAGACACTCTATAGGTTAAAGCAATCATCTAAAGTAAAATTTAATAAGATTGGAGAGTATCTTGTCAACATTGACTTTTATATTTCTGACGTTGATTACTCACTTTATGTAAGAAAGGGATATATACGTTTGGTTATCACAATCATCTATGTGGATGACCTAATTATTTCAAGTGATAGTGATAGTGGGATCGAGAAAGTCAAGGACCATTTGAAGAAGAAATTTAAGATAAAGGATTTGGGTGAGCTAAGGTGAGGCTAAGGTACTTTCTTGGTATTGATGTGATTAGATGTGATGATGGTATATGGCTATCCCAAAGGCAGTATGGCTTCAATATGTTATCTAAGTATGTCATGACAGTATGTAAGCCTCCTTCTCAATGCCATTGGAGCAAAATGTAAAGTTGAGTGTTAATATTGGGGATGAGAGTATAAAAGAGCCTACTATGCTTAAGAGAATAGTAGAGAGCACTACAACAAAAACGAGGCATAGACGGGCAAAGTCGGGCGCGTCTATCATAGCGTCTATCACTGTGTGTAAACGTGCATGTAAATAGACGTGAATTTTGCATCTATATATCCGCGCAAATAGACGCTAATATAGACGGGCCTGCAGACACACAATTATTTAACCACCTAAAATTGCAATTCACATAATTAAAAAACCAAATTTAATAATTATTTAACCACCTGAAATTGATTCTTAAGCATGCACGTGTGAGCATGATAAAAACCATAGAATTAAGAAATATACACATTGAATCATTGAATTAAAAAAATAGAGTTAATGATTACTCGAAGTACCATTGGCATCCTCGAAGTAAGCAAGGACACCACAATCTTGGGTATTTATCTTTTCATCTTTACGTTGAGTTTGAAGATGTTTACCCTCACACCAAAGTGCATTGAATAATGTGTACTAGTCGTAAAAGATAAAAGATCAAACTAGACATGCTGGACCCTCATGAGGTGTTCAAATAACTAGACATGCTGGACCTTCACGAGGTATCTGTAGCAAAATATACTGGGTAGATGAAAGAGCCCTTAAGCTATGGTACACTTACTTGGGCCTTAAAACAAAGATCAGCATTACTCCTACTCTAGACTTGGATAAAAGTGCCAGTGAAGACTCGAGTGTTTTATGGCTCGAGACTCAATCTATGAATGGAAAAACATCATGTCCACATCTAGGTTCTATCCCACCCTTCAAGTTCAAAAAGGGCATGGGGTTTGGAATTCCTGGCTTTTTTAAAGGCAAGCCAAAACCATTGAATAGTTTGATGGAAGGCCCTCCCTTTTTCTATTTTGAAAATGTTGAGAACATTTCCAATTCAGAGTGGGAGACCATCAAACGGCATTTTAATGGCATAGATCCAGAGTTCATAGACTCTAGATATTTTTCAGCATGCTTTAGGCTGAGGTGGTTATGTTTATAACCTTCCAGGAGATGGAAGAAGGTTGATCCTTCCCCTTGCTCCGATGACAATCTTTGAGGTGCTTCAGAAAACAAAGAAGTATTGGCCCCCATGGGATCCGAGAGAGAAGCTGAATTGCATAAACACATGGGGTGCCCCTAGCACTATATGTGGATTGATCAGAAAAATATTTTCTTTCCACAAAGAAAGCTAGCAAGATACCTTCTTATCTTCAACATGAGATTGTCTTGGCATGAAAAATATGGAACTTGGTTTGGGTCAGCCCAGGCCAAGTTGCCCCACTTGAACCCCATGAGATTGAGCTGGCGCTTGGATATGATCATGACCACACTTGAGGCTGCTCTACCCTTTCAGATCGGTATGATGCATTGGGCAACTCATTTCAGGTCAATACTATTGCGTATAGTCTTTCACCAACCACTGAAAGAATTATATCCGCAAGGTTTAACAATTCTGTCCTTATTCTCGAGCCTTCGTGGGAAAGAAGTGGCATTGCACAAATTGGGTATAATTTTGAAGGCTGTTGTTATTGTGGAGATCAATGATAAATGTAAAAACATAATAGCCAACTAGTGGAACAAAACCTTCCCCACAGGCCAATTTCAAATGGAGGATGATGTTAGAGATTTTACTGATGATAAGTTGGCTGAGATTGTGGATGCACTGGGAAAGATTATGGATGCCAATTCATAGCATGAGTAGATTGATGTAAATCAATTGGCTTGTGCATATGCAAGCTATTCCAATCATGTCAAGGTGCACTTATAGCTCACATATCTTTGATTGATTGATGGATAATATGCCTTTCTCTATCTCTTTCGTGTACACCTTCATTGCATTATCTTTCTCTTGCTAAAAACCATTCGTGCTTTATCCACCTATTAATATGTAAGTGGGATAATATGCAATTGTAAGTGGGATGGTCTAGTAAGTCACTATATATATATGTGCCAATAGACTTACCAATGTGTTATCTCTTATCCTCAAGCTTTGTTATATATGTCACCACATAGGTCAATTGATTCCCTAAATGAATGCATTGATTGGATAGGGCATGCCCTATACAAATGTGATTGGATAGGGCTTGATGATTGGATGTATATATAAATCAAAGGTTGACTTGTGCATTTGCAATATGTCACCACATAGGTCAATTGATTCCCTAATTATGCATGCATTGATTCCTTAAATTGTTCCTGCGCGTCTGTAAGCGCGTGTAACAGGAATTATCTGTGCATATATACGCGCTGACAGACGCGCCACGCAAGTATAGAAAAATTTAAAAAAATTTGTGGCTTTCTTTTCAAACCTGTGCTTTCCTGCGTTTTTTGCGTGTTTTCTGCAGTTCGAGCTCGACATCACTACTCCTGTCTATCTATCACTTCATGAAGACAATGAGGCAAGGGAAGAAAATAAGAGTAAAAAGAGGACAGGAGGAAAGAAGAGCCAAAGAGTAAAGAAGAAGAGCCAAACAACAAGGAAGAGAACAAGATTGAAGCAACTTACCAAGGGAAGGGAGAAGGAGGACAAGGAGCTTGTAACCTAGCCACCGCCACCCGTTGGAACAAGCAAAGAAGGTGAGTTCTTCTTCTCTCTCTCAATCTTGTTTGGTTTCTCTGTTTGTTTGTCTCTCTCTTCACATGCTGGATCTTGTCATCTATGGAGGTTTTTTAGCTTTGTTTTATAAGCAAGTTGAAGAAGAAATGGTGCGACTGTGCGTGTTTGTCAGCGCATCCAGATGACAATGTAGACACGGCTGTAGATGCAGAAATAGACGCCTTGACACACGCCCATAGAGACGCCCTGACAGATGCAGACAGAGACACAGGTATAGACGCGCACAGAGACACAGGTATAGACGCTGTACGTAATATGTTTTATCTACACAGGGTGATATGAGTTTTCTTGTGTAGATGTGGAATCCTGGATCCTCTAGCACCCAATTCAACAAGGAGCAATTTATGGGGGAGATGACCAATTATCTTGGTCGGCCTCCCACTACAGATGAGGTTTTCAGTGTGATGTCTAGGACACCTATCACATCTTAGCCTACACAGGGATCAGCTGAGGTACATGGATCGGCTGAAGCACGTGCATTTGCAGAAGCACGTGTATCGAGTGAGGTAAAGAGTAGTGCACGTCGAGGGAGGAGGGAGAGTGGTGTGGGAGGACGAGGAGGTTGAGGGCTTTGTGGGGGTTGCCTAGGTGGTGGCTCTCAATCACCCTCACCGAAAAATGAGAGAGGTGAGCCTCCACAAATGTACTACTCTATCACTGATGTTGGTGGTATCTTGCATGAATTTGAGGGGAGGGAAGTGATAGCCTACTTGAGGAGTGTCGTGCATGCCACATACAAAGATTGCATGATTCCCTTCAAGCACCAGAAAAATGGTTTGTGGCAAGAGGTGATGCGGGCAGTACATAAAAGGTACCCTAATCCCGAGAATTCACGATTCTCAGATGATTGGGGACGGTCAAAGGTGAGAGACGCACTTCATAACAAGAGGTCTCACCTTATGACGCGCGCCAAGGAGTCATTGCGGAGACAAGAGCAGGGGCGCCCTAGATATGGCCAACCACCCAATTGCCACCGCAAGGAGTGGAAAGAGGCCAAGAAGAGAGCAGTGGAGAAAATAACAAGTCGCCAGCATGCAAAGGCGCGACGTATCCAGATGGCAACCATGGGATTGTCGCATTATGGATTGGGTGGCAGAGAGTCATGGGAGGCTGAGTTTGTAAGTATTATTTGATTTCTTTTTTAAAATTAAATTTTGTAATTTGTTTCACTTCATTATGTAGTGTGTTTTAATATGTTGTATGTTCAAATGTTTTGTAGTATCATATCGTTGGTAGGATGCCTACTCCTAGAGAGGTAGGCTATCATCGAGGTCATAATCGGGCAGCATTTCTACGAGGAGGGACTCATCACGGAGGAGCAATATAATCACGCCATGAGGATTCCACCACCAGAAGAGGTATGTTTTATTTTTTGCATGAAAAGTATAGATAACTCTAATTTATTGTTTGTAATGGTATTTATATACCTTAATCCTTTGTGTAGGCGAACCCTGATGTAGTTGAGGATAGCGAAGGGGGGACTAGCAGTAGCGGTGGCGGCAACGGCGCGGCACAGGCAGCAGTGGTGGTAGTGATGATGATGCCTCTTCTGAGGAGATATAGAGGAGCCCCATGCATACATGCCTCCCCTTGGCTTGTAATTTTCATTTTTGATATGTATTACTTTCAGCTAGTGCTTGCGACCATGACGTCACGAGCACTAGAACTCATAATGTAAAAACGTTTCATCTATATATATGAAATTTCGTGTGTTACATACATTGTTTTGTTTTCAGTATCCAATCTTCGAAATAATCTTTCTCTATTATCCCTAAGCATACAATTTGATGTTGATGGGGGGAAAAAAACCAGAGAGCATGTGGCTTGCAAAGCCACATGCTCTCTGGTTTTTTTTTCATACCTCTATTTTGCGCGTCTATTTTCGTAAAAAACTTTCAGAGTAAGCACGGTTTTAGACGCGTAGATACACGCTTGTATAGACGCACAATATGAATATATCCACTTTTTTTAAAATATGATTATATATTTACGTAGTGTGTTTATACGTGCGTCTAAAGGCGCGTCTAAATGTGCGTGTAACGCTGATCATAAGCGTGCTTTTAGACGCGATTTTGTAGACGCGCAAATAGACGCGTTAATAAACGCGGCTGACATTTTTTTTCACAATTCAAATATTGCGTCTACAAGCTCGTCTATGAACCCTTTTTGTTGTAGTGGAGTCTGATTTACATGACTATCAGACTTGAGTTATGCTATTCACCTTGTTAGTAAGTTTATGCAGATACCTAGAAAGTCTCATTTGGAAGTAGTTAGATGCATATTGAGGTATGTAAAGTCCACTTTGCATTATGGACTTTTTTATGAGACAAGTAAGGATATGTAGGTTTTTGGATACACATATGCAGATTAGGATAGTAGCATATTTGATAGAAGATCTACATATGGATTCATGTTTTCCCTTGGTAGTGTAGCAATTATATGGAGCATAAAAAAGAGACCTATAGCTTCTTTATGAAGTATAGAGACCAAGTACAAAGGTGCTACTATGCCAGCATGTGAGGTGGTATGGTTGCAAAAATTATTGGGCGATTTGGATGTACATGGAGATAGTTCAGCTCTCATTCACTATGACAGCATGAATAGGATATAGTTAGCTAGAAACCTAGTATTCCATGCTAGGACTAAACACATTGAGGTGCATTACCACTTTGTGAGAGAGAATATACTTGCAAGAGATATTGACTTGGTATATATTAGCACAAAAAATTAGATAGCTGTCATTTTTACAAAGACATTGGGTGTAGAGACGCTTCAAAAATTTAGAAGCTTACTTGGAGTTATAGAGATGCAATTGGGCTTGAGGGGGATTGTTGTGATTGCAAGCTTAACAAGTGTGGATATTGATAATGGACTACCTAGTTAAATGGGTATGGATATCTACACTTAGTATGTCGACAATCATTATGATAATCACATGGCTATTGACTTATCACTCATTATATTTGGTTTATCGTACCTACTTACAACTGGCATACTTATAGCACAAGTCGATTAGTATACTTAGTTATGCACTATTTGACTTAGTAGACCACTTTCTTTTATATTATATCTTATATATAATTTTTAAATATTATATTGTGTGCAAAAGAAAAATAAAAAACTAGCAAGAAAATGTGTTAGTCTCCATCCCTCTTCTTCTATTCTCAAGTTAGTTTTCTCTTATATATATAGTGTGTATTTGGTGTAGTAGCTTAAGCAAGCCCTCCCACCATGTAATTCATGACATATATCACTTATATTACTTTGTATTTATAGATACATCTAAAATATGTGTATGATATTTTCTATTAGACTTGAGCTTAGACACAGTTATATTAACATATTTAAGTATATCTCCTTACTCACATCACCAATCACATCTAAGATTTCCTTTTGTTGGATTTTGAGAGGGGCTCAAGTGAGGGGAAGATGAGATGGGGGGATCAAACTACAACATATGAAGGGTATTTTGATAAATTTCAATATACACAAAAATATACAAAATTATTTTGAAATGTCATGGCCCTACTATCATAATATACATTTGTAAATGCTTCTATCTTATCACATTCATAATAGCAATGAAATAAATGTTACAATGTGTATGAAAAAAATCAATGTCTTCTACTCATCAAACTATAGACAACCAACCTGACTAGCCTTCATATAAGAATATAAAGGATAGCCAATAGGCTTAATGTCCTGTGTATGAAATCACTCAAGAACCTTTTGGATATACTCCTTCTGTGACAATTAAAGGAGCCACTTAGAATGATCATGCATGATGCGTATCCCAAGAATATGTGAGGCATGTCCCATATGTTTAATATCAAAGCTCTTCTTGAGCTAATTTTTAAAGGCATCTAAGTCATCATGCACACTCCTAGCAATCAATATATTATCCACATAGAGTACCAACATCATAATGTTACCATCATGGGCCTTCTTTATGTATAAACAAGGATCTATATCACTACGAGTATATTCTTGTGAATGCATGAAAGTATCAAACTTGTGGTAGTCTAGATTCTAAGGTCGAGGTCCCCTATTGGTACTGTTGTCAGGAGGCATATTCCATGGTGGATTTTGTAAAACTATATTTATTTACCAGGGCTCATATGTTGAGAAATAGACAAATGATGTATGCTCCAAGAGGAGTTGTCCAGAATCCCATATGCACAGTGAGGAGAGTGGAACAACTCAAAACCTATAAAGCATTGTACTTGACTATGAAATGAACACAATATCATGATGCTTTGTACTTTCAGTTAAGTGTCTGTCATTGTCAATTCTACACAAGATTGTGTTTATGAGTCCAAGCTAATCTATCTTGGAACCTAATTCACTTGTGTAACAGTTTATCTCTACTTGTCCATGTCATTATGAACTTGGTCTTCATCTTTGATCCACCATAGCTTGTGTCATGTCCTAGATCCACATCATTTAACATCATACACAAGCTGGATTGCTTGTGCGAGAAGTTGATGGGGACGCTTGTTCTTTTTGGGTGTCATGTTAATTTAACATGCACATAAGTGACTCCACAGTGGGTGATTCTACAAAATACATATTTAAATTAATGGATATTTATGAGTTTAGAGTGTACTCGTATTGAATTAAGGTTAGGACAGAGTTCCAACCAAATTATTTATTTTGTAGCCGAAGACTGCTAAGTATTCACTTTTTTAAATTTAATTTTATTAATTTCTAACAATTGTGAATGCTTCAGTTGATGTGTAGAGCAGGCGGCAGTGGTGTTGGAAAGCACTGGGCGATAGCATGTATTCAAATTACCTAGAAGAAATTATAATTTTTTGATAGACACGTGTCTTATCATTAAAGGTGTGGTGCTAATATTTATTATTTTATATGAGTATGGGCGCGTGATTTAAATATTTCATTATTGGACATTGTATTTGGACACAGTCCGACTCTTGGGTCCCCTAACCGTTTTATTTTTTATTTAGACAAAAGCAAACACAAAAGCCAAAGCATGCTAATTGTAAAATTGGGCTATTTTTTAGCTTTGAGATGAATAAATTTATAAATACATGCATTGTGGAGTGCTCACACAAAGCATGGGGGGAGATTGTACCCAATTGGTCCTTTTGCCTCTTGTCGTGCAATTCTATTCTCTTATTTTTTGAGCTTAAAGTAGAGTTCTTTGTTCTTGGGGAACTTCCGGCACTCGCTACGTACATATCCAGTATCCGATTTGTACACCAAGTGCTCCCTTTCAATTGAACTATGAGTAGTCAAGAGTGTTTCTTGTTGTTTGTTATTTGTATGTCAAGAGTTCCCTTGGGAAGTCTTTCAATTGCAGGTGTTGACGACCACAACGAAAGTGGCATTCGTTCTTCATCAACCCCCAACGCTATAAGAAATCATCTATGTAATGTGCGATATTAAGAAATACATTCTCTTTACATGCTAAAAAGTCTTAAAATGACCTTTTTTATTGTATAAACTTACAATTTTTTTCTATTTTGTAAGTAAATACCCCTTTTATAAATATAATCTTATAAATTTTACTAAATATGACACACTTTCCTTTGAACTCACATGATATCTTACATGTTTTACAAGGTGAAACCCCCCAGGATAGTTCCCATGATGCAACTCTCACTTCTATGCTCTTGATTGATACTAGATAATGATCTAATGTGCAGCCCATGTTTTGATTATTCTTAGGCATGTGAGTAACTATAATCACAAGTACAACGTCTGTAGAGTAGCTGCACACACAATTGCTTAGCATGTACAACATACCTAGGAGAATGAGTAGAACACAAATGTTCTTGCCCAACATCATCACCTCGCAAATAAAGGATGAAGGACCAGGCAAGACGAGTTCTCTTGAGGATTGCCAAAACGCTTTAGAATTTGTTGCTTGGCAGATTCACTGCTGCTATTCAAAATTCCCACGTCGGTAGGGGGAGTGGACGTTGGCGTGCGTGGGCGGAAGGGAATTGAAAGCGGGCTTGCCACTAGCAACTCGAGGAGAGAAGGGGCTTGAAGAGATGTTAATATAAAATGGACCAAACGGCGCTTCTTCTTCTACGTTGTCTTGCATGCAGATAACATACAGCGCAGATAACGTTGAGGAATTAGGGCAAACGGCGCATCTTCTTCTTCTTCTTCTACGTCGTCTTGCATGCAGACCACATAGATGGCAGATACCGTTGATGAATTAGGGCAACACGAGACCAAAGCTGGTGCGTCGACCTAGTGCTCGATGAGAGGAGCGGGGTACCGGCACGGCAACAGATATGGCGACCGGAATCTGGATGACGAGGACAACAATGACGCCGTGATTGACGACGACGATAAATGATGCCGTGACGGTTTTGTACTGATAAGAGATCAGGCGTTTGATAGTTTAATCGCTGAAGGATGTTGGTGCAGCAGCAGGCGCAGCGCCTGCATGATCAGTACTACTTCCAGACGCCGCGCTCGACATGCTCGCCGGGCGGCAGCGCGCGGCAGTCGTCGTCGTCGTCGGCGCGCAGCAAGAGCCTGGACTATGACCTGCGGAACGCGCCGTCCTACCACCACGCCGTCATGCGCCTCCTCCCGCACCACTCCTCCGCCGTCACCTTCCAGCACCACCACCACCGCTACCCCACCTCCTCTTCTGCGGCGGCCGGCCCGACGTCCCGCCCCTCCGCCATCCCCGGTTCCGGCCACGGCCACCGCGCCTGCCTCTGCGACCCAGAGCGCCGGCACTACCGCAAGGACTGGCGTGAAGACCCCCACCTGCTTGACGGTGGTACTGCGGCTGCGGCCTCCCGTGGCCGCACCTCTTCGGCCTCTCCCGACACTAAATTGCTCCACCAGTTCGACACCACCGCCGCCGCCGCCGCCGACGAGCTTTCCCCTGACCCTCCTCCCCGTGACTGCTCGAAGGGCTCCCAATTCAAGTCTTCTACCGTTTACCTTGAGGTACTGAATTTGGGACTCGTTATTTTGAATGTTTGTATAATTATCAAAGCCTTCACATTACTTTGGTTAGGTTTGCCTCTATTGTAAAACTTCTCGTTTTAATAGAAGTCCTTAACAAGGCTGGTCAAGCCCCCAGCTAAGGTTAGCCAAGCCCTCTAATATGCACAAACAAAGGTAGTCGACAAGCTTCAAATCCTATCTTACAAGTACATAATGGAAGGTGTAGATGGGCAAGGTTAGAGGGCTTCATATGCTAGTTTATAGGTACATGACAAAAATATGTGTTGGCCCATAAAATCCTCCAAGCTTTTTTGTGTGTATGTAGTAAACCAAGTTCTCTATTTGCATCAAGAGAAACAAGTGCATAGATAGGAGAAACATAGCCTAAATGAAACATGACGTTGCAAACACCTTGCACATTTGTCAACACCTTTGCTAAAAGGATGTTAGCATGATTGTAAGCTAACAATTGAACATTGAGTGACGCAACTTTATAAAATAAGTAATTTACATGTTAGTCACCAAGCAAAGGACAATGTAATATCTAGTGTGCACCCAGACCAAAATCTCCTTCCCCTTGCCTTACTCATCGCACTTTTCGAATGGAACTTTTTGTGTCATGTGGGAACCTCCTAGTAGTCACAAGTATTTGTATTACATTGGACACTTCACTATGCAAAGAAGGTCAAGTATAAGCACTTCATCATGTTGTGTTATGTAACAGGTAAAACTAGCTGAAATGTTGAGCAACAATAAGGACACAAGAGAGAAAACAATACCGAATGTAAAAGCATTCAAAGCATGTTGGGAGGTATTATATCTTTATGTTTTCACATTAACCATCTCCCTCCCAACTTCATCAAAATTTTATGTCTGTGTTGATGCAATTGCTATTTCTTTCCATTTTTTAATGTATTTAGACAACATTTACAAGATAATAAGATTCACAAATATGAATCTCTTTCTTCTGTGGTCTATGCACATCTAGGTACTTGGAGAGTTGTCAAGAATGAAAACGCCCTTTGTAGATGTGTTCTCTAAAATCTACCAGGAGCTTGAGAAATCAATATATAGTCCTTATATTAGTGCTCACACTAGTACTACACCCACTTTTGAACAAGTGAGTATTCTGAATCCATACTTTGGAGATCCACCTGTAATGTTTTATTGAGTAGCACTATCATACATGCATGCTTACACATGGATGTGCATGTATGTATCAATTATTATATGCATGTGCTTGCATGTTTATGCAAGCACGCACGTACGCATTTGTCTATAAGGTGTAGATGCACATACATGACATATGTATGCATGTTTGTAGGTTTATGTATACAAATATTGGATTTCATGCCATTTTTCCTTTATGTGCACTTCTAGTTTAAATTAGTCATCTAATTATTAATCCATGCAATATGAAAGACAATAATACCCTCCTAAAAGAGTGTGCACACTTGTAAGCACAAGGGTATCTTTCATTATCACATTCTCCTTTAAAAGGGTGTGTAGATACGAATGCACAAAGTTTTTTCTCCCTTATTTAATACAAACCAAGTATGTATGCATTATTTTCTAAGATGTTGCAATCCATTTTATGGCTTTAATTTGATAAAAAACACTTGTTATTAGGTCCCTTTCTTCGAGTTGGTTAAAAAGCTAGAAAGTAGAAAGAACGAAATCGACGTAGAAAGAGAGACTTTGAAGGCTAACATAATTACTTGCCAAAGTGAAATTGGTTGGGTGGAGGATGAAATTAAGGTTTGATATACTGAGAGCACTTTATGCTTGCTTTTAACTGGTCTTAAAACATTATGCATATAGTTTGCTTTTTATTAATATATATGAATGATTTTATCCTAGATATTGATAAACTAAAATAAGCAATCCATGTGAATTAATGCCCATTATAGTAAATTTCCTCTTTCATTCTATTATTGGGCCATAATGAAAGGTTTAGTGTGAAGAAAGATCGTCATTGAAATTGTATGTAGCTACATGCCCATTGGTGAGTCCTAATCATTATTTTAATAATAATGTCATCTACTTTAGTATGTATTCTCTTAATATAGATTGTGAATCTCCTCGATACTACCTTGTAGCTACTCAATTGGAGTGCAACTAAGCACCTAGTTGATAGGTTGCTAATTAGCAAGCCAAACTAGTCTTGTTAGCCAATTGTATTTGCTACCAACTATACAAGTAGCAATCTCTACATAATGTTTCTTAGTAAAAGCACAATACTCATCCACCCTTATTAGTGGATTTCATCCTTTGTTCTAAAATTCATCATCATCTAGGCTTGGATTTTCAAGTTTCAATTCACCCTTAGACTAGCCGACTAGTACCTAAACACAAGTGGCCCTAGCCTTCCCTCAACAATAAGCTAAAGTGCTAGTCTTAGATATACTTGTAGACATTGCAATATGTGCAATGTACAATAAAATAGCTTGAAAATATGAATACATTTGCACAAGTCCAAGATTCTATGTGATGCAATAAGGTTACATGCACACATGAAGCTTCTTGATAAGGTATTTCTAGATCTAGATAACTAACCTCCCATATGAGCATAAACAATTGTCTGCATCTTCTCTTTTCAAAGATAGAGGGTAGTGTAACACCAAAAGCATGACAATCAGTTTAATGTGAGTGACTTTAGGGCCAATCCCTTATTTTCTTGTTGTGGATATTTCCCCCTATACTTTTTGGAGTACATTGCTAGTTTATGTATGCACCTCCAACCCCCTCCCTCTCTCGACCTTGGCCCCATTCCCCTCTTATCTAAACACACATCCACTCATCCATGTATGTGTACATGTGCCCAAATCCTTTATAACAATGGCTTGATAAAAAGAAAGGTATAAGCATCGATTTATGTGCATAAGTATTGAAAACCTTTTACAATAAATATGGTTTTAAAACAAGAAAGTTGCATGTGTGGGCATTTCTCTTTTTGTGTGTGTATGAGTGTTTGCATGTGTGACTATGCATCTATGCATGCACCATGGGTGCATGTGCATGCACATGTCATGTATGAGCAAATCATTCTAGGAGAGCTTAAAGCTACAAAAGTGGTTAAATTAGGATTTAGTAGTAATTTTGAACTAATTTTAATAGCTTTCTTGCAAATTGCTAAAGATCATTGAGATTGATAAGCTTCAATAGAAAGATATTGTGATCTTGCATAAAATTGATTGATTTTAAGGAATATTTAAGTCGAGTATACAAATATCCCTAATCTTAGCTTTTTATTACAAGACTTGTTGAAGAAATAAGGTAGATAATCTCCAAAGATTGGTATGCTCCTGTGGCAACTTTCTACAAGTTCCATATAGAGCATACTAGGTGGTTGCTTCTCAATTGACACTTTTCATATATGATTAGAGCATGTAGAATTATCATAATGTGAAAATCAAGCTTACACCTTTGTTAATGCAAAACTTTCCTTGGTAAAAAAAGATGAACCTTATAGACATATTAAATCAAGATTTAGCATTGGATGTGTTCCTCTTTAGAATATGTTTAAATACTTTGTTTAGACTAGAGTGATAAATTGAAAACTAGTTTGGTTTGCTTACTTGATGCATCTAATACTCATTTTGAATGTAATAATCTCACATACTTTAATGGAATAAGTAGTTGGGAAAATAGTGGAATTGGTTCTCTCTCATGGTTTGCTATACGATGACATGTGCCTCTTTAACGAGCTTCATGTAAATACATGCAATATTTTTCATTCATCAAGCTAGGAATTGAAGGAGAACCTAAAGAATGCTGAGGTAGAAGCAAATGATACCAAGTTTAGATTAGCTGCAACTTTAGAGGATTTAGAGGCCGCCTACTCCAAGGTATACACCCTTTGCATATGTATTAGTAGATGATTGAACCTTTTAATTGTAGGATTTGGAATCTAGCTATACTGCACATATTCAAAATGTTCGCAACTTGACATTGGTCAGGTCTCTGTAAGGTGAGGGCTTTGCGAGAGGAAATGCTCCATTTGAGGGAGAATTTGCAGGAGGCAAAGGTCGAACAAGCAAAGGCTTATGAGATTCAATGCGACCAGGTAAAACAAATCTCTAGGGACAACAATATTACATGGGCTCATCCTTTTGTTTTGATGATATTAAGTACTACATTGAAGAAAAATGGGGTATTTCCCTTGGGATCATTGGTGAAATAGTAGAGTATATTGATGAGTATGGGTAGTATTGCTTTATTCCATGCAGATGGTGAGAAAGGAGCGCCATGAGAAATTAGAGGAAAATTACAAGTGTATGCTTCAAGATCTGCACGAAGCTGAAGAAGAGCTAGATGTTGTTCGTCGTAAAGCTGCTGACAGGTTCTCTCTTGTAATGATATTACGAATTTTCTAATAGCTAACCACTCGCACTTTCACTTACACGCGTTTTCCTTGTCTCTCAAGCGTGCCAAAGGAAGAACTTGCCAATGCAAAGGCGACCATCGGAGACTTACACACCACTCTTGCAAGCTTAGAGGCCAAGCTCGCTCTCCACAATGAGAGTATTGAATCACTCACACCACGGCCTCGGTGGGATGCCCTCCTAGGAAGACCTCAAGGCCCAAAATCAACAATAGAGTTACTTGGTGAAATATGTAGAAGAAACCAGTTGCTTGTTGAAAACTTATCACATCTGCAAGAGGATTGTGCAAGGGCTCAGGAGATTCTTCAAAAGGTATGCTTCTCATTACGCTTCTTAACTGGGAAAGAAATGTAAGATACAAGAGGTTTGTCTAAGTAGAGATGCTGCAAAGTCCCATAGTCTCATGACAATCTATCACAATAAACTTCATAAGTGTGAGGGACTTAATATAAAGTCTGTTGTGTAGAATTACCATGTGTCTCTCACCTTTCATTCTCATATCCATTTGACATTTTTGTTATCTTAACCCTTGCTTTTGATAATCTATTACCTTTCACTTTCATAATTCCTATAATAGTTTACCTTGCCTTGGTCTTATTTCTTTTTTATATTTTCTAATTTCAAAACAACATGACATAACCTTTGCACACTTTCTACGATAACTATTGATTCAATAAATGTTCATAAAGTCAACTAGGGCATCTTGACGTGAAGCGTAATTCACCTTCACTAAAAAATGGGCATGTTAATACACATGCAACTACTAATGTAAATATAATTTATAGTCATGTATAAGTAGTTTGCTATTAGTTTGTGTATAGAAAGCACATATATTGCAATCAAATAGTAGATAAGAATATTAAAGTACATAAGATCCATAGATACCATAGTATACACAATATTGTAAGTTGACATGTTACAACTTACATTTTTACACAGAAACAAATAGGCAGATCACAAGCAAAGAAGGATAATTCCCAACGGGCAAGCCCTGTGCCATCACAATCCTCTAAAGAGGAAAAGGCTCTAAATGATTCAAATGGGACAAAAAAAAGTGGGAAAGAGAACAAAGGAAAAAATGACACTAAGGAAGCCAAAAAGTTGAAGAAAATTGCAAAGAAAGGGGGAAAGAAATAACACATTAACCTTCCCATAAAAGGGTTGAAGCATACCTATCTCAAATATCAATGATATAAAATTTTGATTCCAAGCACTCTAAGAATATCCTCAATGAGGTATGCTATGGAATTCATTTTTGTAGAAAGAAAAATGATATGATGTTATCTTCCATTGTTTTATAACTTTGATGGGAGGAGCTCCTTTCATATTTGATTTCAAACACTTCTACTTTGTAGTTCATAAACCTAAACTAGATATTACATGCACATTCATTTGCTTGTTTTTGTAAGGTCTTTGATGTTGGAAATATGGGGTTACTCTCTTTGATGATCATATAAATCCTTAGTTATTCCTTTGATCAATGACATGAGCTTATGATCTACACATGTTCTATTGTTTTTATAGACAAATCATATTTGAATTTTATTAATATGAGTGTGCCTCCACATAACACCATTATGATGAGACCCAAGAATTATCACAATCAATATCAATGCTTGCAACATTGTTACCTAAAGGATTTCAAATAAGAAAGCTAAACTATTTAGGTTGGTGATCATATTACTTTAAGAAAGGCACACATAAACTTAAAGGCCATTTTTTGTGATTCCTTTGTGAAATCACGGTGTACACTTAAAAATTCACAAACTAGACACACTTAAAAGAAATAAATTGTCATAAGAAAGGCAACTAGGCTTGGTGTTTTCTTGTCCTTGCCCATGGTGATCCTAGGGGATATTGCATGGACCATGATGGTGGAATGGGTACTAGATACATTATATACTAATATTTCTATAAAACTTTGTAGAACTAGTGCTACATACATGATATACAAATCTCGAGGGGGTTCACTACATATGTATCCTCTATATCACATGCATTCAAGGTCTATTTGAATAATCATCCTTCAATGTCCATAGCATCCAGTTATCTAAATCCACCATCGATAACCACTCAAAAATATGTACCAATGCCTCCAACACTAGCCAATATTCAACCATGCTTCCTTCTAGATGAGCCCATTATCACACACAGCCTTTTTGGGTTTTCATGAAGCTCTTTAAAAAGAACATACACTAGGGATATGGACCGATCTAGCAATATTTGCTTTATCAACAAGATGTACTAGGAGGTTGATGTCTGTTTTGAGCATGCTTTTGGGTAGATACTTCTCAAAGAGACAAATTATCACCACTCCTCCTTGCCTCCACTTTCAATTGAGGATATTCTTATCTCCTTCTAAAGATCCATTGCACTAAGTTTGAAAATGTATAGATTGTGGAACGCATCTCGAGAGAGACAATCCTTGTCACCATCAATGGTATGAAGTGCCAAAAATTTAATGCATTATACACTATAGATTGATATGAAATAAAATATCCAATGAAGTTACTACTTAACATGGCTGAGACAAACCTGATATATCTTATGCCAATTGTGGGACTTTAGTCCTATTAACTAGTTATCCTTAGAAAATTTGAACTTGAGAGAATGCATCATACCTTTCAATGTATGAGTGGACGAGGAGTAAACTTGATGATTTGCTTGACTATGCACTCCTCTTTAGTGGATAGGACCCAAGGAACATGAGATACTTACACACACCCATCAGAGTTTGTCAACGGCCAATATACCTCCATTTTACCTCTCTCTTTCAAGTCCACCCTTTCCCCTAGGGTATCTCTCTTTCATGTGATATGGTCCCACAATAATCTGTTAACATTCTTAAAAATGTGTATGGCATTTAGTAGATGGTTGATATGCAAATGGGTCTAATATGGCAATTCATTGGAAACTGAGAACCATCACATTTTGCTTGAAAGTGACTCTTCACGGACCATTTTTAATTCCTACCAGCTTTGGACATTTATCCATATAGGAAAGCATCCAAGGAATCCTTCTCTTGAATCTATCACAAATTGTGTGGTGGGGAGACTTGCTTTAGCTACTACTGCGCTAAATGCATGCTATAGACACAAGAGAAAGCTCACTCAAGAATACAAGAAGAGAGATGGAGGCCAAAACATCTTCTTACTGGTTTCTTTTTCTTCTTTAATCACACACAATATAATGTACGCAAAGTATAGATAAGATATACCATAAATGAATATCACCTACTAACTGAAATATTGTATAATTATCTATACTAATTGACTGATGTTATAACTATGCTAGGTCTAGAGGTGTAACAAACCAAATATAATAAGTGATAAGTTAGTCGACATGTGAGGATTACAATGACTACCAATGTGCTAAATGTTGACATGTAGACTCATCTAACTAGGTGGTCTATCATCAATATCCACACATGTTGAGCTAGCCATCTCAACGCTCCCCTTTAAGCTCAATTATATCTCTACAACTCCAAGTAAGCTTCAAAGTTCTCAAAGCTTCTCTACACCCAATGCCTTTGTGAAAATGTGAGCTATTTGATCCTATCTGTTAACACATACCGAGTCAATCAATCTTAGAAGTACCATCTCTCTCACAAAGTGGTAATGCACTTCAATGTGTTTTGTTCTACCATGGAACACTGGGTTCCATGGTAGCTGTATGTTGCTCATGTTGACACAATTGTAGTATCTCGATACTCAGCTTCTATACTTGATAAAGTTACTCCATGTAATTGTTGCACTACCAAGGGAAAATATGATTCCGCTGGTAGATTTTCTATTAGACATGCTACCAACCTTATCCACATTTATGTATCCAAACACCTATATATCCTTACTTCCTTTATAAAAAACTCTATTAGACATGCTACTAGACATTTTGTTCCAATGGCACCAAAAGAGGCTTACATGTTGTTATATCATACTCTGACAATATATCCAAGTCATAGTGCCTTTGGTATAGCCATATACCATCATCAGATCAAATCATTTCAATAACAAGAAAACACCTTAGCTCACCCAAATCCTTCATCTTAAACTTCTTCTTCAAAAATTCCTTAGCTTCAACAATCCCACTGTCATTGTCACCTATAATAATTGGTAAAACCATGCTCTCTGATCTTGTCAAACCATGCTCTAGGTGCTTGCTTCAACCCATAGAGTGTCTTCTTTAACTTGCACACATATATGGAATGCTCTTAATCCTCATAACCTGCTGGCTACTCCATATACACCTTTTCTTGCAATTCACCTTGCAAGAATACATTATTTACATCCACTTGTGGCAAACTTCAACCTTTGGCTACTGCAAGAGCAATTACATATCTAATAGTTTCCATCCTAGCAACTCGACTAGAGGTCTCTTCAAAATCTATACCCTATGTTTGAGCATAACCTTTTGTAACCATCCTAGACTTATACCTAATAATAGAACCATCTACATTGTGCTTAATTATGTAGAACCACTTATAACCAATAGCTTTTTTGTCCTTAGGTAATGGAACTAGATCCCAAGTCTTTTTGGCCTCTAACACAACCATCTCCTTATCCATTGCTACATCCCAATGAGCATGACCAACACAATCCTTAAAACAAATGCACTCAACATCCTCAACCACATTTACCATATAAGCATAATGGTGAGTTGCATAATCTTCAAAACTAAATGTTTCTACAGGGTATTTGACGCTCCTAGAATGTGTACCACTAGACCACTCAATGGAGCCTTTATATTACCATGTGCTCTCTCTACACCTAGTAATCTAACTGAATGAATATTTTATTATCCAAAATCTCTCAATGATTAAAATCCCCATAAAATCTCAAATGACTAATTGATGCATCATCACCATTTGACACTTTTTTCTTTCATGTGTCCTTACTTGTAACATTAGTAGATGCACTTGAAGATGTGGGACTGCTCCTTAGTCTCCCAAACCAAGGGCTAACTATAAATGTAGTATGTTTTTGGTCCACTAAGTCTATGCGATTCTTGCTTTTTATTCTACACATAACTATCATAATCATTATCATCATCTAATGCATTATGACTAGATGCATACCAATTGCTTATCTCATTAAAAATAACATCCCTGCTCACTCTGAACTCACCTTTGATAAGGTTATAAGAGAGATATTCTTTTTTATCTGAAGAGTATCCAATGAAAATATATCTTTTAGTCTTTAGATCAATCTTCTTTCGTGGCTCATCATTTGGCACATGAACATACACAATACAACCAACCAAACATTTTCAAGTGTGATACATTTAGCTTCTTGCCTATAAAGCATTCTTCAAGGATCATCTCATGAATTGAAGTTGTGCGAGCTTTATTCACAATATACACAATAGTGTGAACAACTTTAGACCAAAAATATATTGATAAGTTCTTTTGAGCTATGCTCATGCAGCTTTTGCAATATGTCTATTTTTCATTTTTGCAAATGACTCTCTATTCCATGAGATCTTAAAAAGTCATTTAACTCATTAGAGAGATACTCTCCCCCTCCATCTGACGTCAAGCAATTAAAGTTTCAAGCTTGTTTATGTTTCAACAATAGCCTTGAAAGTTTTGAAGTACTCAAACACATTACTCTTTTTCTTTTATAAAATGCATCCATAGCTTTCTTGAACAATCATCAATAAAGGTGATTCTCCTTCTAGGTGGTAGTTAAAAGTGAGTAGCTCCTTATCTTCATGGCTCATGCTCCTTGATTATACTCATTTGTTGTTCGAATGACTATGATTGGTATTGGATACTTGGGGATGTTATGCTTATGTTGTGAGATGTCTCTTGGCTTATTCAATCACTTCAATTTTCAGTTTTGACATAGATATGTGTGCTATAATACATAGGATTGAATACACTTGATAAAGGTTTATGCTCTGACTAATACATTTGGGCTATCCTTTGGGAGCTACTCATGATGTATTCATTTGTACAATTGAATATTAAACATTTAGAGATGACTTTGAGGATATTTTGAGCTTGGAAACATTGTCTTTGGCTATAAAAACTTGCAAGTTACAGGTACCATACCTGTAAGAGATTTTGGTTGAGTTTTATGCTTCTAGTGAGGCTCTCTACTACTGATTTGGTACTAGCATAATATAATTTTCTTGAGCAGTAATTGCACATGGTTTGTGCCTCATATATGTGCTAAAAAAGATTGGTTTATTCATACATATTCTTTTATGCACTTTGCCTAAAAGTTGGGATACATTCAGGACAACCATGAGCAACTCTACTGCATTGCTACTATACTTTGATGTGGAGAGTTGTTTGCTTATGGAAGAGTTGAATCGATAGAAAAATGCAGCCAACAAGTCTTCTAGTGCATTACACACTAGAGGTAGGTCTCAGAAGAAGGAAAAATCTGAAAATAAATGCAGCCAACAAGTCTTCTAGTGCATTACACACTAGAGGTAGGTCTCAGAAGAAGGAAAAATCTGAAAATAAATGCAGCCAACAAGTCTTCTAGTGCATTACACACTAGAGGTAGGTCTCAGAAGAAGGAAAAATCTGAAAATAAAAAATGCACATCCATTATCCATCCTTCTCCCTTCACATAATACTCCATCATTTCTTCCTCGTCTTGGACTCCTTTTTGGGTTCAGGATAGGGGTAGTTGGTGTAGAGGTATTCTCATTCTAGGTGGTAGTTACGTTGGAAAAATCGTTGGGGTAGTAGTATCCATATTCTTTAGGAGGGTATTCATTGTAGAGGTATTGGTCTTCAAGGTATCCTTCTTAGTAGTGGTCTTCATCAAGGTAGTAGTCGGGGAAGTAGTAGTCGGCTCTCTTATTGGGGATGAGAACTCTTTTTTGGGTTGAGATCTCTCCCTAAATTTCTTCTTTGTCATCTTTATTTTATCAAAACTCTCTGTTTTTTCACCTGCTTCTTCTTTTCTTGGTGCCTTAGTTCTTCTTTGGTTGGCTTCACTCCATTTTTCAGCTCTTGGATTCTTTTGCCTCTCATCTGCTTCAAGTATGATTCCAACTGCTCTTTGGCTTCTTTGGATCCAGAGGCACTCTCCATTCCACCTCAATATGGTTTCTTGTTGTAGCTGTGTGTCAAGGTCTCGGGCCATCTTCACTTGCCATAGCATGGCTCTCTCTCTCTCTCTCTCTCTCTCTCTCTCTCTCTCTCTCTCTCTCTCTCTCTCTCTCTCTGTGGTGTCTGTTTTCCCTACTTTTCTTTTACCTCTTTCTCTCTCCATCTCTCCCTCTATTTCTCTCTCTTTCTTCCTCTTCTTTACCAGTGTCCCTCCCTCTATGCATCTCTTTATAAACAAAAGAAAGAGAGAAGCAAAGAAAAGAGAAAAACAAAGAGAGAAGAGAGAATATATCTACCCCAAAGCTTAAAGAAGAATTATTTCACGCCTCTCTCTTTCTTCTTCTTCTCCTTCATGGGTTCCCTCCTCCTTTGCACTCCTCTCTCTCTCTCTCTCTATATATATATATATATATATATATATATACATACATACATACATACATACATACATACATACATACATACATACATACATACATACATACATATATATATATATATATATATATATATAGTCTCTTTCCCTCCCTCCCTCTCCCTGCTCTTCTCTTTTTTTTCATTTCCTCTCTCTATTTTTCTCTTTATCTATTTCTCTCTCAACCTCCCTCCCTCTCTCTCTTTTTCTTTCCATTCCTCCCTCCCTCCCTGAATCTCTTTCTTTGTCTCTCTGTATGTATGTATATATATATATATGTGTATATATATATATATATATGTGTGTATATATATATATATATTCTCTCTCTATCGCGATCTCTCTATTTTCCCTTCTTTTGTTTATTTTTCACTCTCCCTATCTCTCCTTGCTCTTTATCTTTTTTTCTTCCTCTCTCTCTCTCTCTCTCTCCCTCCCTCTCTTTATTTCACTCTCCCACCCGCCCTCCCTCCCTCCCTCTCTCTCCCCCCCTCTCTCTCTCTCTCTCTCCATGCATCTCTTCATAAACAAAAAGAAAGAGAGAAGTAAAGGAAAGAGAGAAAAGAGAATGCACTTACCTCAAAGCTTGAAGAAGAATCCTTTTCTGCTTCTCTCTCTCTTCTTCTCCTTCTTCATGGGTTCCCTTCTTCTCCTTTGTAATTGTCTCCTCTCTCTTCATGGATGGAGGTGGCAATGGTGGTGGCAATGCTCTCTCTCTCTCTCTCTCTCTCTCTCTCTCTCTCTCTCTCTCTCTCTCTCTCTCTCTCTCTCTCTCTCTCTCTCTCTCTCTCTCAACCTCCCTTGCTTTTGAGCTCTCTCCCTTTCTACCTCTCCCTTCTTCTCTCTATATATCTCTTCATCAAAAAAAAGAAAGAGAAAAGTGAAGAAAAGGGAAAAACAAAGTGAATGCACTTACCTCAAAGCTCAAAGAGGAATCCCTTTGCAGTTCCCTCATTGTTCTTTTTCTCCTTTGCGGTTTCCCTCCTCCTCCTTTACACCTATCCCCTCCATCCTCATGGATGGTGGTGGTGGTGACCATGGCCATGGCCATCTCTCTCACACACTCTCTCAACCTCCCTTGCTTTGAGCTGCCTCTCTCTCTCTCCTTTTGGTCTCTTGCTCTTGCTCAATTACATACATGTAAAATGCCATGCTCAAGTTTTGGGAATGTTTTTTTCCAGTATGTTGTCACTATATGTGTTGCTATATATGTCACTAACACAAATAGCAATGCAAATAGTGATGCATATAGCAATGCTAATAGCAACACTAATAGTGACACCATCTAATCATGTTGGAAATGGCCGTCACTCTAGCAATACCTCCTAGTTACGTCAGAAATGACTGTCGCTATGCTTTCATTTTCTTGTAATGACACAAGAGGACACTCATTCGAGAATACAAGAAGAGAGATGGAGGCCAAAATATTTTCTTACTAGTTTCTTCTTCTTCTTTCACACAAAATATAGATAAGGTAAAACATAAAGAAAAGTGGCCTACTAAGTCAAACAATACATAAGTGTCTATATTAATTGTGACTGGTGCTATAACTATGCTATTTGTAGATAGGTGTGACTAACCAAATATAACAAGTGATAAGTCACTCACCATGTGAGAACTATAATGACCACCGATGTGCTAAATAAAGACATGCACGCCTATCTAACCAAGCGGTCCATCATTAATATCCATACATGTTAAGCTTGCCATCTCAATAAAATCATAGCTCTCTGATAAGAATGTTGCATGTCCTTGATAAACTATCTTTTTCTTCACCTGTGACCTTTAGGAGTTTAGCTTTGGTACATAAAATGGACATGCATGGTAATTGAGGTGATAAGGCATACCACAATATATATATCTAATCAATAAAAATATAAAAGTGTAATGATAAATAAAGTAATGAGAATTGAGACTCATTTACCTAAGCACTCCCTACAACCTAAAAAGTCATGCATGGTCCATATCAGAATGGCTCGTATATTAACAAATTACCTCTCAATATACTTGCTCATATCCCCCATAGTAATGCCATCCTCCCGTAATATCTTAATAAGCTCGTCAACCACATAACAAAGATAGTAGGCATCCATATTGTAGCAAGCTAAGGATTAGACATCCTTTCTTCATAGAAAGCCATGGTGGAATGTTGGCGTTGACAAGGACTATTGGCTATACACTATAAGAGATCTAGTGGAGTACCAATTATTTATGCCATCCATAGCAAGACTAAGCCAAAGATTCCTTATCTCTCATGCAAAGCTAGGAAAGGTGGAATCAATATTACACCATGCCTATGAGTTTGTTTGTATACGCTAGATAACATCTGTGGATCGATTTTGTGCATCGCACATTATCAAACTTGCCATGCTTGATATGCAAAATATGTGATAGACAAGTGATACAAGGGGAAGGTATCTAAGAACTTTTAGGGAACCATTTGATCTTGTAGGTCTTGTCTGTACCTCTAAGCACTACACTTTGGATTTGTTTCCATGGATTCATATTCTCCTCAAAAGAGTATATACTCATTGACACATGCATAAATTGTCAAGATTGTGGGAGAGAAGGAAGGAGTCTCACTTGTAGCTTTCTTGCTTGCACAATGGGGGAATACACACAGAGGTGGAGGCTGAAAACAGTTTTCCTCTTCTTAGTTGCGTAAGCCAAAAAGAAGTCTCATACAAAGAAATAGAAGAACCCTATATATGGGTCTCAAACCAAACTCAACTAACTAAGGTGGCATGCTAACTGAGCCACGAACTAGAGTAGATAAGGATAGCTGTCATCTAGCTATTATTCATGGGCGGTGTACCAACCGCATCTGCAACTAACACGTCGGTGACATAAATGCACAACGGTCACCCTGGCATATCACGAGTGGAGCTCGATATCTCAACACTCCCCCTCGAGCTCAATCCCAATTCCTGCACACCAAGCAGGTCTCTGAACTTGCGCAGCTTCTCTGCGCCCAATGCCTTCGTAAATATGTCAGCTACTTGATCCTCTGTGCTGACATAAACTAGATCAATAAGACCTAGTAAAACCCTCTCCCGCACATAGTGATAATGCACCTCAATGTGCTTTGTTCTAGCATGATAGACTGGGTTATTTGCCAAGTGTATACTACTCATGTTGTCACAATAAATGACAATTGGACCCATCTGTAGGCTTATGCATATCATAAAGTAGCTTATGCAACCAAGCTACCTCACATGCAGCCATTGCTACACCCCAGTACTCAGCCTCTGTACTCGACAAGGCAACTGTAGGCTGTTTCTTGCTGCTCCAAGTGACTGGAGCACTCCCAAAAGAGAACACATATCCACTGGTAGATCGTCTATCAGAAATACTACCAGCCCAATCAGCATCAGTGTATCCATACAGCTGTATCTGAACCCCAGTCTCATAAAATAGTCCATACTGCAATGTGGACTTCACATACCTGAGTATGCGTCTAGTCGCATCCAAATGCGGTTTCCTTGGAGCCTGCATAAACTGACTTACCAATCCAACAGCATAGCTCAAATCTGGCCTGGTAATAGTCATATAAATCAAACTTCCTACTATGCATCTGTACATAGTAGGGTCTTCCAGAAGCTCACCTGCATCTGTGCTCAGCTTCACATTCTGCTCCAAAGGAACTGAAATAGGCTTACAGCCTGTCATGCCATATTTGGACAGCATGTCCAATCCATACTGCCTCTGCAAGAGCTGTATCCCACTTGGTGATCTAATCACCTCAATGCCCAAGAAATAACGCAGCTCTCCCAAATCCTTCATCTCAAACTTCTGCTTCAATAGCATTTTCACATGAAGGATATCTTCATCACTGTCACCTGTCATAATCAAATCATCAACATAAATGACAAGTAGCATAATACCTTTCTCTGTTTTTCTCACATAAAGTGAGAAATCTGCCTTGGAAATATGAAAGCCAATAGTGACAAGAGACTGTCCTATCTTGTCAGGGGTGCTTGCTTCAAGCCATACAAGGCTTTCTTCAGCCTGCAAACAAACTCAGGATGAACAGCATGCACATAACCTGGTGGCTGCTCCATATAGACCTCTTCTTGCAAATCACCATGCAAGAAGGCATTCTTTACATCCATCTAATGTAAAGACCATTCCTTTGATGCAGCCATAGCAATGACTGCTCTTACGGTTGCCATCCTTGCAACCAAACTGAATGTTTCTTCATAATCAATGCCATATGTTTGCGCATACCCCTTAACTACTAATCTTGCCTTGTATATGTTCACAGAACCATCTGCATTGTGCTTCACCTTATAAACCCACTTACAGCCAATTGCATTCTTACCTTTAGGCAAAGGTACTAACTCCCATGTAGCATTTGCTTCCAAGGCATCCATTTCTTCATCCATGGCTTTCTCCCATTTTTCTTTTTCCATGGCTTGCTTAAAAGAAGTGGGTTCTGGTTCCTGTATCACTTTGACCATATATGCATAGTGAATGGCTGTAAATCCATCATATTTCAGCCTATCCACGGGATACCTAGCTCTCGTAGACCTGCGCAAAGTAGGTTCACTCCCAGGTGCTCTCAAAACATCCCTCGTCTTCTTTACTCCAGGTGTAACAATAGAAGGAATATCCAACTCATCATCAATGCTCTGTTCTGAGCCAGTGAATTCACCATCCACATAAGAGTGACCTGCATTCACATCAAGCATGGGCTGATCTACCTTCTCTTTTCCTTTTCGTGATACCTAAATACCACTATCTGCATTACTTTGAGAAGATTCTCCTGATCTCAATCTGTCTATCCATGGCGAAGAATGTGAACCACTGCTAGAGGACGCTCCAGGTTCACTAATATTTTGTGACTGCTGCTGTGAATTCTGTGTAGCATTACCATTTTGTGCATCTACATCATCAATCACATTTACTAGTTTATACCAACTACTCATCTCATCAAAAACAACATCTCTGCTCACTGTAAACTTACGAGTAGAAGGGTTATGCAGAGAGTAACCAATAAAGATGCACTTCTTAGCTTTTGGATCCAACTTGGATCTCAACTCATCTGGCACATGTACATAGGCAATGCAACCAAAAATTTTCAAATGAGAAATATCTGGTTTCCTACCAGTATACCTCTCCTCTGGAGTCATCCCATGTATTGCTGCAGTGGGAGTCATGTTCATTATATAGACTGCTGCAGCAACTGCTTCAGCCCAATAAAAATCTGGTAGGTCTTTTTCATTGAGCATGGCACGAGATACCTCTCCAATATGCCTGTTTTTCCTTTCTGCAATTCCATTTTGTTGTGGGGTATGACTGCATGAATATTGTTGCTTTATGCCATGCTCCTGCAAGAACCTTGCAAACTCATTTGAGAGGTACTCTCCCCCTCCATCTGACCTTAGGCATTTTTTTTGCAGGTCTGTTTCTTTTTCAACCATAGCTTTAAGAGTTTTGAAATGTCCAAAAACTTCACCTTTCTTTTTCATAAAATACACCCAAAATTTTCTGCTATAATCATCAATAAAAGTGACAAAATAATGACAGCCTCCAAGAGATGCAGCTTTAGTAGTCCACACATCAGAGTGGATTAATTCCAATGGCTTCTCACTCTCTTGAACATGTCTAGGAAATGGTTTCCTTGCCTGTTTTCCAAACTGACAGGCTTTACATACCTTATGCATTTCTGCAACCTTGAATTTTGGCAATCCTGCAACAATATTTTGGGCCTGCATTGATTTAAGTCGTTGTATATTAACATGACCAATGCGTTTATGCCAGATATCAATATCTGCAACTACACCGGTCCCATGTGCAAACATTGCTGCACTCAATTCAGGTATGTCTGCATCCAACGTAAACATTCTGCCCTTCTTCTTTCATTTTGCTATCAAGCGACCTTTATTTTTCATATCCTCAACAAAGCATCTATGAGGATTAAATCTGACCTGCAAGCCCTGCTCAACCATTTGACCAACAGAAACCAGATTCTTGGTGATATTCGGGACATGAAATATATCGGACATGTATTTATTTTTCCCATCCTGCATAGACAAAGGAATTTTTCCAATCTGCACAATAGGATGTGCAATATCATCGCCAGTCTCCACAAATCCTGGTTTTTCCATTTTCCTTGCATCCTCCATCCATTCTGCATGACCTATCATGTGGTTTGATGCACCTGAGTCAACATACCACACATCGTTGCTTTCTTCTGCACTTGTCACAGAATTGTTCATGTGCTGCACCATGAACAAATGCTCATTTCTGTCATCACCCTGTCTACTAGAAGATGCATAATTCCCTTGTTGTAATTTTCCATTCATGATGTCATTTTTCTTTTTATAGCAGTCTTTAGCCATATGACCCATTTTACCACAGTAGTAGTATTCAACATTACTGTTTGCATTTTGGCCTCTTTGCCATCCACCACGACCTCTTTGGCTCCCCCTGCCTCTAGAGTTACCACATCCTCCTCCATAGGACTGGTTTTCTTAAGTTTGCTACACATTCTGATTTCTACCACGGCCTCCAAATCGGCCTCCTCTACCTCTGCCTCTACCTCTTCCAGCATTTGAGTAGAAGACAGCTTCTTTTGAAGTTCCTCCTGAAGAAGATGCACCACCATTTCTCTGCTCCTCAGAAATTAGAAGAGCAATCAACTCCTCAAAATCAGGAAATCTTTCACGGACGGAAATGGATATTCGGAACTATGCATAATCCTTTCCTAGACCATTCAAGGTCACAGAAACTAAATCATCATCTTCCACTGGCGACCCAATGGAAGCAAGTGCATCTGCAATCTTCTTCACCTTCATGTGGTAGTCATTAATGCTCATATTTTCTCTTTGCACATTATGCAACTCTTGCTTGAGCTGCATTTTCCTAGCTTGTGTATTTGTGCTATACATTTTTGACAAAGTATCCCATGCCTCCTTTGGCGTACTTGCATCCTGAATATGCACAATCATAGAGTCTGAAATGCTGATAGACAGCCAATACATAACTTTCCTGGCTCTCTCATGCCATGCTTTAAATGTCTGCATTTGCTGTTGATTGGGAACATCAGGAAGAACTGGTTCTTCTTCGTTTCCTACAACAAATTTCCAATATCCTTTTCCCATAAGGAAATTCGTCATTCTAAACTTCCATGCTTGGAAGTTGTTCTTGTCAAGCTTTTCAGTGACAATCTGTGAGAGAGAATTAGACGCCATTACAGAACACTGCACAGAACACAGCTTCAGCCTCACAAGGGCAAATCTGCAAAACTGACGAAAGTGGTATTTGACCACACAGTCACTTCCTAGTGACGATTTTGCATCAACAGGCAACAAGGATGATTCTGTAACTCCCAATGTCTCTACGCACAGGCATACGATGTAATTTCTACAGTAACTTTTCATCGACCTGTAGAACAATGGTCGCACAGTATAAAATTGGGCCTTTTCCTGAGTGCGTGCAGAAAAGTTCCGCCTCCAAAACAGGCTCCGAAATGGCCTCAAATCAAAAACAGGGTCGCCAAGGGCTAAAGCCTTGTCCTGCAGCATATATTGTCCTCTTGCTTCACCGCGAAGGGCGTCTCAACCTGAGACAATGCACTCTTGCAATTTCCGACTGTGCTACCTGCAGAGATTTGCTCCCAAAACAAAAAATGAAAGCAACACTGCTCCTCTTACCAGAACACCGTGAGCTTGGCTTGCTTTCTTGAGCTCCTTACCACGAACAAGGCTCTGATACCATGTCAAGATTGTGGGAGAGAAGGAAGGAGTCTCACTTGTAGCTTTCTTGCTTGCACAATGGGGGAATACACACAGAGGTGGAGGCTGAAAACAATTTTCCTCTTCTTAATTGTGTAAGCCAAAAAGAAGTCTCATACAAAGAAATAGAAGAACCCTATATATGGGTCTCAAACCAAACTCAACTAACTAAGGTGGCATGCTAACTGAGCCACGAACTAGAGTAGATAAGGATAGCTGTCATCTAGCTATTATTCATGGGCGGTGTATCAACCGCATCTACAACTAACACGTCGGTGACATAAATGCACAACGGTCACCCTGGCATATCATGAGTGGAGCTCGATATCTCAACATAAATGCTATTGCAATCCATGCCTAGCTTTTATGATACTTATCATGCATCATCATGAGACTTGATCATCATTTTTTGAGAAGAAAATATATGATATTTTAGTAATTCAAAAAAATCCCAAAATATTAAAGAGATTTTTAAAAAGTTTTTATGTAGAAAAAAGAGAGTGTATTATGTACATAAATAACTCAATCACCTTGCATCGCTCCATTCATTATTTGCATGTATACTTAGGAGCACAATGAGCATCTTCAAGCAAGATATCCAGCACCTTAGGGGTGCATCTATAACGTGTATTCAAAAAGTATTAATAAATACCCTTTGTTTACATTCTATAAGGTTATAAAATAAACCCATTTACTTCATTAAACTTGTAAATTTTTTTCAAATCGTGATTTAAACATCTCTTTTGTAAATATAAGCCTATAAACTTTACTAAATAAAATTTCCTTTCATTTGAACTTACGAGGTATCTTACATATTCTGTAAGGTGTACCCTCTAGGACTAACACCTATCATATAATGGTATGGACTCATTCGCTATTGTCAATGGATCAATTGACTCAACATCCATGGATAGTAATGTATCGATCATCACTTTTATCTCATACTCCAAGATTTGAGGAAGGTTTGATACGTCCCCAATATCTTCTCCAATAGAGAGTGCACTAGATGAAGTATCCTCTAATGGGTTTAATAGCTTGGATGCTCCTCTATTGTATGCTCACAACCTCTTATTATTGGCTATAATTCTTCCGTTTCTTGGAATGTATTGGTATCCCCCTATAGAGATTTCTTGTGATTAATCTTATTGAAAATACAATCAATTGAAGCTTGATTGTAAATCACCATTAGCACACACTTTGCATAGAGTTAACTCAAAGTCCAAGATGCTTGATCAATTATTTTTGGCTAAAACTCACTATAGTAGTGCATATTGTCTATTCATAAGCAACATTTTCGTCAACTTGCAAGCTTGCATTGAGTGCAAGAACATGGGACACATTGATTGAGATATGCCTCTCGATCTCCAACATGGCGATCCTCATCCTTGGTCATTTTTTCTATATAATGGGCATTGTTTGAATTATCTTGATCTCCAACATCACAAGCCTCATCTCCATCCCTATCCCTCTCTTTATTTCCCTCTCCCTCTCTATTCCTCTCCTCTCTCTCTCTCTCTCTCTCTCTCTCTCTCTCTCTCTCTCTCTCTCCATGTCCCTCCCTCTTTATCCCTTTCCTCTCTCTATGTAACCTCTCTATCTTCTTTCCTCCCTCCCTCCCTCTCTGTATAGATATCTCCGGGATATCCGACGAGAATATGTTGAGTATGATATTGGACAAAAAGTTATGCTCTATTTTCCTTAATGGTGGCAAGGTAACTCAGAAACTTTTGTGCATAGATGGATTGGTCTCTATATGGTGAAGAAGCAACTTCAAAGATATATGTATTTATTATCAAGAGAAGAGAAAACTACAAATTGAAGGAATGGAGTTTTAATCGAAGGATTCGAATGAATATTGTTTACAATATTATAATATTATAAAATGTGAGGAGGTGATCACAATCTAAGAGAAGTATAAAAGTACAAAAGCGCGCCTTATCATGGCACAAAGAGAAGGAATTGCACATTCGACTGAAGTACAACTAGTGGTCGTGTATCTCTAACAAGGACAAGGAGCTGGAGGCATATGTAAGAAATCAGTAGCAAGCATCCGATGGTATGGTTCTAGGCTCTCACAAGTAACAACCCATTGTCTTGATCATGAAAGAGCCGTCCGAGATCGAGAGTTATTATAGCGCACTCTTGTAAGAAGTAGAGGACTTAGAAATCTTGAAGAAGAGAAAATTTGCAGAGATGAAAGCATTGCAAGCTAATGAACGTAGGAATGAGGCAAGAGAGGAAAGAAGAATGGTGGGAAAAGCACATCAGGAAGCATATCCAGAATGTGTTCATTTCCGTCGAACTGCCATCTTGAACATGCCTTCTCCCATCTTGAACCACCTCTTACTGCACGGAGAGAGAGAGAGAGAGAGAGAGAGAGGACAGTCAGTCTACTGCAGAGAGAGAGAGAGAGAGAGAGAGAGAGAGAGAGAGAGAGAGAGAGAGAGGAAGGACAGTCAGTCTCTACGTGATAAGCATTTCACAAGGCATGCCTCTAAAAAGTTGACCAAGGAGAATAATGCCTTAAGAAGGCGAACCTTCCAACCCTCAATGGCCTTACACGAACGCAGGAAAAAAACATAGCGCTACAAAGGAGGAGGAGGAATGACTCTATCCTCTCTTTTTCTATATCAACATAGGAATACACAAGTATGCTATCGTCAAGCTCATCCTTTATGCCACCATAGTTTAAACATATTACGGTTATGAATGAGAGCTCCTTCACCAATCTCAAGCTAACTTAGCAAGGATGCAACCACATATTATGGATATGAATGGACATTTGTTGTGTGCTTTCTACTTCCCATAAAGGAGTTACTTACAAATTGAATAGATAAGGGTTATATTTTATAGGAGAAAATTTTACAAATAAGGATATTTATAAATAGGCCTTGAACGCACGTGATGTAGAGGATATACATACAATAACTTCCCCGAGTATGGAAGTTACCAAAGTCTAAAAATGTGAAAATAGCAAAGATTTACAAATATAATAAATTATTAAACTATTATTTAAAACTCACTAAAAAATGAACGATAGGCTTACTCCCATGCACCTCATAATTTAATTTATTGTGCATTAATAGGTGCCAATGAGATGAGTGAGTTACGAGAATCAAGTGAGAAAATATAGACATGACGTTAATGAGCATAAGGGCACACACGAATGGAGTGAGGTTAATGATAGCTGGAAGAACTATGACTAGGTGAAAGATGGATTAACAATGGCCTTAGAGAGGTTGTCCTTTTATAGCCCAAGAAGGTAGTCTAGTTGGCATATCAGACCATATTATGAACCTTCCCTAGTCAACCAAGAAATATTCTAGGGAATATTTCCTTTACTCTCAAGCACGCTAGGGGCATTGCCCTTGGACCTCAAAATAGAGATCCTTGATAACAACCACACCCTTCAACTCGATGCATTGTGCCTCAAGTTTCTACTAGCATTACTACTCTATCTAGCCCAAAGGCTGGATCCACAAAGGTCACGTTTTTGCCATCCAATCACATAGACCTCATCTGATGTACAAGTTCAGACCCACCATGCTCACACATGGATTCTCCTCATAATAGGGGCGTTACAACTTAGAGAACCATGGATCATTGGTGGCATCTTACAAGGGTGGGGCATCGAGCATATCTAACATTCTAGACCACACACACATTGAAAACTAGGCCTTGCCTAGTTGTAGAATGAGGAGCCCATATTTAAGTGGAAAAACATTAATCAAGCCATTGAAATGTCTATAAAGTAAACAAGGCTTATCCTTTTCTCATCCTCATCTCATGACTAAAGGTTGAAGTAGGAAGGGTGTTTCTTATTAAGCTAGTCTAGTCTTGCTTTTTTAATCTCTATTGTTAGATTCTCAATCTCATCTCCTCACCTTCTTGGGTCACACCACTTGAGACTAAGGGGTAGAGAGATACAGTGTTTGCGAAAGAACAAGAGAGCTTGAGAGAGAGAGAGAGAGAGAGAGAGAGAGAGAGAGAGGACTTACTTGGCTTGGAGAGACAAGTGAATAGTTGCAATCTTGGGCAAGTTCATGGAGATTGAAGTATGTGGGGCTTGGTGATACACACAATTGAAGGGATCATTCGAGCTTGGGAGGAACACCTAGACTACATCAGTTGGTGAGTTTTCTTACTTTGTCGGTTGGTTTCATTTAGTTTTCAGAGCTTGGTGCACTCACAGACTATATTTGTGGATAGCTAATATGGGGGTAATTTTTGGCAGGAGAGCTTGTGGGGCAAGAGTTTGCGAGTGATTGATTGATTGAGGGTGCATGAATCAATATGCATTACTCCATCTAGATTTGGAAAGGCAGCTGACCTAAGCTATATTATATATACTTTCACTATTTTTTCACTTTATTTAGGCTAGTTTCATAATAGTCCCAAACAACATAAGCGTTGATACCATTTCACATTTGGTGAACAAATTTTACAAATCCCAAAAATCATCAACCCCATCTAAAAAACGTCACTAGTGATGCTATGGAGGCTTGGATTGCACAACTATAAAGAAGATTGGAATCCTAAGCTAGTGATGTTAGACCATTGGACTCAATTACAAACAAAAATTGAATATAGTTTTGTTACAAGGCTTGAATCCCCAAAACCCCAACCTAGCAATCGACCCATGATAGCCTTGTTTCTAGCAAGCATGGGCTTTAGAAGCTCATCACAGTGGAGATCAACATCGAACTTGTTACTATTACATGACCACTCTATATTTTATATAAATCTCAATCCTAGAGTTATAGTAGTTATTTTAGCTTTGGTTCTCAAAAAAACCAACCATAACTCATTCACATACTTAAACACCTAACTATTAAGGGTTAATTTCATCCTTTGTAGCCAACAATCCTTGAAAATACCAATGTAGCAATCATATTTTTTCTTACAATATTGACTTGTAAAGGTAATCATGTTAAGGCCATTCCATGATGTATCTACTATCATAAGATCCGAGATACACACTCGACTTTCGTATATACTTAAAATGTATATGGTGAATATTATGCTGGCACAGAGAGAGAACATATGAGAGAAAAAAAGATGTAGAGAGAGAGAGAGAGAGAGATAGAGAAATTGACAACACACTAGGGATTAGAAGATGGGCCAATCCCCTCCTTGTGGAGTTATATTATTGACAAGGAGCAAGCTCCTCCATTACACATAAACCAGTTCTTACTTGTAGATCTTGGAAACAAGATCACGGTTCCTTGCATGGTATATAGCCGGTGGCTAACACTTGCACAACTTGGAAGTTAGCACCTTTTGATCCTTCTTGAGTCTCCTTCTCTCCTACACAATATGTGTAGGGCTCTCCTCTTGGCGCTTGATTTTAGTAGAGCTTCCACAGCACTTGCACCATCTCTTTTCCTCTTGAAACTTGATTTCAGTAGAGCTTTTGCAGCTCTTGCACTTTCTCTTCTCCTCTTGGATACATGCAAAGTGATGCTTCCTTCACCTCCCTCACACCCAAGGAGAGCCTCCTCTTTTATAGGCTTTCAAGAGCTTCTCTTCTTGGAGAGAGACTTGAGTTCTTCGTGTGTTGCTCGAATGAAAAAAACGTCCAACATGAAAGTTGTAGATCTCGTTGTTTTCGATAACCCATGCGAGCCATTTTTAGAGATCGTCTTTCTATTGCGAGATATTTTAAAAATGGATTCACCATGTCTTTTAGCTTCTTAAACTGTACTCTTAACTTGTGATCCATGCAACCACCTTAAGGAAAGTTCATTAAGTTGCCTTGGCCCTCAACCTTAAGATTGACTTCCATACAAAAGCTTGTGTCATTTTAGACCTTAGAAAGAGAAAATCACTTCTCTCCTCACTTCTAGAGGATCATGTCTCTTATCTTTCTTAGTGAGAGAATTACTTCTCTCATCTTTCTTAATGAAAGAAAAGACCTTAAGCCTTGACTTGTAAGGGAGAGGATGATCCCAAACGAATGCAATGCTCATTACACACAAGTAAATATTCCTAGCCATCCCCAGATGCATACATAAATACATATACATAATGCTAATGCACTTCCTCTTCTTAGAACTCAATCCATGTTCATTTACGTGTAACTCCTTGGTTCTTGTGTATACTCTTACACTTGGCCAGTCACTTCTTTTTGAAAGGGAGACGGATCAAGACACGAATCCATAGGACTCCTACCGTAGCCCTGTGATTGCATAAATGCATCAAACTTATGATACCACTCCCTAGGTGCCTGTTTCAAGCCATAAAGGCTTTTCTTCAATTTGCACACTAGGTGCTCCCTGCCAGGTTCTACAAAGCCCTTAGGCTGCTCCATATAAATCTCATCATGCAAGTCCCCATGTAATAAAGCCATCTTGACATCCATCTAGTATAAATCCAAGTCAAGCTGAGCAACTAAAGCCAAGACTAAGCGCAGGGTGGTCATCTTAACCACAGGAGAAAAGATCTCATCAAAGTCCACACCATGCTCCTGCTTAAAACCCTTTGCTACCAATCTAGCCTTGTATGCCGGCTTGGGGTGTCTGGGGGTACTTTTCAGCTTGTTTGTTCTCTTCATCAAGAAGAGAGTGCTCAATATCTTTAAGTGAGAGACTTGGAATATTACTTAGTGTGGATACAAGATTCTCATATGGATCCTTATTTATACTTGCAAGAAGTATGGCTATTGCTTCATCTTCATCAATATTCTTCTTAAGAGTTACAAGCTGGGTTTTTAGGATCTTGAACTTGTTGATGTGTATGGTCATGGAAGCACTGTCTTTTATATCTAGTTTATAAGACTGCATGAGTAATTTTACCTTTGAATTCTTTGCTTGGGTACCAAACTTCCTGTCTATAATCTCTAATGCTAGAGATATGATGTAGCACATCATCACTTAGTCCCCAGGCAATGATGTCTAGTGCCTTGTTATTCATCTTCTTTGATTCTTTGGTTTTTGGTGGATCTACTACAAGGATCCCGCTTTCTAAATCTTCTTTTGCGTCATCTGCATCACCTTCATCATCTTCAAAGAGATCCCAGAGGTCTTTCCTCATGAGGTGGTACGTGGTCTTTTCCTTCCAGGCACGAAAGCCTTCTCCATTGCACTCAGCTATTTATTCGAGCTTTGCCATTTTTTATTAGTAGCAAATCAGCCACCAGCAAAGGATTTGTTCCTTATCAATGTGTCAAGAGACATAAGTAATAGTAGTGCTAAACAACACTAGCTAGTATCAAGAGATACTATGTAGTGGAAGTTTGATGTTGAACTTTGATAGTTGATGTTTGAACTTCCAAATCTTCTTCTTGGATATTTCCCTTGCTGGAATTTGAGTAAATCTGAGTGGTAGTGGCCTCAATGTACTGCAAACAGTGAGAGAATGAGATGAGAAATGAGCTTGTAGTTGAAGTGGCTATGGTGGAATTACAGTTACACATGCAGGTGGTTGGTTTTTCGCTTGGGGCAGCTTATAGGCACATTCATATGACACATCATCTAATGAGGAAGAAGCTTATGAACCAAGATTCCAAAGCCTTATGGTCTTGTCAAGGATCGTGTCGCATGCACGGAGTACAGACGTACAGACAACTAGCAGGTGCATTTCAGGGGAACATGACAAATTTCACTAATGCTAAAGTCAAGGAGTAGCAATGTCCCACTATAATGTGCCAAGAAGGAGTGCATGGAGTTCAGGAATGTTTCTCCAGAAGAGAGCTTTGAGAGATATGGCCTATATGTAGAGATCCAAATCCTCCAAGTCAAGTAGGTACTGCTGTCCATAGACACCATTATGGCAACAACTTGGAAAAGAGGCAATGTTGAGGCTATAGTTGCTCAATCTTAGTGATTGAGATAAAAAGGAGGAGCTTGGGAAGCAAGGAAATACTTCTCCAGAAGGAAGTTTTAGAGAAATTTGGCATGTGGAGAGAGATATGACATCTTCAAGCTCAAAGGGTGCTATTGGCTATGGCTACCATGGAAGCTTTATTGAAGGTAGAAATGCAAATGAAGTTGGAGATGAGATCCAACACTCAAACTGAGCTGGGAAGAGATGGAGATGAGCTAAGCCATGCCCAAGTAGGCTCTAATACCATGTTATAAAGAGCGGATCTAGAGCATGGCAAGAGCTATGGAGGATTGAAGATGAAGACAAGACTTAAGTTGACACATGCAAGACTTATGTTGACACAGGCAAAGAGAGATCGGTTGTTACACAACTGAATTAGGTTCCAAGACTGAATATGAGATAGCTCTCTTATAGATTAGAAACCCTTCACATTAGCAAATGTTATAGGAAAAAAGATAGCATGCAATCTATTGATTTCAGTGGGGATTAGAAGAATAAGGGTGTATAGCACATGAAAGACATTGTGGAACAAGAGGTTTTACTAATGGCTAGTAGGGTTTTGCATGTTTTCTACCCAATTAGCTATCAAGACAAAGAAGCTTTATAGGACCTCCATTGAGGCAACATGATGCATATAGATATCATCAAGATAAGGTTTCTTAAAAATGACATCTATGTTGATATTTCCCAACTCTATGTGTATTCCAAGTGGGTTGCACTCGCAATTGAAAATAAGTGTTTGACAAGTTCCCAGTACCAAAACACAAACTCTTGGAGTGCCTTGATCACTAGAGATAGGCAAAGCATGGACATGGTGCTGAAGCTTTGAGATGTTTTGGCAACATTTCAGAGGTGAGTGATCACTAGAGATAGGCAAAGCATGGACATGGTGTTGAAGCTTTGAGATGTTTTGGCAACATTTCAGAGGTGAGTGTCACTATTTTCTACTTGCCTCCTTTTCTGTGATCATGGACATCACCCCCACATAGGCTTTTTGTATCATCCTTAGCAATCTCATTACCAAAGATTGCACTTCATATTTCACAAACTCGATGCCGCTTTTGTCCATAAATTCATAAGGATCAACAACATTGACCGCCTTATTAGAATACATACTTCAATCCTTTTTAGATTCACACAAGCAATTGGTATAAATGTGATAGCTCACCCATAGCTAAAAGATCTTGATAATCCTTTTTAGACTAGTAGAAAGGTGATGCAAAAAACTACATCCCTCTAGAGTATGCACAAATGCTCTAGAACATTAGAAAGGTGATGCCAAAAACTACATGACTTCAAAGTAAGCACAAAAGCTCCAAAATAAGCCAACAAATTGACAAACTGATACAAAATTTAATATTTCACTTGTTGGTTGCAGCTTCCAATTGGTTGCTCTTGCAACTTCCTAGAACATACTTCAATCCAATTCAAATCACACAAGCTGGTATAAATGTGACAGTTCACCCATAACTAAAAGATATTGACAATACTTTTAAAACAACAAAAAGTTGATGCCAAAAACTATACATATCTTCAAATACATCCATGTTGAGGTATAAACTTTAGAAACATATCTTCAATGTGTTTTAGAAGAATGAAACACTAAAGAGTTGGATAATAGATGACCTCCAAACACAAGTCTTCAGTCTTTAGGTACTTCTACAGTAAAAACATAGCAACTCCATCCTCCTCGTTGTCCATCCTTCTCGAGTCCATCCTCCTCATTTTGTCTATGTCATTGGTCATGGCTTTTTTCCCCTTAGTCTTGCTTTTCTTAGGGAGAGGAAGGGTAAGCGACACATTATTGGGTGCCACTACACGCTTCTTTGTTCCCCGAGAGATTGGAGGTCATTGAGGTAATGTCACACTTGCCTCATGACGGTTGCCTCATGACGGTCTAGATTGTAACCTTGGGTAGAGAAGGGTTGAACCCCTTGCAGATTGTGTAGCTTGAGGTGTTGACCTTGGTAGCTTGAGAGAGAGAGAGATGCATTGATTCACATTGTCATAGAGAGAATGCACCTAATTGAGAGAGAGAGAGAGAGAGAGAGAGAGAGAGAGAGAGAGAGAGAGAGAGAGAGAGAGAGAGAGAGACGTCGGGACCGTTCCCATGGTCATGTGCCCCAAGGAGGTCAAGGGCTATGGCACGCACAAAGCCATCGAGGGCATCTTCCGCCTTGGCCATAGTCCTATCTCATCATTGAGGACCTCCTCACTAGAGGTGCCTTTGTCCTTGACAATATCGCTCTACTCATCACTAATGTCAGGCTCATGGTCACCAATGTTGTTGTGTTGTTCGGCGGACAGCAACAAGGGGCCATGCAAACCTACACCAGAATGGCGTGAAGCTTCATGCTGCGCTTAAACTAACTCAGATGGTGGAGGTGCTCGCGTGGTATGGGAAGCTAACGAAAGATGTGGCTACCTCTGTGTGGCAGTTTTTGGTAGATAATCAGATTTCCTTACCAGGCCCAGCACAAGGACAGGTTCCCCATTCTTCAAAGAGTAGAATGTCTTTACAACCAACGTTCTCTTCTTGCACAAAATGCAACAACAAAGATACTTTTTGAGCTCATGGAGAGGAAGAAGAGAAACTTGTCATTGGTTTTGTAGATGTAAACACAACAGAAGAGCTGTTGGCTATTACTGAAAAGGTATGTATAAGATTTTTGTTTCAGTTAGAACAACTATGAGAACTTATGGTATAACTTAATCAGTAACACAAGCGATTGATCAGTGTGAGCTTTTCTGTCCTTTACATTGATTTCAAGTTACATAATTGGAAAAAACAGTAGCTCAAGGAAAACAAAATGTATGCCTTTTAATTGTTCATTGGAACTTAAATACACCAACACTTCGAGTCCAAAGACCTTGATGTAGTAATTTTCTCCACAAGAGTACAATCATCTAGCCAAGGAGGAGCATTTCATCAAGGAGCTATCTGATTGGACTTGAGAGTGTGGTATAATTGAAGCCATATTTACATGTCTCAATTGTATATATCTATCTGTTAGATGATGTCATGTACATGTTATGTGAGTTTATTAATGATAAGGCCTTGGTTAGCAATAGCACCACAATATTTGATAAAGGGAGTTGCAGTACGAGTTATGAGAGACTCAGCTATTCACTATCACTTACCAAATATGTAATCAGTAGGCCCACCTCTTAACTATGGGCATCATAAGACCATAGCTAGGCTGCGCGCAGTCAGTGTCAGTGCATTGGTTAGTCAAGTGCATCTATGTCTAATTGGTGCAATTTTTGCATCTAGAAAAGATGAGGTTTTCTAATAGGATGCTGACTTTTCTAGATGCAAAAAATGCACCTACTATAGTGGTTGCACTTTAATTTGCATCTTTGTCTAGTAGGCTGCTCACTAGAGTGGTTGCCAAAGAAGCCATTGGATAGACTCCAGAGTTAAAATATTATGTCAAAGGGATATTGGAGAATGTCAAATTCTTGATAGTGTTGTTTGGTATTATAGAACACCAAGAAAGCATAGGTTCAAAGGCTTGTTGAAGGGGGAGTCTCAAAGTATTGTGATCATCCATCATTCTTATGTGGATTACCGAAATTTTTTTCCTCTTTGTGGTGACCTATTTGAGCTTGTGCAAGGCCTGGATTTTGGTGCAATCTTGACAAACTTGTACTTAGAACCATCTCCTTAACTTGGATCACAACTCAATTGTTGGCAGTGGCCTATTGTCCCACAGTGGACAATGTGGTAGATATCTTCATGAAGCCTTTGTGAAGGCTTCTATGCTTTATCACATGAGGTTGTTGTTGTTGGGTCTTCAAATGCTCCTAGGATTTGAGAGGGGGTGCTAACTTGCCTATTTTATCATGGAAGTCTGCCATCTCTTGGCTGTGAGCTCTTGTTAGAGTCTAACAGAGACATGGGAGCTATGACAGTTTTTTAGTGTGCACTTTTGGTTCATTTTCTGCATTTTCCATCTTGTCATCATTTGCTTGACATTATTCAATCAGTTGACATTTTTGCCACATCAGCATCCTATGACTTGTAGAGTCGGCCACTTTTGGCCATGTGGAAAGGTTTTCCAATTGTAGCATATTTTTGCTATTTATAGTATTCATTGGGGCTAGGGCAGCATTCATTCATCTTGACACTCTCTATCTCCAGTGTTGCCATCTTCATCAGCCTAATTTGGTGCAATATCATTCTTGTGATATCATTGTCATCCACAATATGAAAAATAGTCATTCAAAAAAGGCATTGCAATGCTGTGTTTTGCACAAAATTCGTTTGGTAGTAGACCTCACTATGTGGCTCTTACTCAAGTCGATTCTTATAATTCCTCTACACACAAGGGAGTTGAACCAAAAGTAATGATAGTTTCGAATGAGTCAAGCAGTCCTTCAGACTCATGTAAGGGCTTTCGTTCGTTAAGTGTCAGCTTAGATGGTCATTATCTAGCATGTGGTGATTGGAATGGCAATCTTCATGTATATGATCTACAATTCGTTCAGATTGTAAACTTCAAGGTAAACAATGGTTGATCAAATGTGTTTATTTTTTCAGTAAGCATCATAGTTAAACTTAAAGGTGCTAGGAAGACACTACTTAAAAACATTATTTGACAGGTGGTTGGTGATATTGTACTGGAACTTGTGGTAATACTTGGCATGAAGCCCATGATGCACGGATTCTTACTCTGAGATTTGGAGCTATGGCCCTCATGGGTGCTAACATTAATGCCATTCAAATTCCCCTTTTGGCATTTGGTGGTAGAGACTGTCTTGTACGTATATATGATGTTTGCAGCTATTGTGACTTGTACACTCATAGTCTGTCATTCCTTTGTCAACATGGTGGTCATTTAATTCACTTTCAAAGTTCATGTTTTGGAGGTAGATATATTTTTTGTCTTATGATATTGAAGAGTTTGTCTTATAGAGTACTTCTTTGAGCATGCTTGATTTTTGAATTTAGGAACTTTGATGTCATTGAGACATGAGATGATCATTCAACTTCAATTAGTGCATCAAAATTTGTTTGTGGTGGTTTCAAATTGCTAAGCACTAGTGCGGACAAGTATGGCTTCCTCCTAAAGTCATGGTTTTTACTTTGGATTTTTAGATTCCCATGTCTATTTTGTCTTGGCCCAATTGTAAAACCACTTGCCTATAGATCAGTGGTGTTTCGCAACATAGAGGCAACAACAATGGGCATCAAGAGTACATGTTATCATCAAGAAATGGCTTCTCGTGGCATAGTTTATGATATGGATATTGATCCATACAACAAGATAGCAGTAATTGTTCGTGGATAGGTTGGAAGTTCTTTTCATGGAAGGTTACCACAAGTTTTATATTGAAACATGATTGGCTAATATGTTAAGTTATTTGTCTTGTATGGTTTCAGGATAAGAAGCTGAACATGCTCAATCTTGCTAATGGGGAGTTTTTAAGATGCTTCAAACCAGAAGGAGAAGTTGATGAGCCCATAAAAGTATGAACAATGAAGTATTTGTTTTAACATGCTCAATTTACTATCAGACGGTGTAAAGAATAGGGCAAAAAAGGTATGTGTGTTTTGATGTTTTACAAATGGTGCATAAGATCAAATTGTTGTTGTTTTTACAAGGATTTCTGCTCTCTTCAAATAAGAAAACTCAATATAATAAGGATTGAACCTTTTTCTTCTTAAGGTTGAGCACTTGAAGATAATTGGCAAAGCCACATCTCTTTATATCTCACTTTTTTTGTTTGCAAATTTGTCACTTTTGATCTTTAAGACATTGGGTTTGTGTACAATATTTGTCATCATAGTTTCTGATGTCTTTTGCTCCTTTCTGTGGTGGGTTCGCATTGATCCTAGTGGGTCATAAGTAGTCTGCTCACATTCTAATAAGAGCATGCAAATGTATGACATATCAGATGGAAGCATTTTATCCCTGGGGCAAGGTCATGCTGAAGTAATAACATGGATAGCTTTCATGCCTAATTGCAAGTGGATATATATCGGTAAGTTCAAGGTGGCATTTAGAGTTGTATATATGCTGACCTTGGCTTCTTTACTACAACTTTTTCACTTGGTGATGCTAATTAATTGTTTTCAAATAGGTCAATGGAGAGAGTTGCATATTTTTTTAGAGGCTTCCTAATCTTCTGACAAAGATGACGTGGAAGAGCTATAGTTCTGACTCAAAAGGGCAACTCAAGAATACTTCTTCAAACCCCTTGAGACATGACAAGTCTCAGACACAAGAGTTGGATGCTTGTAGTACTCTTGTTACTACTGGACCTCTTCTTGCAAGCAGTATAACTCCTGCATTCAAGTTTAGTGTGTCCCTGTTGTCGCATTGGGCAGCCAAGGTTGCAGAGACCATTCTAGAAAATGATGAGGGTGAATCAGAAGATTTAAGTTTTCATTCTTTTGAATCAATATGGGAGGCCAAAGTTTGTAGTGCAACATGTTTTTGAAATACTGACATCAACATATGCGTTAATAGGAATAAATATGGAAACTCCAACTGAATTTTTATGATGCCTTTGGTACCCAAGAAAACATCTTGCTTCAGCTGGATTTCCATATGATGGTTTAGTTTGCCTATGGGATTTCAAGTCTGTAGCATTGATAGCCAAAGTCAGAGCAACAATTGTATCCATGCCAATAAGTGGGATTCATGTTGCTTTAGATGAATTTTTTTTTGTTACAATAGGTGCTAATCACTTGAAACATTGGACTATCGGGTCAAATGTAGGACATCAATGATCTGGAATAGGCTCAGGTCTTGTCCTAGATGGGAGAAATGTTCATCTTGGTAGTTTGTGTGAAAATTCTTTTGTGGTAGTAACATCTTTAGAAGATTCACAAGATGGAGATGTCCAACCAGTTTATGCCTTGACCTACACCACAGGCATGCCCAAGCAAGCTTTAACCAACTTTTTCTATTTGGCAATGTTCTCAATTCTGCTACTAATTTAGTATAATTAGTGAATTGAGGATTGTGGTTGACACATATGATGTTCAATAGGAATACTATGCCTTCTACATTGTGGACTTGCATTGAAAAAATGGGTTAATCTTAAGGTATCCTCTGATATGCAAGCAAGGATCTCTCTATGGTTGCCTATCTGCAAACATCAACAATAGTTTTAGCTACTTGTTGCAAGTTTGACAAGGGCACCATGGTTTAGCCATTTCAAGTTTGCACATTGCTTTTGCATGCAGTGATGGTATTGTGCTGATTTTCATGCTTGAGTCTCTTGCATTTGCTGCAACTTTTCCTTGACCAGCACCAGTTGGATTCCATGATTTGACAGATACAAATGCTCCTAAGTCCTGCCTTGCCGCACATAATGTAAATGGGATCTCATATTATCCCGATATTGTTGCTTGTCAATTTGCAACATCGCACAAGCTTGGTAAGTTTTATTTTGAGATAGCATTAGTGAGTCCCTACATTGACAAGAAACTTAAAGCTGTTAGGCATAAAGTGCTTCAGTTTTGATAATACATTAGTCAGGTTTCTCTTCAATCACTATTTTTACATCAAATATTTTGGTTCTTCGAGTTGTTGTATATGCCGATCATAGTTTCTTTGTTTGGGATATTGAGAACTTTTCAAAGGTCAGGACCTCTATTCCAGTATTGTTCAGGCCTATGCTTCTTAGAAGTTGTTAAGTTCTCTATTGAGTGGAAGATTAATGGTATCTATAGCCTCTTTAACATTGTCTCTTTTGTGACCTTGGGAGGGTTTGTAGTGCTATTAAAGAACTTGTAAGTAACAACTTAAAAATGCTTGGGACATCAGAGGACATATTTGAATGCATTGCATGTATTCTCTTCGTCATAGGTCAGATCTGGCATGAGACATAGCATGTATCATTTCTCTATTGCTGAAGTATTTTTGAAAAAGGCCATGGTAGTTATGCATCATAGTTCAAAAGAATCATACCCTATCCTTCGATATGGTCATGTGGGGAATCTCCCCTAGCACACTGTACCCCCCTCCCTTTGCTTATAGGCACATATCCCACTCATGTGCTAATGAGTCACCTCCTTCCTTGAAGGAAATAGGGAGTGGAAAGGAATCACCTCATATTTAGACCTAGTCTCACCGTCCCTAATTGATCAATGCTAAGTTTGGATTAGTTTTGGGTTGCATGAAAGTGTATCTTCCATGTCGGGTTGCTTTTCGCCCATTTTGGGTTGTTTGGGGCAGATCTGAAGGATAACTTAGTTGTGAGTAAGGGATAGGTGCTGAAGCTCTAGGACAGTAGGGAAACTTGATGTTGAGCAAATTCTAGTGCTGCAAATGACAGGATGCCCTAAAAACGAGGTTATTGACAAATGTTGGTGCAAAAATTAGGGTTTCAGTCAGTAGAACCCTAAAAACTAGCAGGCGACCTTATTTTTTATCTTTGAAACAACAGAGGTTGCTGTTACAAAACTTTACTGGCAGCATATTGGATTTCTCTCTCTCCTCTACTATGTTCTGCCTCATCTTAGCAAATCTGAAGATATTCAACATTGTTTTGCTAAAATCAGGCCTTATTACTATTGTAATTAGGGTTTTTCTGTTGTCTCAAGAAGTGCACCATTGAATATTAGCCATTCTCAGTTTTGCTCACCTGTTTGAAGGTGGATGACTCTTATATGCTCTTGGAGGTTTGGCAACAATGATGGGTCAGTGGCTTCTTTTGCTTGGCTAGCAAGCATTGGAGAAATATAATCTTCAGGTTGCACTTAGTGTACAGTGGCTCGTGGTACAAAAACAAGTTATAATCAAAGATACAGTCATTGGAAGTTTAAGCCTAGATGATGTTAATATAGTAGAATAGGGACAATTTGGATTTCACATTATAGTTTGCTACTTTTGTATTATGGACATTGGCAAAAATTTTATTATTGAAGTTACTATATAGTAACTTTTTTTTATAAAGTTACTATATAGATAGTTATGATGATAAACTTCCTATATAGTAAATTAACCAAAAAAAGCTTTCTATATAGTAAGTTAACTAGAAACATATTTATATATTGGAAACTATGTTTCTAGATTGGCAATCTAGTAAAGTTTGATTTTTCCTATATTAGACTCTTTCTAGTTACGTGGAAATCTAACTAGCAAATTCTCTTTTTTTTTCCTATATAGTAAGTGGTTTAGAGTTTCTTGTGCATAATTGCACGGCCTTTAATATTACTGCCATTTGGCTTGATAGAGTTTCCTAAGCGGCCATGGCTGAAGTATGCATGACTAATAATGTGTAATACCAGTGCTGCAAGTGATGTTGATGGGTTGCACGAAACAAACGTAGCTCTCAAAGAAAGAGATCCTAGGAAAGGGGCAAGGGATGCTTACAGGAGCTGTGGGTGATGAGAAGATGTCTTCTGATAGTGGAGCATTAAAAATAGACCTGAATCTGACAGCTGCACGTGGGATGATTAGGGGCTATCAACTGCAATTGGATGGAATGTGATCGATGGAGTCAAACGTGGTGAGTTCGTGTTAGTTGCATGTTTAGTGGGAGAGTGCCTTCAGTGAGTTTAAGGGGTTGCGATCGTGTGATTTCTCAGCCTTCCTCCATGCAATTGATGTTATATCCAGCTAGTGCAAAGCTTTTGAGGCTTATAGTTGCACCACGTAGGTTGACATAATCTAGGATTATAGATAGAGGATCACAATTTGACTTTGATGCCATCATTAGATTTTGACCTAGACCTGGCTTATCAAATCTAGTTGTTCATGAAGTTAACAACATACTTGATTCTTGCAATCTGTGAGAAATGCCCTCACGTTGATCTCCACCTGAGCTGTCATCTTTTTCAACAACTCGTGGATTTGACACACTCTCTCTAGATTCGTGGAATGTGTTAATGCTTGAGACGGTCCTTCGACCACCTCAGTTGTTATAAACAGCCTTTCAAACCTTCACAACTAACTTTTCCAAATCCCCTTCATGCAAGGGTTTTATTTCTTTTCATGCCCTCTGAGCATGGCTCTTCCTCCTCTCTCCAGCTTTATGATTGACCTTTATCCTAGAATAATCATTGTATTGAAGCTTGGCACAATCAACATGATGGGGGCTAGGTAGGTCAACACCTTCATTGATAACTTTGTTTGTTAAGCAAAGAGGTAGCTTCATCCAACCTATACGAACAATATATAGAAGCTCGCAAGTACAATGATCCACTTGAGATCATCTTCAAAACCTTCATACCCATTAGTTGATGCTACAATTGTGTTTCATAAAATTCAGGAACCATGGTACTAATGCTTGTCATACCAAAACCTACATTCATTGGAAAGATTAAAAAATCTTTTCCACCAAGTCAGTAGCAACTGCTTGTCTCATTCTCCCATACATATTTATCTAGCACCGCATGAGTAAATATTTTATATACAAACTATCAAGAATAGTAACTTCCAACCTCTTTTTTGATAGAGAACTATTTTTCAAATGCACCTTCTTTTGTCTCAACGTAATATGCCCTAGCAAGAAAAATACATTTCAAGACAAATTACGTGCTCAATCACACATAACTTTGAAGAAGTGTAAGCCAAAACCCATGTCATGTAGTTAGACAATCCATGCAATACGCGAAAAGATGTATGCACTGAAAAAAAATGCCTAGCCTATCTACAAGTGTCCATGCATTATGAAAAATGCAAACAAAATTCCTTGATTAAATTATGATCCTTAACATAACCTCTCAACACTTAGTGAAAAGAATAGTTGTTGCACTTCACACCACCCTCCCAAGTCTCACAAACACTCATGAAACAATGGTCCTCAAGATGTTGACCAAATAAACAAACCATCTCACAATTTTAGGCATCGTTCTGACGACCCTCAAACTCAATCAACCACCTTTTTCAATCATCTTGAAGTTCCTAGTTTAGTGGTAAAGACCCCAACTCTTGTGCATACTAGGACAATGCATGCTCAAGGTAAGATCTTGTCTCAAGTGCATGCACATCTAAATTTATTGTATATACCTGCACTAGGTATCATGTCATACTAGTGCTCAATGATGGTGCAATAATTGTATTAGCCTAATCCATGGCATGGAAGTAATTGAAAAAAATTAGAATACAACCCTCGAGTGCAGTGCATCCAACATGTGCAATGTGAAGTGCTTGCAAACCCATAATCCCCGTGATGTCCAAAGTTATGGGTAAGAAATTATACCTGATTCAGAACGTCTAGCAACTTCAATCAATATCTAGCTCGATCTTGTCCAAAAATACCAATCTTAACCAAGACTATAAAGTTTTCAAGCACAACAAATCCAAGAAAATGAAAAAAAATAAATACTAGTATGAACAAATACAAAAAATATAGCTTAAAAATAACAAAAAAAACACTACAAGGATATGAGGGTATAGCGATGGCCATTTGTGACGAGAAATAGCGATGTCGCTATTTGCATCGCTATTAGCGTCACATTTGCAATGCTAATAGCAACGATACCCAGACGAAAAAACGCGGGCCAAAACCCGAGCACGTCATTTTGCGCACATTCACGAAAGAGAGAGCGAAAGGGAGAGCGAGAGGGAGAGCGAACATCTTGCATTTGAGAGGGAGAGAAAGAGAGAAATAGGGAGAAAGAAGGCTTCCAAGAGAAAGAGAGGGAGAGGGAGAGGGAGGAAATGGGAGAGGGAGGGAGAGGAAATGAGAGAGGGAGAGGGAGAGGGAGAGGGAGGGAGAGAGAAAGAGAGGGAGAGGGGGAGGGGGAGGGGGAGGGAGAGAAAATGAGAGAGGGAGAGGGAGTTTTCTCTCTCTCTTTTACTTGTTTTTGGTATAATTCGTGTATATTGAGAGAGGGAGAGGAAATGAGAGAGAAAGAGAGGAAGAGGGAGAGGGAGAGGGAAACATTAAACATAATAGGGAAAGAGAGAAAGAGAGGGAGAGGGTGAGGGAGGGAGAAGAAATGAGAGAGGGAGAGGAAGAGAGCAAAAGGAAATGAGAGAGGGAGAGGAGAGAGAGAAAAATGAGAGAATGAGACGAGAGAGGAAAAGAGAGAAAAGATGTTAAACATAATAGGAAAAGAGAGAAAGAGAGGGTGAGGGAGGGAGAGAAAATGAGAGAGGGAGAGGAAGAGAGAAAAGGAAATGAGAGAGAGAGAGAGAGAGGGAGAGAGAAAAAACATTAAACATAATAGGGAAAGAGAGAAAGAGAGGGAGAGGGAGAGGGAGGGAGAGAGAAATGAGAGAGGGAGAGGAAGAGAGCAAAAGGAAATGAGAGAGGGAGAGGAGAGAGAAAAAAATGAGAGAAGGAGAGGAGAGAGAAAAGATGTTAAACATAATAGGAAAAGAGAGAAAGAGAAAATAGAAAATAGAAAACGATGAAGGTCTTGTTGTTCAAGATCACGAGGCATATCTTAATTGTTGAGATGACAAGCTCAACACATGCAGACATTGATGATAGACCGCCTAGTTAGATGGGTCCACACATTTACACTTTAGCACGTCAGTGGTCATTATGACTCTCACATGGCCACTGACTCATTACTTATTATATTCAGGTTGTTACACCTATTTACAGCTGGCATAGTTATAGTGCCAGTCGACTAGTATAGTCAGTTATGCATTGTTTGACTTAGTAGGCCACTTTCCTTTATGTTGTATCTTATCTATACTTTGTGTATATTATAAAGAGTGCGGAAGAAAAAGAAGAAATCAGCAAGAAAACGTTTTGGCCTCCATCTCTCTTTTTGTCTCTTGAGAGTGAGCTTCTCCTTGTGCATTCTGTGTGTGTTCAGCGCAGCATCTTGAGCAAGTCCCCCCACCACGTAATTCTTGACATGGTATCAAAGTCGTGCCACTGAGAGAGGCTGATTTCGAAGGCTGAAGTGAAGGAGAAGAAGCAAGGTTCGAGCAAGCAAGCCACAGATAAGAAGCTCTCCCATCCTTCCACCCTTTCTCTTGGATAGTGTATGTGGAGGCACCGAAAGTAGGGTAGAGCAAAAATCTCAGATTGCAATGAGATTTGGTATGCGGGAAGAGCGCTGTGTATTCTATAGATTGGCCCTTTAGGGCTTTCCCGCAGTTATTTTGGGCATCTGAGGCTGTTTCAGGCCTCGTTTTAGAGCTGCAAGGTTGCGGACAACAGTTTCAAGGTACAGTGTGATTTCAACTGTTTTGATCGAAAGTGAGTGCGCAGGTTACAAATTGCGAATCTGTAATTCTTGAGGTGTTTGTAGGAAGTAAACACAAGGTTTATTTGCAAACAGGTTGCAGATTGCATATATTGTTGAGCAGACAATGAAAAAGGTTGTCTAGTGTATTGCTGTGCACTACAGGTTGAGGGTTGCAGAAGATTTGCTTACTGTTTGGTATTAGTTTTATGATAATGGCAGAGAACAGTGGAAGCCCCATCATTGAGAAGCTCGACAAGAACAACTATCCTTCATGGAAGTTCCGTGTCACGAACTTCCTTATTAGAAAAGGCCTCTACGAGTTTGTTTCAGGTGAAGAAAAGGAGTCGAAGGTGAGTGATCCTCCAACTGCAGAAGAGACAAAGGCATGGAAGGAATGGAATGCAAAAGACAAGAAGTTCATGTATTGTCTATCTAAAATAATTGACAATAATATACTGGGACATATTAGAAATGCAGAGAATTCATATGCAGCTTCGACCATACTTGAAAGTATGTTTTCCGTAAATACAAAGGCACGAAAGATTCAACTCAAGCAAGAGTTGAATACATTAAAGAAAGGGAATATGTCTATCAATGAGTATGCACTGAAGGTAAAGAGCATTGCAGATGCATTGGCATCGATTGATGCAATGCCTGATGATGATGATTTGGTGTCGTCTACCTTGGGTGGACTTAACAATGAAAAGGCTTGAAAGTCTTTTGTAACTTCTGTATATGTCAGAAAGCCATTTTCAGATTTTGATGAGTTGCTCTCCCTTATGATCACTGAAGAGATCAACATGCAGAGTGAGACATCTGAAAGAAGTGGTGAACAGGTCCAAGCTTTCTACTCCAGTTCAAGAAGGGGATGTGGCAGATTCTCTTCAAGAGGCCATGGTACAGGACGTGGCAGTGACAACTAGCAAAACAGATTGAATCAGTAATTTGGTGATATGCAGGTTTCAGGAGGTTGTGGTAACTTTAGAGGCAGGGGGAGCTTTAGAGGAAGAGGTGGATGGCAGAACAGAGGTTCTAACAACTCTGGTATTGTGTGTCACTACTATGGCAAAACAGGTCATATTTTCCAATGTTATGCTAAGAAAGATGATATTCGCAGTGGTAAGTTGCAGCAAGGAAACTATGCATCGTCTTCAAGACAGAATGAAGAAAAAAATGAACGTCTGTTTGTTATGCAGCATATGTTGAATGTTGTTACAGGAAAGGGAACACATGATGCATTGGATGATGATGATGATCATGACACTCATGTGCAGGCTAAAAAGCAAGAATCACAGACTCTTAGTGGACCATAGATATCATCTAGTAGTCCTTGGTCTAGAAGAATAAGAAGTAGCTCTACATCTTCAGGTGCATCTAGTAGCACTACATGTAAAGACAAAGGAAAGAAGAAGGTGTTAGATGGCATTGATGCACTTCTTAATGGAGACTCCAGTGGCTTAGAGAGCTTGGATGATGAGCTTGGTATTCCTTCTGTCAGGACACCAGGTGTACAGAGAGCTCATAGTAATGTAAAGGCTCCATTGAGTGATCCGGTGGTACCCAAATCTAGCAAGGTCAGATACCCTGCTAAAAGATTCGGTTTTGAAGGTTATGCAGCTCACCATTATGCTTATATGGTGAAACTAGTTGAGGATATTGAGCCCACATGTTTTGAGGAGGCTGCTAGTCATGCTCATTGGGATGCAGCAATGGATGAGGAGATGGTTGCATTAGAGGCCAATAAGACTTGGGATCTAGTATCATTGCCGAAGGGCAAGAAAGCTATTGGATGTAAGTGGGTTTATAAGATTAAGCACAATGCAGATGGTTCTATTAGTAGGTACAAAGCTAGGCTGGTTGCAAAAGGCTATGCCCAGACATATGGCATAGATTATGAAGAAACCTTCAGTCCAATTGCTAGGATGGCAACTGTCACATGTGTGATTGCTTTGGCAGCAGCCAAAGGTTGGAGGTTATAGCAAATGGATGTGAAGAATGCCTTCTTGCATGGTGATTTGTAGGAAGAAGTGTATATGGATCAACCAGCAGGTTATGAAGATTTAGAGCATCCCACGTATGTGTGCAAGTTGAAGAAGACACTCTATGGGCTCAAGCAAGCACCTAGAGCATGGTCTGACAAGATCAGAGAGTATCTTGTCAATATTGGCTTTTATGTTTCTGATGCTGATCACTCACTTTATGTGACAAAGGGAGATGCAGGTTTGGTCATCATAGTCATCTATGTGGATGACTTGATTATTACAGGTGATAGTGATAGTGGGATTGCTGAAGTCAAGGATTTTTTGAAGAAGAAGTTTGAGATGAAGGATTTAGGTGAGCTAAGGTACTTCCTTGGCATTGAGGTGATCAGATGTGATTATGGTATATGGCTGTCCCAAAGACAGTATGGTTTGGATATGTTGTCCAAGTATGGTATAATAGCATACAAACCACTTTCAGTCCCATTGGAGCAGAATGTAAAGTTGAGTGGTGATGTTGGGAATGAGATAGAAGACCCTACTATGTTCAGGCGGATAGTGGGGAGTTTGATCTACATGACCATTACAAGGCCAGACTTGAGCTACGTTGTTGGTCTTGTAAGTCAGTTTATGCAAGTACCTAGAAAGCCACATTTGGATGCAGTCAGATGCATATTGAGATATATGAAGTCCACATTACATTATGGACTTTCTATGAGGCAGGTATAGATGTACAGATGTTTGGATACACAGATGCAGATTGGGTTGGTAGTATGTCTAATAGAAGATCTACCAGCGGATACATATTCTCTCTTGGTAGTGCAGCAGTTACTTGGAGCAGCAAAAAGTAACCTATAGTTGCTTTGTCGAGTATAGAGGCTGAGTATAGAGGTGCTGTTGTAGCAACATGTAAGTTAGTATGGCTACAAAAGTTATTGGTTGACTTAGTGCAGGTGGAAGGTCCAGTTGTCATTTATTGTGACAACTTGAGCAGTATACAGTTGGCTAGGAACCTTGTGTTCCATGCCAGGACAAAACATATTGAGGTACACTAACACTTTGTGAGAGAGAAGGTACTAGCAGGTGAGATTGACTTGGTGTATGTCAGCACACAGGATTAGATAGTTGACATCTTCACGAAGGCATTGGGTACAGAGAAGCTTCAAAAGTTTCGAAGCTTACTTGGAGTTACAGAGATGCACTTGAGCTTGAGGGGGAGTGTTGAGATGACAAGCTCAACACATGTGGACATTGATGATGGACCGCCTGGTTAGATGGGTCTATACGTCTACACTTCGCACTTGGTGGTCATTATGACTCTCACATGGCCACTGACTCATTACTTATTATATTCAGGTTGTTACACCTATTTACAGCTGGCATAGTTATAGTGCCAGTCGACTAGTGTAGTCGGTTATGCATTGTTTGACTTAGTAGGCCACTTTCCTTTATGTTATATCTTATCTATACTTTGTGTACATTGTAAAGAGTGTGGAAGAAGAAGAAGAAATCAACAAGAAAACGTTTTGGCCTCCATCTCTCTTCTTGTCTCTTGAGAGTGAGCTTCTTCTTGTGCATTCTGTGTGTATTCGGCGCAGCATCTTGAGCAAGTCCCCCCACCACGTGATTCTTGACATTAATTAGCGTGCCCCATATCGTTGCTCTCAATGCAAGCTGGTAATTAGATGAAAACATCAAATAGAACACGTATGACATTTCGGCGAGTTTCAATCTGAGATCATTGATCAGGCAATCTTGGATTTTCGGTAAATGATAAGAAAAGTTAATATCAATCATGCATTGTACTCGCAAGCTAATTGAATACCATATACAAGAAGATTGGGTGTGCCTGGCAAATTTTCTATCAAGGGAGGTGATGTCTCGTCCCAAGGAGGAGTGCACCCTTTGCGGGTAATTAGAAGAGTTCGTGTGTGTGCGATGGATAGAGTGCCTAAGCCAATCCACCACTTGGAAGGTACTACCCAGTCTATACCATCAATACCAGAGGAGACAAGTAGCCTTCCAGACCTACCTATAATCTTGGAGCCTAAGATGGAGGCAATGATTGATGCATTGATTCCCATGGATGTCGAGACTTTTGATCCGCTTAAGAGGAAGTATGCATACCACTATATGATGGGTGCCGAGTATCTCGCTTGAAAACACTGCTTGCACTCCTAAGTGTGCAAGCAAAATGCGAGTGTGATTGAGTTGTTCAGGTACCTTGTATGTACGCTTCGTTGATTTCTTTTCAGCACTGTCATTAAAAACATTTGTGCTTTTTCAAGGTGTTTTATGATTTTTTTAAGGTTACTGAAATATCATATATCACCACTTGCAAATATCATGCCTGAGTCTCGTGATGATGCATGACATGTTTTATGAAAGCTTGGCATGGACTACAACAGCATCCATGCATGTATCAACGATTGCATATTGTTTCGAGGAGAATACGAGATTATGGAGACATGTCCAAAGTGTGGTGCTCACAGGTATTGACAGGACTTGCAAGGGCAAACCATCTCTCAAAAAATTCTTAGACACTTTTCGCTTATTCCTTGCATAAACCACATGTTTCATATGTCCGGCATGGCGAGCTTGACAACATGGCATGCGCAGAATAGGTCCACAGATGGAGTTCAACGAATATTAGTGGATTCATGCGCATGGAGCCACATTGACTCTACCTTCCCAGGCTTTTCCTGAGAGCCAAGGAATCTTTGGCTTGGTCTTACAATGGATGGCGTGAATCCATTCGGTCTGGCTCAACTTCTTACAATGTGTGGCATATAGTCCTTGTCAACTACAATATCCCTCCATGGCTTTCTAGGAAGAAAGGACATCTCATCCTTAGCTTACTCATCCTCGGCCGCTACAAAGTAAAAAATGTGGATGTGTATCTTCGTCCATTAGTCAATGAGCTTAATATTTTACGGGAGGAGGGGGTCACTGTGCAAGATATAAGCAAGCGCAATGGTCGACAGTCCACCAATATTCAAGCCATTCTCATGTGGATGATACATGACTTTCCGGGATTTAGAGAGTGCTCACGTAAATAGGCTTCCGTTCTCGTTGGTAATATATATATTTTATCTCGTTCAAGTTTGTATTCACTGGATAGAGGTGTTGGAATAGGTCTGGTTACCTTAAGTTTTCATGCATGTCCATTGTGCGGCCACAGTTAGACTCCCAAAGGTCACAAATCATGAAGAAGATGGTATATCAAGGACACGCCGCTTTCTTGCCAAAGGGTCATGAACTCAGGGAAGGTTTTCTTGGACGACCTCCAACACGTATGAATGCCGCAAGCTAGTACGAGCTGAAAATGGTCCACACGGAGTCACATCCAAACAGAATGTGATGGTTCTTAGTTTTCTACGAGTTGACATATTGGACCCACTTACAGATCAACCACTTGTTGGATCCCATGCATATTTTCAAGAATGTGGGCAGCTTGCTATGGGACCACATCACAGGAAAGATAGACACTATAGGGGCATGAATGGATTTGAAGGAGGTAGGCAAGATGGAGGCGCTTTGGCCGCAGTCGAGTGTTGATGGTTGCATACAGCTACCTTGTGCTCCTTGGGTTTTGTCCACTAAAGAAGAGCGCATTGTGAAGCAAGTAGTCAAGTCTATTTGCACTTCGACGGGTATGATGCATTCTCTCAGGTCTGCATTTTCTAAAGACGACCAATTATCAGGGCTAAAATCCCATGACTGGCATAAGATATGTCAGGTTTGTACTATGAATGAATTGTAATTGGTGTGCACATTTTGCTATTTGGAGAGTAGCCATTGTTCATAATGCTTTCTCATTTGTGGCAGTTTGTACTATCAATTGCGATCGCAGGATGCCTTACTCCAGAAATACGAGAGGCCATTTACAGGTTGTCAACTTTGGTACAATGGATCTCACAAAAGGAGATTAAGACGTCCTCTATTGAATCCGCGAGGTGGGGAGCAATGGAGATGGTTTGTCTCTTTGAGAAATACCTACCTACCAACATGCTCACGATACAAATCCACCTTCTTGTGTATCTTGTAGATGAAGTGGAGATTGCTGGACCTGTACATACGCGATGGATGTTCTTCTTGGAGCGCTTCATGAAAACCCTGAAAGGCTTTGTGCAACAATGAGATCAGCCAAAAGGTAGCATGGCTGAAGTTAGTTGGTGTTTGAGGTGCTAGTGCATATTTCGCAATGGCTACCAACAACGGGGGATCTAGACAACAAAATGCTATGATCGCTGAAGGACGATAATAGACTGACCGGAGATGTGGTGGTTGGAAATGGGATAGAAAAAAGAATGGATGCTGCAATGGAGGAGAAGGTGAATCGCTTTTGTAAGTTGCACCATGCCTCTATGGAGACGTGGCTTGCCAGAGGTACTAGATCGCTAGGCAAGATCGAGAGGAAACGCAATCTGAATTTTGATGTAGTGCGCGCCATCGATCGATTCGATATCCCGAGGACATGAAGGAGATGCTGGGGTTCATGTCAATGCGATGGTTGCATGGAGCTCTGATCGTAGCGTCCCACGAAGGGGCGAAGGTCTCAATGGAGGAGTGGGAATTCTCGAGGGGATGTAGTCCAAAGGTGATGACGTGTTTAGGATTTTTCGTATCTATATTTTATATGTGACAACTAATTTGAGTGTTTCAATGTACAATACAAAATATATAGTGCAGCGTGGTCACACGGACGACATTTTTGCATGGAGCATATTGACAAAATGTGCTCCACAATGGACTGTGGTATCATGACAAGGTTCGAGCAGGAGAGCAGACGATGAGCAACGGATCCAAACACGGTTATAGATGAGATGGAGTATTTTGGAAACTTACAAAGTATTGTTACGGTGGATTACCGTAGCTTCTCCATGATATTATTCGATGTGCAATGGTTCAAAGTGGTACTTGAAGGAGGTGAAGCAACAGTTTGACGAGGTCCATTTGGATTTCTCGAAATAGATTCTGAAAAAAAATGGACGGATCTACGCGATACCTTTGTGTTGCCGGCCCATTCTGAATAGGTACATGAACTCATTTTTTTGTTAATCGTATTACGGCATGGTACATGTCACAATAGTTTTATCTCTCTTGTATGTGTTTGTGAACAAGTAATCTTCTATCCAAACCCCCAACAACCTTGATGGTGGTATGTTATACCTTCAGCTCCCCGAAGTGCAAGAGTATATGATCAAAGCAATGTTCTGAGCATAGATGAGGACAATATGCAAATAGAGGGGTCGATATTGTAAGGGGTGGAGGCCACTGAAAGCTTGGAGCATGTAGAGGAGCCAACATCGGCTAACAATGATGGAAATACAAGAGTCCAAGAATTCTTTGAGAACGAGGTGGACTCATCCTTTTGTGGTGACATGTCTATCGACCTTCCAGTGTATGCGGAGTTGTGTCAGGAGATTGATATGGGACCATAGGATACTTCATACTTGGAGCATCCACTTACTCAATTCATTGACTAATCACTTATAAGGGTACATAAGATATGCATTCTAAATGAGATCATTTTTTATGATTTATATTACCGTGCTTTGTATAATTTAAATTGATTATGCTAATATCATTTTTTGTCTGTACAAGTGACCTTTTTGGATACTTAGATCATCAAGATGAGTCGAGGGATGAGCGATAAGGAGTTGCAGGATATCTTCACGCACATGTCTCCAAATCAAATGGCAAGATTCAGAGACATGGTGGACCAGGAGCTATCTCGGACATCATCTGGTCGCTCTATTAGATCTACTTCGACGCGATCAGATGCTTCAGCATCGAGCAGACGAGGTCACGCACCAGACTTGGGCCAGAGAGAGGAGGTGCTTCAGGGTCGGGGGATGCTGTAGAGATACAGAGGTAGTGAGCTCGTGGTCGGCATGGGATACAAGTGCTACTCCTTGCTCTCGTGGCCGTTCTAGGGAGCATGGCTCAGGTGGTTACTATGGAGACATGAACGCAGTGTCTCCATCTCGTCGTTCTACTGGAGTTGCATCATCTCCAGGGTTTGTCACATCTATGGGGATGTCTACTCGAGTTACTCTGGCTTTTCCTCAGCCGTTTATAGGTGGCACCCCTATGGGTGCTACACCGATAGATACTACCCTGGTCGGTACATCGGATGTACAGGGGTCTCCTGGATATGCCCAGGAGCGTGGATGTAGGTGGCAGAGGACCCATCTTAGGCATACCCCAGAGGGATATGCCTATCTTGTCGATGATAGGTTAGGAGCCAACATCAAGAATGATGAGGGGAGGATGGTGATGGCTCGCATGAGAGAGTTGTGCCAACAAGTTTTTTGGCACGTCTTAGATCATTGGAAAAACATACCAGAGGGGAGCAAGGACTACATAGTAGTATCCTTGCATGAGGAGTTTTTGGTTCCAGCCATAGCAAATAGATTTTCTACGTGCTGGATGATGGACTGCATGCGTGCATATATGTCACACAGATGATCGGACGCACGCAAGGCACTCAAGAGTGGGGTTGCAAAGCTCGAGTGGCTAGACGCGGATGACTAGCGCCAACTGAGGGAGGAGGCTACAGATTCTCCAGGACGTTGGAGTCAATAGTGCAAGGCAGTGAGGGCACAACTAGAGGCCGAAGTGGTCCATCATCTTGGGAGTGGCAGTCACAAGACATATCTGGAGGACTTTGTAAGTTTTTCTTTTGATTTGCTTGCTTTTTTTTTTTGCAATATCCTTTGTACTGACAATCATGTTTCTAACAGTTAGTATTTTGTTTTCTTTGCAGCACTCCATTATAAATCACGATCCGACCAGCCTTGAGACTCGATATGCAGAGAGGCACGGTCTCACTGCATTGATCGATCGATTGTATAGACGCGGCGGCCCTGTAAGTCACTCATCTTTCTTGTCCGTAGTTACCATGTTTAATTAGAATGCATTATTATATGGTGGATTGATGTGTAGTTGTTTCTTTTTTTGCAGAGTCCATTCGATGCTCCTTTGCGGTGGGATGAGCTTTCGGATGGCGAGGATATATAGCTCACCCCCCTTGGATCCCTGGAGCTCACACACCCTTCTTTTTTGGTCACCTGATGATCTGTGTAGACATTTTCTATGTAGTAGTGATATCTTGCCATGATTGTACCAGTCGCTTTCATTATGCGATCATATATTTATTTTATGTATTAGTGTTATGATTTAAGTACACTTTGTTTTTGTTTACACGAGCATTGTACACAGTGCAGAAACTATTTTGTATGGCCCAAATAAAGTACACAGTATTTCATTATGCAATCATATATTTATTTTATGTATCAGTGTTATGATTTAAGTACACTTTGTTTTGTTTACACGAGCATTGTACACAGTCAAAAACTATTTTGTATGGCCCAAATAAAGCACACAGTGCTATACTGCCCTGCCACCAAAAAAAAAAATCCATGTTACCGTCGCTATTAACATCGCAAATTTATTGCACGCGTCATTATTGGCATTGTTATTAGCATCACAAAGCATCGTTATCAGCGTCGTTATTTGCGTCATGCAACATTGATACTGACGCAAATAGCGATGCTGATAATGACGCTGATATCGACTGTTCTATGGCGTCCCCAATAACGATGCTTTTTGCGACGATGGGGGCAAATTTTGTTATTTATATTTTCCTCGCTTTTAACGTGATATAAGGCCTATATCTTGTAGTGAAACACATAAATAATCAAACATAATTAATCCTACCTACTTAATGTTTAACTAGGGGTTTATTGATCATGTGAAAATGCTTGACAATGTGAGTTCAAAAGAAAGGGTATTCTATCTAGTGAAACTTATAGGAATACATTTACAAAAGGAAAATTTAGACTATAAGTTTAGTAAAGTGAAAGGGATCATTTTATGATTTTACAGTATATAAAGAAAGGATATTTCTTAATATCCTTTGAACACATGTTATATAGATGCTTTCTTTTAGTAGGTGCACCCCCAAAGTCTGTGGGTCTAACGCAAGCACAAGAGCAACCCTCAAGATTTTCAAGTACCCCCTCCTCATGTTGTGTGGGTCTATTGTTAACACAATGTAAGGAGGAGTCTATCATTGTATTTGGAAATGCCTTATCACATTATGCAGGTCATTGCTATCCAACTTCTTTATAGATTGGTATGATAGTGTTCATTTTGAGTAATTTTTAACACCACATGGGGCTTTTGGACTATTCAAGATATATATGCATTTGGGATCTAAAAATGCTCAAAGTGGATAATACGAGACTAAGATATGAGAAAACGGAAAATATACCTTGGAGGACCAACACAATACAAGGGAAAGATACTCGGTAGAACCAACACAATGCAAGGGGGGCCTCTTGCATTGTGCGAGTTCTCTCAGGTTGACATTTTGAGAGTAGAATTTGGTAAAATTGATGGTATCATGGCATTTAGAATGATCCAAAACCTTTGACTTGGGGTCAAAAATTCTCAAAATGCACATACAGAGGCCAAGATATGAAGAAATAGAAGTGTGACCCAAGAGGACCCACAAAACACGGGTGCCCCCCTCCTTGCATTGTGCTGGTCCTTCCCAGTTAACATTTTGGGTGGAGAATTTGGAAAAATCGATGATGTTATTGTCCAAGTGTCCATTTTGAGCATTCTTTGACTCCCAAGTGTCTATTTGGGTATTTTTTGACCAAGTGTACATTTTGAACATTTTTCGACCCTCAATGAGGGTTTTGGTTTGTTTCCAATGCAATGGTACCATTGGCTTTGGCAAATTCTGCACCCAAAATGTCAACTTGGAAGGACTAGCACCACACAAGGAGACCCACAACCAATGTCCTGCGAGGGGGTGCCTAGCCAAATTGGTTGCGAACCCCCTTGCATTGTGTAGGTCCTATCATGTGACACTTTTATTTCTCTATATATTGGCCTTCCCATATACATTCTTATTTTTTTATAACCTAATATAAAGGTCATTCCTCACCTTCTATAGTGTCCTTAATGGCCTCATCATCTACAAAAGTGCATCTTTTGTAACCACCAAGCCCACATTGTCTCATGGGAGACTTTGAAATAGTCCACAAAGAGGCCTCTTGATACAAACTTGGAAGTGGCCTACATAGGCTAGATCATACTTTCATAGCAGAAGTATCTACATGTGAACACCATAAAAGTATTAGAGAAAATATGATTATATCCAATATTAACTAACACATAAAAAATAGCAATGCAACTACCTTGATGAGGTCAAAGGGCATGATCTCTCTTCCTGGGTCCATATCCACCTTGTGCCATGATGGAATTTGGAAAAAAGGAAGCCTTTAAACAAACAATAACTTCTACATATATTTATTATTGCAAACAAAACATCAACAAGGAGAAGTAATGAAAAAGTTCAAATGCTGTGTACAATAGATACTTAGACAAATATTTGAAAAAATCACATAGAGATGAGGAGTAAAAATATTTTAAAATAGTATAAGGAAAGAAGTACGAAAATAAAACCCTAACATTCCACCTTATTTGTTGCCCTATACTATGTAAAACAACAAATGGGAGTGGGGAAGAGAAGGAAGGGCATAGAGGCATCACGACGCTCTCAAACTTATGGACCAAGTATGCTCTCAAACTCATCCAAGTTGTCTTAATTAACATATAGGCTTGTGAGAACTAGGTATATATTTGCATCAATGTAGAGTATTAGGATACATGTCCAGTGAGTCCCCCACACATGTAAAACAAAGCATAAACATAGAGAGAGTGGTGAAGACTCTCAGAGAGAGATGCAACTAGATAGTAAGGCAAAGAGGTAGAGGGAGACTCCCACCCCCACATCCATATGCCAACAATGGGAGCCAAGGGTTGGGGGGAGGGGGGGGGGGGGGGGGGGGCAAGCCCCCTATCCCCAAGAGCTTACACACTATCCAAGAGGACTAAGGGGGGAAGCCCCATGCCCACTATTTTAACAAAAACATAGCAAAAACATTAATATTAACAAAAACCTAACATCAACAAAAAACCTTAGCATTAACATTGATAAAAATTGCTTAAAAATTTAGGATTAAAAAGATTTTTAAAAAAGTCTATCTTCCTCTCTCCCTCTTATTGTCTCTTTAATTTGAACCCCCTAGCGCTTCCTAGAACCAATGAACGTGTGTATACATCCTCGAGAGGGGAAGGGGGGCAGGGGAGGGACGAGCACCAAGGACACTCCCCTCCATCAGCTCCCTCCATGTGGTGGGGGGAGCTTCCCCCTCCCTCCCCCCCATTCACTCATTGTTTTTATAAAAAAACTTAAAGAACTTTCCCTTACCTATTAAAAACCAATTAAAATAATGGGGGCGTCGAAGCCCCCTTGAGGATGTTGTGGACCCTCAAGGGGACATTAAGCACATCCCCACCTTTCTTTAAATGTTTGGCACGGATGGTGATTCATTTTTCATTTATTTTATGGAGAGGGAAATGCCTCACCATGACTCTTTTAAAATGCTTTTTGGAGGGGGCACAACATCGTCCCCTCCCTTAAAAATGCATATCATAAGGGGCTACTAAGCCCCCCCTTAGGTGTTTGTACACACGCAAATGCCTAGGGCCACCAAGGGGCCCCCTCTTCATAATTCCTCCTTTCTAGGGGGGGGGGGCATGCCCTTTCCCCTCCGCCCACCTCCATGGGGATGTACACCCATGACAGGGGGAAGGGTAGGCCACGTCCCCCCTCACTATATAGGCATCTACATGTGCGCACATGTCTAAGGAGGGGCACCAAGCCCCCCCTTCTCATAGAGATCTTTTTGTATGGTGGGGGAACCAATCTCACCCCCTTACCCACACTCATAAGGGTATATGCACATGTCGAGGGTCGAGGAGTGGCCCCTTCCTGCTTTTTAAAAAGTTTAAAAAAGCATAGCTTGGTCCCCTTGCTAATATTTAAAAACAAAAACTATAGAGTCTCTCCTTGTTAGAAAAAAATTAAAAATAATGGGGTGTCTAAGGTTTGGTGCCTAAGGTGTGTTGGCTGTTGCGAGCATCACAAACACCTAGTGGGACCTTGAGCAACCTCATTTTTTTAATTTTACAATTCTTGGGTGGGAAGGTTGACCCCTTTTCTTAAAATATTGTGGAGGGGAAATGTATCTCTACCTCATTTCTTATTTTTTGGAGCTACATCACCCCCTCCCATAAAAATACATGGGAGAAGGGGGGCCAAGCTCTCCCCTTAGGTGTTTCCACGTACAAAAACAAATAGGGGAGCTGAGTCTCTCCCCCAAAATCCCTTCATAAGCCCTTCTTTGTATGGGGGAGCCGAGCCCACCACACTTGGCATCATATACACTCATGTGAGAAGATAGGGTAGACACATGCATGCACACACCCAAGGTTGGGGGATAAGGACTCCCTCTTCATAAGCCTTTCTTTGTATAGAGGGGCCAACCCTCCCCCCCCCCCCCCCCCAACACTTGTGGGCATACACATCCCCCATGGGGTTCAGGGAGCTAGGGCGAGCTCCTTTCTTATTCAATTTTTTTTAAAAAAATAGCAGCTTGGCCCCAGTTCCCACTACTTTACAAAAATAAAACTTATAGAGTCTTCCCTTATCTCTTAGAAAGAAATAAAGAAAAGGGGGATGTCTAAGGCCCCCCTTAGGCATCATAAACACCCATGAGGACCTTGGAAACCCCTCTTTTTGTTATTTTCTTAAGATTGGACAGGGAGGGCCAAGCCCCTCTATTCCCCACTTCCCTTCTCCTCTCCCCCCTTACCCCTTCATAAGCCATTCTTTGTATGGGGGGAAGGAGGCCAAGCCCCTCCACCCCTACAAGCATGTATGCTTATAACGATGGGAAGGGCATCTATATGTACCCACATACCTAGGGGGAGGGGAGCAAGGACTTCCTTTCATAATACCGAGAGGTAGGGAGATTCACACAGATGCCTTGGGTGTCAAAGAGTGAACTAGAGAGAGAGAGAAAGAGGAGAGAGAAGATTGTAGAAGAGAGAGAAATACTGCAGGAAGAGAGAGAAACAAGAGTGATGAGGAGAGAGAAATACTAGACTTGGAGAGAGAAAGATAGGAAAGAGGGAGAAGCCATAGAAGCTATGAGCAAGATGGGAGAGGACTGTAACTGTATTAATGTGTCAAAAAAAGGTATGAAAAATTACATGTCCTCTCCTTTTATACCAATGTCAGTGTAACATGGCATAATATCAATATTATTTATACTAAATCCTTATTCCTAGCTTCTTACAATCCATCCCTTCCCAAAAGTTTTTGTTCTCAAAACAAACCTAGAAGACTAGAAAAAGATGGATAGAACAGAGTACTACTCTGTTTTTATAGCTTTATAAATGGGAAATGAATAAAGTATGACCAACTATATGGACTGAGATTAAAGAACAGAAGTAAGCCTTAGCTATATACATAATCTGGAGTACTTCAAAACTATATGGAGCCATAAAGTCTTCAACAAATAATCTCAAAACAAAGTAGATAGCTTGCTGTGTAAACAGACCCTACCAGACCAAATCTGCCATAACTTCTAGTAGAAGTGTCCAAATGAGACGTACCATATATCAAAACGAAGCTCTCAAAGAGTGCTTTAAGCCCATGTAGATAGCTTAATTCTGAAAATTAGGCACGATAAAAACTATTCTAAGACAGTGTGCTGTCTCCTGATCCCGTCTGCATCACCCACTAGCTCCATAATCAATAGGCTTCAGCCCACCAATGTATCCCTTAAGAAAGAAAACTCATCCAATATAGAATCAGGCCTCCAAGAAGCTTCCTCAGGTGGTAAACCTCTCCATTTGATCAAATATTCCATGATAGAATGAGATCAAAGCTTCTTCTCACGCTGACCTATAACAGCCTCTAGGATGTATTGAATAAGACCTTCTTCATCAATAGGTGGCAGCTCATCAACTATATCCACTGGATCACCATAAAATGGTTTGAACTGACTAACATGGAAGACATTATGAATCTTTGTGGAAGAGGGAAGCTCTAATCTATATGGCAAATCTCCAATTCGCTTAAGGATCCGGTAAGGGCCATAAAACATGTGGGCAAGCTTATTACTAGATCCATCTTTTAATGTAGAGTACTTGGACTTGGGCACATTTAGTAAAACCAATTCGCCTTCTTGGAACTCTAAAGGCCTCCTCTTCTCATCAACATACATCTTCATTTGGTCTTGAGCCTTCCTAAGATTCATCTTACATTGCTAAAGAAGGGTCTGCATTCTTTCTAACTCTTCCTTCCCATGAGGATTGATCCTTTCATTAAAGATGACTGTGGGTAAGGGCACCTTATAACTATACAAAGCCTCAAAGGGTGAAACTCCCATACTAGCGTGAGTAGAATTGTTATAAGCAAACTCAGCCAAATGTAACCAAGAATCCCATGAAGTTTGGACATCATATCAAAAATAGCAAAGATAAGTCTCCAACCATTTATTGACTCCTTCTGTCTATCCATCAGTTTGGGGATGATAAGCCGTAGATGGAGCCAATTTAGTGCCCATAGATGTAAATACCACCTGCCAAAAGTTACTCATAAACTTTGAGTCTCTATCATGAACAATCACCTACGGTAATCCATGTAGTCCAAAAATCTGCTCCATAAACTGACTGGCCACTTGAGAAGCAGTAAACTGAATCTTGGTTGGAATAAAATGGGCTGCCTTGGTGAGTCTGTCTACCACCACATATATACTATTCCATCCCTTCTTGGTAGTAGGTAAGCCAGTAATGAAATCCATAGTAATATAAGTCTATTTACCTATAGGAATAGGTAATGGCTGTAACAAACCTTCTAGCTTATGGGTGCTATCCTTATTCTATTGACAAGGCATACACTTCATAACAAAGTCCTTGTCATCTTTGAACAGTCCTTTCCAATAGAAACTTTTGCTGATCTTGCCATAGGTCTTGAAGACTCCTAAATGTCCATCTAGAGGCAAATAATGTAGTTCCTCCATAATTTTCTGTGTAAAAGAATAGGTAGAAGGAATAACAATCTTACCTTTCAACCAAATAAGGCCATTTTTGAGCTGGTAATGCGAGTTTTCTTCCATAAGACCTTGTTGTAATTTCTGAAAAATATGGCTGAATTCTTCATCCAAAAGATAAGCCTCCTGTAATTCTTCAATCTAATCATTATGCAATTCTATCATAGCTGAAACTTTGCAAGCCCACATACGAGAAAGAGAATCAACCACTATATTATCTTTGCCCCTTGTATGAGTGATGTCAAAATCATAATTCTGTAATGTAGCTACCCAACGACGTTGCTTTGGAGTAAGATTGGACTGAGTAAGGAAATATTTAAGTACCATGTGATCACTGTGTACTCTAAATTGGCTGCCATATAAGTAATGGTGCCACTTCTTAATTGCATGCAAGATAGCCAATATCTCCTATTCATAAACATTCATGGCCATTTCTTTATCTGTAAGCTTACGGCTCTCAAAGGAAATTACTCCATGCTCTTGTAGCAAAACAGCCCCAATGCCATGGCCACTAGCATCACACTGTATAGTAAATTCTTTGGAAAAGTCCGGGCATACTAAGATAGGAGCAGAGGTAAGGAGTTCCTTTAACTGGTTGAAGCTCCTATCTGCAAGAGCATCCCAAAAGAAAGCCTCCTTCTTCAACCTATCAGTCAAAGGAGCTGCAATGGACGCATAATGCTTATTGAATCGGCGATAGAATGAAGATAAACCAAGGAATCCTCTTAGAGAGGTAGTAGTAGTAGGTGTTGGTCAATCTTTTATACATTGCACCTTCTTGGGATCAGCCAGTATTCCTTTTTCACTGACAATATCTCCCAAGTATTCCACTTCAGTCTGCATGAAAAAAAACTTCTTCTTCTTAGCAAAAAGCCTATGATGTCTCAATACATAAAAAACCCTCCTCATATGTGCCAAGTGATCCTGTAAAGTCTTACTGTAGATCAGAATGTCATCAAAGAACACCAAGACAAACTGAAAGAGGAAAGGTTGTAAAATCTTATTCATCAGGCTTTGGAAGGTAGCTGGAGCATTTGTAAGCCCAAATAACATCACTAAGAAATGATAGAGCCCACGATCAGTCCTGAAAGAAGTCTTGACTTCATCACCCTCTCCATGCAAATCTGATGATACCCTAACCTCAAGTCAATTTTTGTGAAAAATCGAGCCCTCTTAAGCTCATCAAGAAAATCATCAATTCTGGGTATCGAATACCTATTCTTCACTATGATCTTATTAAGATCCCTATAGTCAATGCACATTCTAAGAGATCCATCTTTCTTTTTGACTAACAGGATTGGAGATGCATAAGGTGAAGAACTTGGTTCAATGAATCCCATCTCAAGAAGTTCCTTGATTTGCTTGGCTACTTCCTCTCATTCACACTTTGATCTGTAAGGTGGCTTATTGATTGTCTTTGAGTTGGGCTCCAAATCAATGGGGTGATCTACTGCTCTCTTAGGAGGCAATGAAGTAGGTAACTCAAACAAATCTCTATACTCCTCAAGAAGAGTTGTCAAGGCTGGATGGTTTGCTGAATTATTGGGTTGATCCTGCATTTCTTTATTCAAATGCAAAACAAATATTTATGAGCGCTTCTTGTACTCCCTTTTGAGTTGTTGAATGGTAATAAGTTGAAAATATGATCTACTAGGAATTTCTTGTAAATGGATAAGCTGTCCATTGAAGATAAAATCCATATACAAATGTGAGAAATCCATAGTGATCCTGCCTAATGTCATCAACCAATCACAACCGAGTACAATGTCTATAGACCCCATTTCCAAAGTAATCAGGTTTACCTTTGCTTCAAATTTTTCAGCCAACTGTAACAAAACATGTGGGCATATCTGTGTGCTGATTTCCTCTTCACCATTGGCCACTTGAACTCTAATGGGCTGTTGTAAATCTGTGGGAATACAATTCAGCTTGTCCGCGATGGACTTATTCACAAAACTATGAGTACTACCACTGTCTATCAGAATGAACACTAGCTTTTTACATATGCTTCCCTTTATACGGAGTGTATTAGGGATCTTAGATCCTGTCCAAGCATCCATAGAAATAGAACAATTAGTGGTAGCAAGCGGCTCATAACAAGTCCCACTTGGATCAAACGGAACACTTCCACCTGGATCAAAAGAAAATGAGTCGGTTGGATCATAGAAGTACTCTTGCCCAACTTCTTCCTCAAGATCTTCATTTTCAGCATTAAGTGCAAATGCATTAGCTTCATCCATGTCATCTTCAAAATCCTCAAAAACTAACATACTTTGAAGCTTGGATTTGACATTTTTGTATACACACTTTGAGGCATGATCAGGTGTATACTTTTCCCCACACTTGAAACATAAGCCTTTCTCCTTTCTTTCTTTATAAAGATCCATAGGAATAGATTTAGGATTCCTATTGGCTGAAATGGATTTAGGCTTGCTGTCCCCTTATTTGAAATCAACTCTTGGATTGTTTGCTGTCTTGAAATTACTTTGAGAGCTAGAAGCATTGAATGGAGGATAAGTTGGTACCCGTAAGCTCCCATTTTGCACATGAATGCTGCCATAAGTGTTACCAACTTGCCCCTACTTAAAAACAATCCTTGGCTATCCAAAACCATGTTGAAATGAAGATTCTTTTCTATACTTTCTTCCATAGCGCTCCGCAAGCTCAATAGCCTTAAAGAGGGAAGTAGGATTTTGTGCCATGACATCAGCTGATAAAGATGGCTCTAAACCATACATAAACTTATGGAACTTAGCCTCATCACTGATGCTTTCCACATACATGGTTAGGTTGAGGAATTTGTTAAAGCTCTCTTACACTTAGACCCCTTTGTTCCAAACCATACCATCTCCATGCTAATTTCTCTTTTTCAGGAGGGGAGACAAATAATTCAGCCACAAGTGCCTTGAAAGCTTCCCAATTGTCTACAAGTATGTTTTCTTTTTTTATATACCTCCACCAAGTATGGGAAAATTCCTCTAAATGCAAGGAAGAAAAATGAATCTTCATGTCATCAATTTTAGGGAATATGTCAAAGTAGGATTCCATCTTAGAGGTCCACTTCTCTAAATCAGATGGTGAAGATGACTGACCATTAAATTTAGCTAGAACAATCTTGTCCTTTATCTCTCTTTCATGGAATGGTTGCTGTCCCAAAATAGGCTAATCATGATTACCATGTATGGAACCCCAAAATTGAGACGGAAATCTCCCAACAGGTGGCTGAGAACTATTATGTAATCTTCCTGTTGGTAGAGAACCCCTAGGAATTTGAGTATTCAGCTCAAAAGCTTGAGAATTAGCTCCATTCAAACTTCCCAAATAGTCATCATGCCATTGTGAAGCCTCTCCTACTTCATACTAGCTATTTAGGATGCCTCTTCTTCCAATAATCCCATGTCTATGACCATTTTGGTTAGATGGCTGAAGTGGGACTGAAGGCTCACTGTTTGAATAAGCTTTCTCCTTAGCTTCTTTTGATCCCATTTGCATTTGCATCCATTGGGAGAATTGTGCCATAAGTTGAGCATTAGATTCCACCAACTTATCAATAGAAGCCTTTGTTTGAGTCGTTGAATCCACCAACTTCTCAATGGAAGACTTCGTTTGATCAGTAGACAAAACCATTTGCTCCATTCTTGATAATATGGCCTCATGTCATTCCCTATGTCTTTGTTCATGAGCGCACAAGGTATTATTGAGTATACTGACTTCCCCTTTTTGTTGAGGCTCTTCAGGGCTCTCTTGAGGTGTAATATCCAACATGGAATCCCTGATTTGCTGAGCATAATCTTCCTGGACCTTATTTTTACCCTTATGTCCTGCCATAATAGTGCAGTCTTGCAGTACCCCTTGTCAAAAAAACGGCTATAAATTTTTATAGGAAACTCCGATTTCAAATTTTTTTAGTTCAAATCGAATCCAAGAATGCCCTCTTCGAGATGAGCTATAGTGCGCTATAACAGAATTAGGACAGAAAATTCTGTAGCTGGATTTCTGAGTCTGAACTGTCCAGGCCTGCACCCTGTCTAAACCTATAAGTGCCCTGTTTTGACCTTGTAATGCAAGATAGTAATCCCAAATGGTTACCAAACCCTGTAAAAGGCTGGATAGGACTTGTGGGTACCTTGTAGTACCTGCACCTGTACTTCAGTAATGAAAGGTGTACCTGTAACCACCTGTATATACCCTGTAAGTGCCATGTAAATTCTTTGTTTTACCCTGTTTTGAACCTGTACGTACTTAAGCCTTTGGAAAGTCTTCAATCTTCAATTCTCCACTTGTTGTACCTGTGTGAGGGATAAAACGGCATGACAGGCTCCCTACACGGGCTCCGAATCACCGGGAGGTGGGCAAAGTTCCCCCCGGGTCGGTTGGTTGCACCCCTTCGAGATCTTTGATAGTGAGGGAGGGTCACCTCTCTTTGTTCCCACTATCTCCCCTGGCATCCACCTTTTTCCTCGATGGGTATATCAATATGGCAGTAGCTAGTAAACTAATCAATCAGCATGAGATGCATTTCTGAAATATTTATTCAGCCTTTCATGAGATGCAATTGAATGGAATCTTGAAAGTTTGGATAGGGGAAGGGTCCTACCAATGCAATTCAGTGACTCACTGATTGCTTTAGTACTTACCCTTGTACAATATTTTAGCTTGGGCAAAAGAATTCATCCAAAACAAATCAAGGTTATGCATCAAGCTTGTCAAATGATATCTATGATGAAGTAATGATTGAATCAAGATGAAATTCAATGGAATAGGTTGAAATCAATGAAAATTAACACTAATATCTGATCTATTGATCAATTCAGTGAATTAATTGATCAATAATCTCCCATCAACAAGTGGAAAATCAATAACAAATGGATTATTGAGAGATTTCAGATATTTTAGTACAAGAAATACCTCAATTAAGCTTGAAGAATATAGTAGATGTCAGCTCCAATCCCATTGATGTAAGAATTCTTCAAACTCCACCATAAATCCATCATAAAGCTTGAAATCTCCATAGAATCAGTCCATACAAGCTCCAATATGATTAAATCTGTGAATAATCAATGCCCTGGCCTTGCTTGAACACTTGAATATCAAAGATTCAAGCCTCTTGAAGAAAAACCCCAAAATAATCCTTCCATTTGAGCACTAATGTCCTCCACGGGCTGAAATCTCCTCAATGTCTTCAATCTTGGAGTCTATCCAACTTGTACATAGCACTAGAGAAGCCTTAGAGATCGCGGAAGTCCAAAATTTGAAGAAATTTGAGCTTCCAGATTTGTGCTATGGCTGTCCTGCTGTGTTTTAGGGTTTTGAACAAAGAAGTTGATGATTAGAGTTCTCCTCCAACTGAGAGTTGCTGTAATAGATGTTGATGAAGTGCTTCAAGACAATTGATCAATCAGTGGAAGATCTAGAGCAGATCAAGCAGAGATTGAGAGTAGGGAATTCAATGTAAATTTTGATGCATTTTTCGGGCTATAGTCTGCTCCATTTCCTGCATCACTACCTGACCAGGATACTCTCTTGAAGCTTAGGTGACAAGGAATCTTTGCCCCATGATTTGGCAGTGAAAGAATGATCACTAGAGAGAGATCTTTGAAGATTTCTTGGCAGCCACCATGGAAGCTTCAACCAAAAGCTTGAAAGAGAGAGAAGAGAAGCTCCCTTTCGAAAAGTAACTGGAGTTTAACCTTTAACTAAGCTCGGTTAACCTTCCTTTACCCTAGTTACCTTTAGTTTTGCATGAAGTTTGATGACGACTTGCCACTTAAGCCATCCTCCACCATATCTGACCTTGGATATCTCCAGATGTAGTCTCTTACTAACTATAGATGATTTGCAACACCCCCTAGTCATTGTCTTGTACAATTTTTGTCTGAAATTGATTTTGATAGAGAAAAATAGGACTTAAAATAGAAAGAAAAGAATGGATCAAAGACCAATGCTCTGATACCACTTGTCAGAGAGTGAACTAGAGAAAGAGAAAGATGGCAGAGAAGACTGCAGAAGAGAGAGAAAGAAGAGTGACGAGGAGAGAGAAAGACTCGATTTGGAGAGAGAAAGATAGGAAAGAGGGAGAAGCCATAGAAGCTGTGAGCAAGATGGGAGAGAAGGACTGTAAATGTATTAATGTGTCAAAAAAAGATATGAAAAATTACATGTCCTCTCTTTTTATACCAATGTCAGTGTGACATGGTATAATATCAATATTATTTACACTAAATCCTTATTCCCAGCTTCTTACATTGGGGGGGAGGGGGGCGGGCGGGAAGCAAGGTCCTAAAGAGGGGAGGGAGGTGCCCCCCCCTTCATAAGCTCTTATTTGTATAGGGGAAGGGGTGCTAAGCCCCCACCCTTACAAGCATATATGCATGCCGTGTTGTTGGGAATGGTGGGCCAAGCTCGTCTACACATATTCACATGCCTAAGAGGTAGGGGAGGAGAGGAGCAAGGGCCCCTATTAATAAACCCTTGTTTATATAGGGGTGGCTAGCTCCCCTACTCCCATACTCATAGGCATTCACACCCATGGTGGGGATTAGGGAGGGTGACCCATTTTATTTTAATTTTGTGGAAGGGGCGATGCCTCCCTGCCCCATGCTTATTTTTTTTTTCAGAGGGGTGGATATAGCATCAAAAGAGATATTGGGCCTTTTCATGAGATGCAAGGAATGAACAAAGTTTGGGGTAGGGGTTACCTTGGCAGTCCAATGACTCATTGGGTGCTACTTACCCAATTTACAATGGCTATTATTCACTTTGAGGCTTATCTAAAGTCACAAGACAAAATGGGGGTTAATATCAACCAATACAATGAATTTCAAGGTTAGATATGATTCATGTATACAAAGGGGATTGAGCTACTGAGCCTATGCAATCTTTAACCTCTCCAACAAGGGATTAAGCTCAGTGAGTGGATAAATTTGAGAGATTAAGATCATATTGACATACCTCTTCAATGCTTGGGGAGACCATTGAAGCATAGCTCATCGTGATGCCCGTTTGCTCCATCAATCAATCTCGGTTAGTTGAGCATTCCCATGGAAGAAGACTTCAGCATTCAAATGCTCCCAATGATGATGATGGCTCCCATGCTTGTTCCCGAGCTTGAGCTTCAAAGAAGGAAAGCTTCAAGTTAAGCTTTTATGGCTACCCACAAAACTCCCATGCATATTGAGCTCCATGTCTTAAATCCAAGTAGGGAAGGGAAAAAATGGGTTAAAAGATCTCGTGAGGGCTGAGAGGTTTTGGGCTGGGTGAAGAACTTGAGTTGAGCTTTAATGGCTATCCATAGGTAGTATACTACATGCTGCTTGATCAAGAGGTAGGCAAATAGGAAAGGGATCAAGTTTGCCCAAGGAAGGGGGCTTTTCAAGCCCCAGGGGTCCTAGATCAAGGCCTCAAGCAAGGCAAGAGCAGGACTGAGCACTAGGGGAGCAGGCAACTCAATGCAAAATGCACTGCATTTTGCGACCTGCTCCCTATTGTCCCACGTGGGCTGTTGTTGGCCACTAGGGTATTTGCCAGGTGGGGGATCACCTTGGGGAGCTTGTGGGGTGACTGAATGTTGAGGCTGAGGGTTGGTTGCAGTAGGAAGAAGGGAATTGGGGGCAGTCCACCTTGGACGCTTGAGGGAAAAGCTTGGTGGGGAAGAGAGAGAAGTTTGGGACAAAAAGTAACTGTGGTTTTCCCCTCCTCTAAATTTTTGAACTTCCAACTTTCCCTAGAACCCCTAAAATTTTCATGAAAATAAGTAATGACTTGCTATTTTAATCGTTTTACCTCTAGATATGTCTCAGTCTCTAGACATAGCTCCTGCTTGCTCCAAAAAGTTGAAGTTAACTACAGTCCTTGATGTACATGTACTTGTAAGCTGAGTAACTAGGGTTTTTGGGATTTGAAAAGGAAGGAAGGGGAAAGAATAAAAGGACCAAAGCCTGAAGCTCTGATACCACTTGTAATGAATGAAGCTGAGAGGAGAGAGGAGAGAGCACAAGAGCTGAAGAGAGAGAAAGAGAGCAAGAAGAAGAGGAAAGAAGACTAGAAGAAGAGGAGAGAGAAAGACAGAAAAGAGGAGAGAAGGAGGGAGGAAGCCATGGAAGTTGGATCTAATGAAGGTGAAGAGTATGTTCTTGATAATAACTAGTTGCTCTAATTTGGGACTCTTACACCTTATATACCCTAGTCTGTGTGATTGGGTGTCTAACCCCTAGTTGGTGTGTATCCCACTTGTTACAATAACAGCCAACACCAAACCCCAAAACTATGAAAGATGTAACTTACAACTTGTATCAAATGACATCAAACTTGAAATTGGTTGTTTCTAGAGCAAACTATCTCACTGGAACTAATGCTTGATAACCTATATACCATGTCTCTACAGTGGAAACTGCAAGCCTTGATCTATTTTGCAAGTTTCAAATGAGAGAATTGTAGAAAAACACAAAATATCACATATATCACTTATATGTAAAAAATAGAACCTAAATAGCCTCAAATTAAATGTCTTCATGCACATGAATCTCATCCAAAATGGAGATTGAAGTTTCTTTTTGGCATCATTGGTTTGATACTCCTCACTCTAATACCTATTGTTAGCACTTCAAGGAGAATGGAGTTTGGACACACAAGTATGTGCACGTGCACACACACACACACACACACACACAAAAGGGATACTATGATTGTGGTGCCTTCAATGGTTCTAGACCTCATCAACTTAAGTTAGAAATTTTCTATATAGATATAGACATGGATTTTGATTGTGATGTAAGATGGGAAATAATAAATAATATGTTAGTGACTTGGTTGAAGAGCCTTTGAAGAAATAGTGCATTCATTTGTTAAGAAAATTGACCTCTTACCAATATTCGAGCTTACATGCATCCATATACTTTGAATTAGAATTTCAAAATCATTCTAATTGTAAACCAAACTTCCAAAACTATTAATCCTATGGTGTGCAATACATTATCTTTAGAAAATTTATAACCCTCTAATTACATAGTGCCATCTAAGGTTATAAAAGGTCAAATGTGTGTGTATGATGTTTTATTGAAAAGTAGTACTCTTCTAGATACATGAATATTTGATCATTATTGAAAGGCGATACTCTTCTAAATACTTGAATCATGCACTTAGGGGGTTCATTATATGCATATTCTCTATACCACATGCATTCAATGTCTATTTATAAATATTATTATGAATTTTTCATGAATAAAACATTAAAAAATTTATTCAATTTGTGAATAGCCCATTATGTTACACCCTTATGTATGCAAAAAATGTATAGAAATTGTATTTTAAAAATCCCCTATTTTGAGCCCACATGATTCATACCTATATCCATGAGTGACCCCTTGAGATCATTCACATTTATAATCAAATTAAAGTCTAGAGATTTTCAACCACTTGGAGGAAATGCTACCTCCTATAAGTATTTCATCATGTGTGAAAATGTATTATAGCAATATTTAAAGGTGGTTCATGCTTCTACCTTTCATTGAAAGGTTGCTCTAACACATCATAGATCTTGAACTCCAACAAAATAAAATTATATTTTCTTTGGACTATTTTCTTGGATGGTGTACCACGTGGATTGAGAGGAGGGGATTGTTAAAATACAATTTCTATACATTTTTTGCATACATAAGGGTGTAACATAATGGGCTATTCACAAATTGAATAAATTTTTTAATGTTTTATTCATGAAAAATTCATAATAATATATCATGACAATATAAGGTCAAGCTTGATCGCGTCCTTGTTGTGTACAATAAGTCAATTGAAGCATGATGGCCCCAATCATTATCAAAACTCAGTCCTTATATTTCAAATTTGAATACAATATGAGCCAAAGCAAGGATGGTAGTTCTCATGAACAAATAAAAGGATGGTAGTTTTCAAATTTGAATAGCATATGAGCCAAAGCAACAATGGTAGTTTTCATGAGCAAATGAAATTGTGCTTTTGACACGATTCATCAATTGACTTGAAAGTTAACACTTTGGCACAAAAAACCATGGGTTCTAGTCTATGAAGTGTTGTTTCTTGATTTGGTTACCTAGGTGACTTATGGAAAAAGTTCTTGTTATTCCTAATAACATGGGACCATAGACATCATACAGTATGCTATACCCAGTTCAAACAAAGAGATCATGTTTATATTCTATTTTCCAAGTTCAAAGGGAAATGTAGAAGTTAGAAATTTCCAACTTCCAAATTTTAACATTTAATTATGTTCAAAGAATTGTTTGTCTAAGTGAAAGAAAAAGAATGAAACCAATTTTTGAACTTCTTTTCAACCTATTATCCCACATTGAAAATAGAAAAATAACACTTAGTTGGCCAAATAATAAACCCTCGTAAGTATGCACTCTTAGGGCTTAGTATTCATCAATTCAAATAAATAAAACCTAAATTGGTAATAGCACTTACTTAGCGAAATAATAAATTTTCATATGCATACACTATTGAGGCTAAATATTCCACAATTCAATGTAAGGAAGCAAGTAAAGAATTTCCAAAAGGGCAAGTGTGATGCATTAAGGAAAGTAGTTGAGTATCCTAATATGGGAAGCCATTACAAAACACTTCCAAATGGGAAACTCTGATACATTAAGGAAAGTAGTTGAGTATCCTAATATGGAAAGCCATTACAAAACACTTACAATATGTGTGTTTTCTTACAAATTTGATGGGGCATAAAAAGACTACACAATTAGGTGAATTGATTTATGATTATGTTTTGATTCATGACATGAATATGGTTTAACTCAATATCTTTACATGAAGTTGAACTTAAGAATTTCATGAACTTTAATGACTACATTCTAGATTTGTTGAGAAATCTTGTTTCTCATTTTGAAGATATGATCAAACCAAATTATGTGTTTTATCCTAATTAAGAAGGTGAGCTTAGGGAAATCAATTCTTTTCTCCCATAATACCATTGTTTTACTAATGCATATGTCTTTAATGGTTTTTTTATGAACTTCAATATACTCAACTTTCAATTTACTTTTCTTTCTCTTCTCTTTTCTAACAAAATATTAGACAAATCCACATTCCTAGAACCAAATATATAATTTTTTTATTTCATTTTGATCCATATGAAGCATTGAACTTTGACACATGCTGAGGTACATGCCAAAGGATGTCACAAAAAGTTTGGATAGAGCTTATGATTACATCTTAAGTTTGTATACATTGTGCAAATCTCTTTCTCTCTCTACATACATACATACATACATACATACATACATACATACATACATACATACATACATACATACATACATACATACATACATACATACATACATACATACATACATGCATGCATGCGTGCATGCGTGCGTGCTGCGTGCGTGTGTGCGTGTGTGTGCTACGCGCAGTTAGCATATTTTCAATATGAGTTTTAATCTCATCACATTGTCTTAAAAATTGTGAGCATGGGGCTTTCTTAGAATATGTATAGTACCAACTTGGAAATTTCTTTTTCCTAAACCTTAGAAAGACCCAAGTGATGGTCTAAGGTCAATATTTATATGTTGTTCAACAATGGAATTTTTATAGTATCAATTTCTTATTTTCTTGTTTGGTAGTAAGTTTTGGATCTCATTTGTTTAATAAATTTTGGTCTTACAAAATCTTCTCTCTCATTCTGCATGCTTCACTGATCGTAGGAGGGTCTTTATTAGTGTAGACCAATCTTTTACTTAGGGATAGTTTGTCCTCAATGAGGATTGATATGGCTTACAATAGATGTTTAAGATTTTATTGATGTCTCATTATAATGCATGGATGTGTTAAAGAAAGTGTAACTCCACTCTATCTCTATCATCCTATAGATAAATGTACATAGTATAGTTTGCTTTATTTGTGGAAGAGAACAACGACACAGTATTGCACACAAGAGATTTTCCTTTCTTTTTCTTACACGAGAGAGAGAGAGAGAGAGAGAGAGAGAGAGAGAGAGAGAGAGAGAGAGAGAGAGAGAGAGAGAGAGAGAGAGAGAGAGAGAGAGAGAGAGAGAGAGAGAGAGAGAGAGAATTGAGGAGGAGAGCGGTACTAGAAAGAAAGGGAAAGCAGAGAGACCTACTGAATTTAGCCAGGTGCTTGCATGAGGGAGAGACTTGCTAGAGAACAAGAAAAAGAACTACATGCACTAGGATTCATTATCTCTAAAGAAGTGAGGTGTTATAGTCTCTTAGCGAGTAAGAGAGTTTGCAATAATACAATATTGTGCCAATAGTGTTATTATAATTCCTTTCCTCCTAATCACTGATCTATGGGGCTTGTAGTAGGTAATAGGCAGAACCACTTCCTATTCCTCCCTACCCTTTGTATATTCTTATGTGTCATGCTTTTTGATCTAATAGTTCTAAATAATCACGTGTATTAGATGATTCCTCTTTATGGGTATTCTTGAATACACTATGTAATTCTCAACATTATGCAATAAAACACTCAAAGCATCAACCATTAGTCAGCTACATATATCTTGCAATGTAATGTTGTCTTTAAGACTTAGCTTATATTGCCACTAATTTATTATTTAATGCACACACACACACACACACACTCTCTCTCTCTCTCTCTCTCTCTCTCTCTCTCTCTCTCTCTCTCTCTCTCTCTCTCTCTCTCTCTCTCTCTCTCTCTCTCTCTCTCTCTCTCTCTCTCTCTCTCTCTCTCTCTCTCTCTCTCTCTCTCATAGACACACACCTCCTCTACTTCCATTTGGATAATGTTCAATTAAGAGGGAAAGGTTTTCTTATTACTATATGTTGGAACCAAGTACCATTTCAATCAACCAATACAAAGTATTTAAAAAACATAAGGTCATTTAATCTTATGCTAATTACATGGATTTGCTTTATTCCTTCAATTAAGATTTCTTTTTATTTTCATTTTAGATATATATATAGGTTGGGTCTTTTTTTATAAAAGTAGTTGAGGATATCCTTAACACATACTAAACTCTACCATGAGCTCATCAAGGTTCATGGCTCTTATTATATATAATGGGATGGACCAATTGGAAGTATGGTACTAGTGTCAATTAGATAAGTTTCCTAGCTTGCATTAACATGTTTTGGAAATGGTGAATCCAAAAAAATGAATGTGATTGAGGTATCTAATGAAAACTATGAGGTTGGTCTAAGTGATCCAAATTTCTATCAAAAATGGGATGGATGAAGCTTCTAAGGGAGAAACCAAAGGAACCTTAATAATCATGAGTTGGAACCATAAATAACTTTAGGTTGGATCCTAATTAGATGTTGGGAATGGAATGCATATGTAGGATTAATTATCTTTCACTTAAGTAGATGTTCATCTTATGTTTAGCTAGGATAACTTACATGCAATATGTTTTCAACTTGTAGATCTTTATGTATACACTAACAACCTAAAACTTGAAGACTTATTTTAGTTTCTTTGTGTTTAAGTTAGATGTCACTAAATTGATTTCTTATTACGTATTCTCTATTTAATAAATTTATGTCAATAAATTAATGACCCACTTTTCTTTAAGTGTTGATGATGATCTAGCATGGCTATGAGACCATTTAGAGACCAATATTCCTAGTGCATCACTTAATGGGGTGATCAGAGCACTGTGATGGGGATATCTGGTATAGGTAGTATAAGTTATGAAGGGGGAAAGTGTTGGGGGTAAAGGTGCCTCGGCCTAGCCACCCGTGTATTACTACATTGACAGTCATCGCCACTGCACACTACAGGTGGCGAGCGCCTGGCCGTCACCATCACTTTATTCTTTATTCTTTTAGTGACAGTTTGAATAAAGGAAGGCCCGGTCACACATTGTGATGTTGGAGTTCCCATTTCTTGTCTCTCTCTTTCTTGCTTCTGCTCTCCCGCCATAGCTCTTGAGTCCAAGCTTCGATCCGTCTCTCCCTTTCAACTGGTATTAGAGCTTGGCTTTTTGACTCTTGAGCTTGGTTCATGGCACTCTCAACTTCCCATGGACTCCCTACTCCCATTGGGTCTCCTTCTCGGCAACCATATCCGACTCCTTCGAGCTCCCATCACTCCCCGACTTCTTGAGCACCTTCCCGACATTGTTGGGCACTTTCAGGGCATTACATCAGAGGTGCTTGATTATTTTCTTCAGGGTTTACTTTAGTTCTCAGGTTACATAGGCTATGAATAGTTTGGGGTAGCCACCATTGAAGCTCCATTGCTTCATATCTTCATTGCCCCTGCTCAAGAACCCTTGAGGCTTGGTGTGTGCCCCCTTGGGCACCTACTTGAGCCCCTACTCCACCCCAGTTGTGCCACATGGGCTGCAGGCCACCCAAGACAACAACACGCTGTTTGTGCCTAATTCCAGGCTGATCCCCATCTACATCACACCGGTCCTCCTCAAGCTCCAGGCCATTGGGTACTTCCACAGGCTTCATTTGAGGCATTTGCACATGCTTTGATGCTTGCTATTGAAGGCTGAGCATTGACATTGCTTCTAGGATGATTTAGCACTATTTTGGGACTATCATAATAGTCCACAGATAGTTTATAACAGTGCTACAATAATATTTGATGCTTATGCTTTCCCGGCATTGTCATTTGATGCCCGGTTGGTCCCGTATGATGCCTACATGTTAAGGAAATGTATGCCTATTGTTTGGCAACCATTTGGCACTGATTTGGAATTGAAATTTCTCAGTTTTTGACAGTCATTTCATGCTGTAATAAAAGCGGGCTGAAGTTATTCTACATGCTTTGGGTTATGCCTATTGGTTCCAACCTATGTCTTGGATATATGCCATGAAGTATTGATCTTTGGGGTACGACTTCAAGCTTGGATTTCTTTCCGGATGCTTTTGGAAGAGCTTTGACATTATGCACCCATTGACATGGTTCATGCTTGACAGTGGTATATGCTTTGACAGTGATGCTCCTTGGGTTTATGCATACCCGTTGCCTACGGCTTGATGCTCATGTCACGGTTGATTACCCTATGCATACGTTGAGCTTGAGTGCTCATTGAAGCTCTACCTTGGATGCATTTTGGATTATCTGGAGTTGTCTTGGATGTTACTTGGCTTGTCAGATTTTGGATTGGGATGTATTTGATGTCTTGCATGCTTATGGATGCTACATACGGATGCTCTACAGCCTACATGTTCAGGATGTACTATTGATGTATTGTCTTGGACTTATGTCATTGGCACTATGTCTTGCCTTGGCTTGAGCTCTTGAGCTTGTACATATGGCTTTTGTGCCAGTGGGAGCATTCTTGAATGCTTATCAGACATTGAGCAGGAGGTACTTTTATGCATTGAGCAATTATATGCTATTGAGCAGTTACAGACAGTTGAGAATTTGGGATTTCTTACCCTTTGGGATGATACATTATATGTCTTGGTTCACTGTATGCTTATGATCTCAGTCTCAGTTTTGGATCCGTATCTTTGTGAACTGACACCTACTTGTGTACAAGTTTTGGTAGTGGTGGCAGGAACACTTTGCCCTGTTGATTGGGGGGTGTGCCTACTCACTAGCAGATGTTTGTATGACATACTTGGGTGTTGGATTCATGTCTATCGACCATCATATGCTTATGCTATGCCTGCATGATGCTAGCTTTGGTCTTGGCAATATCTAATTGCCTTGGGATCCGATTTTGGCACTGTTAGCTCTCTTTTACTAAAATCTGTAATTTATTACAGCAAGCATATATGTATGGACTGACATGGATTTTTCATGCTGAAACATTCTGAAATGATGTACTTTCATTAGTACTTGGTGGGCAATAGCTTTGGCTCCACTTTTCTCACCATTTTCCCTCGATTTTGGTGATTTTTTGGTCATTTTCTGCAGTAAACATCAAGCAATTTTGAACTATCTACAGTCTTCCAGCCTGCATTATGGTCAGTTTGTCCACTGATCATGCTATTTTCAACATTGCTAAGCTTGATAATACGAATTACTCTTATTGGAAGAGCCAGATTTGGCAGGTGTTGGTGTAGAAATAGCAGATCAAACCTTTGAGGTTGAGCAGGCATCTGCCTGCAACTATGCCAGATGAGGAATGGCTTGAGCTTGATGAGTTATGCAAGTCCACTATTGTATTGTCTCTCACAGAATAGGTTCATTACAATGTCTTTGAGGAAGAACAGAGTGCATGGAAGTTGTGGGAGAAGATCAAGAATCTCCATGACAAGAAAAGTCCAGCGAGTCAGATGTATTTGCTAGAGCAGCTTATGGATCTGCGCATGAAGAAGAATGTGACTATGTCTGCTCACTTGAGCCAGTTCCATGATATACCCAAGAACTTGACTTCACAAGACATCACTTTTGCAGAGGATGTCACTCCTCTTTTCTTGCTTGGTACTCTTAATGAGTCATGGGATGTATTCTGCACTGCATTATGTGCCTCTACTGCTACCTTAAAATTATCTGATATTGAGAGTGCTCTTCTACAGGAAGAGGCTAACTATAAGAATTTGGATGCCTCTCGTGTGTCACATGCTATGACAGTTAGAGGCAGGAATGATGGATATGGAAAGCATGGCAGTGGTAGTGGCCATGGACGGGATTCTCAAAAATCTCGGTCCAAGTCTCGTGGGAAGTCATGTAGCAAATCACGTGGCAGGAATACAGATGTTACTTGTCACCATTGTGGAAAAAAGGGCCATATTAGGCCACAATGCCATAAACTGCGCAATGAAAGGCTCAAAGATAAGGGGAAAGACAAAGTGCAGGATAAGTCTTCTAATCCCAGCATAGTGCCTACAAAGTCCAGTGTTAAAATTGAAGAGATCAATGTTATGCAGCCTGAGGATATTGATGATGATGATTATATCCTAGCAGCTTTTTCTAGTGCTTCGCAGATGATAGAGATACACTCTATGTATGCACAATGTTGGCTCTTGGACTCAGGTGCGTCCTTTCATGTGACACCTTGCCGAGAGTGGTTTCATTCATACCGTACTATTTCAGGTTCTGTGCGCTTGGGTGATGACAGCTCTCTTGATATTGTGGGCATTGGTGATGTTAGGCTGCAATTTTCTTCTGGCAGCAGTTTTGTTATGCAAGATGTACGTCATATACTTGCTTTGACATGCAGTCTCATGTCAGCTGAATAGCTTGATGACGTAGGATATCATGTATATTTTGGACACTCTGCATGGAAGATCACTCGTGGCAGACTTGTGATTGCGAGAGGTGCCAAGGATGGCAGCCTCTATCCCTTGATTGTATCCGCTTCTTCCCTTGATCATGTTTTGTCTGTGGGTTCTATCCCACATGTATCTCTTTGGCATGCCCGTTTGGGCCATATGTCTTTGAAGGGAATGAAAATGCTTTCTGGTTTGCAGTACTTACCGCCCCTTGATTATGCATGTTTTGATTCATATGAGCATTGTCTTTATGGCAGGCAGACTAGGTCTATGCATAAGAAGTCTGGTAGGCCACGCATGAGTGAGCCCTTGTCATTGGTACATTCGGATGTTTGTGGGCCCATGCCTTGTCAGTCTATGGGTGGTGCAAAGTATTTTGTTACGTTCATAGATGATTTTTCATGAAAAGTTTGGGCTTATCCCATTAAGCTAAAATCCGATGTCTTGGATGTGTTTCAGAGGTGAGAACCAGTCTGGGTATAGGCTAAAATGCCTACGGATAGATACTGGGGGTAAGTATGTCTCATGTGCTTTTGAGCAGTTATGTGATGAGAGGGGTATTAATTATCATTTGACCGCCCCCTACACCCCCCCAGAATGGTTTGACTGAGCGGATAAATAAAACCATCCAGGAGCGTGTCCGTAGTATGCTTAGCCATGCAGACCTACCACAGAGCTTTTGGGCTGAGACAGTGAGTACAGCTATGCATGTCATAAACAAATCACTCTCTAGTGGTTTGGATTTCCAGGTTGCAGAGGAGGTATGGAATGGAACACCTCCTTCTTATGCGCATCTCCGTGTCTTTGGATGTGAGGCATTTTTCCATGTGCCCAGGGACAAGAGAAGTAAGCTGGATACTAAGAGTGTCAAATGCATTTTCCTTGGTTATGGGGATGCAGGAGAGATGGGTTACCATCTTTAGGATCCATAGGCGTGGAAAGTCATCCGCAGTCATGATCTAGTCTTCCATGAAGACAAGATGCATCGGCAGCCTGAGAGAGTTATTGAGATCCGCAGGGTCATATTTTAGGAGGAGCCGAGAGCTCCTGCACAGCCAATTGGACAGGCTACAGCAGCAGTAGATGCTCATGGTTAGGGAGTTGGACAGGTAGCAGAGCCTGCCATGAGATGGTCTACTAGAGACAGACATCCACCTGATAGATTTCAGCCCTTGATATTGGTTACAGATGCAGGAGAGCCTTTCACTTATGATGAGACTATGTGCAGGGGTGATAGTCACTTCTAGGAGAGGGCTATGTAGTCTGAGATAGACTCCCTGCATAAGAATGACACTTGGGATTTGGTTTCCTTGCCTACGGGCAAGAAGGCTTTGCCATGCAAGTGGGTGTACAAGAACAAGAATGCAAAAGATGGTATCCCATCATCTAGGGAAAATCTATTATACACCGAAGGAACTACTGGACCCAAGGGAAGAGGTCAAGGATTCAACATCAACAACAAAAATTGGATGACATGTCATTATTGTGGTAAGAATGGCCATATAGCCTGTGAATGCTTCCACAAGAAAAGAGCATCGGAGATACAAAATGATCGCCACCAGAACTAATTCATGAAAGAAGAAGAAGAAGAAGAAGATGCTTTCGCTACCATCAACACCACCTCTGACAAATTATTTTGAAGAAATTATATTTCCCTTAGTGGATTTTCTTGGTAAAACAAAACCCTTGCCAAAGATGTAAAGTTTCAAGCTTTAACTTAACTAGGTTGCTTATGAGCTAGTCTCCCGCGCCATGTCATCATGAAGGGGAGCAAAACGCCAACAAGTGTAAGAACTCACCATTTGAGAGGGGCTATTGAGAAAATAGACAAATGACACATGCTCCAGGAAGAGACGTCCTAAATCCCATATGCATAGTGAGGAGAGTGGAATAAATCCAACTTCTATAAAGCATTATACTTGACTATCAGCTTTGGGTCATGTGGCATGGACACTCGCAAGGGTGATTTTTTCTTTCAAAAACGTGGCTTTGTCACGGCTCTTTGTGAGGTTGGTGGTCTTGCAGTGACTTGGGCATTGAACACGTTTGCATGAAGACCTACGCCGTCCTACATCCACTTGTCACTTCATGAGAGTATATGCAAGTCGCATGCATCAAGTACAACGAACAGATGCAATCATGTCAAGATATTACTTTATCAAAATCCTATGATGCTGATTGCGATGCATATTCCGGTGCTTGTTAAAGACGTGGCATATATTAGCAATAGGTAAGGAAAGTGTATACAGATGGGGAGCCTACCCCTTTAACCATTTAAAGACAAAAAGTTATGGCAGGATGGCCTTGTTAATCTGCTTATATATCATAGGGGCTACTCGATTTGCATGAGGTGGGGCAAGTTCGGGTGGTCGGGCAACTGAGGTTCTGCTGGTGAGTTGCTCCTATGAGGTTGGGTAGGGAAGATGTCGGCCGAGACCCGAATGGTGTAGTCCCTGGCCGTAATTGTTTCCAGAATTCTTTTAAACAATGCGTCAAATTCATGCTTGTGTCAGGCTGCCCTCTCCTCGTTCGAGCACCTGGTGCCCGAGCGTCTGGTGGGAGCTTGCACGGCTGCTGTTGCCACACCCCATGTGCTCCCTTGAGCCCTTGTCCTCTTGGCTTGGGGGTTTTTGGTCTGAGTCCTGGGTGGTGTTGTTTAGGGCCTCTTTTCGGCACGTACCTCTTTAGAGTAGGCACGTAGCATTTTGGTGGGGGCACTAGTGCCTTATGCTCTTTTTAATGGCGGAGAGCTTCCTTGCATGCGAGCTGCATTATGTGGTCCATGGCTGATACCGTAGGGGGATCTACAAAATGCAAACCAAGGATTAGGCCCTGAGGCAAGATAAAACTATTCACATGGAAGGGATTATACAGTGGGTTATCAAGCACATATGACAAGGAGGGGAGAGGTGAGGCATGCAGTGTTTGTTGTAGAGGGATGGCCCCCATGATGATGTTCGTTTTGCCTCCAGCCAATTAGCAGATCTTGGCTCATGCTAAGTTGCGTGAACTGGTTGTCATGGAGTGGGGTAGGGCTCATCCTCATAAGGATAGACCGGAAAGGGGGAAAGGTGTATAGAAAGGGACGGTACCCCGTCTACACCATTAGAGATGTTGGTCAATGCATCCTATGGTGGTAATGAGGATTGCATGCCCACTTGGAGGCGGGAATGGTCACACAACTTCTAAATGTGGTGAGAGGAGGACCTGAGGAGCTTAGCCTGTCAAACCCAACTCTTCTCCCTGCGCTTGACTATCATTGCTTGTGTGTGTTGATATTTTCTATACAAGTTCACAAAATTCATTGTTTATTTATATACATATTTACGAATCCATATCACTTCACGAGGATAAAAGTTGATTGCATAACTCCGGATTGTACTAGAGTGTGGCACACGCATCTAGTACTCGTGGCAGCTTACTCAATAACGATAGATATTTTGCAACATCGAGTAGCATGGAACCTTGTCCGAGTCTACTAGCAACATGTAACTCCTCCTCCGTGAGAACCTTATTAGACAGAGAGTTCTCTTGGCTAGTTTCAACTAAGTCAGTACCCCGAATGGTAGTCAACACTCGAAAGGAAGTTGGTGCCACATAGGTTGGGTCTCTTTGAGATCGCCATTTGGCCAATTGCTCTTCTGAGACTGTCATGATTTGGGCTCCTAGTTCGGCCATTGCAACACGGTTTTCAAACCAACGCTTCTCAAATTGACTTTGACCCTTTGATTGTCACTTTAGTTGCTCTATCCCTAAGAGATTTGGTTGGTAGAGCACATCATTGAATGTTATGGTTAAGCGTAGTTCATCGGCTTACTCGTCAGAGGTGAGTCGCATGTGTTCATGCAGGAGCCTTTCATAGTGCTCGTCAAGATGTTCTTGCTCTTCCCAAGATAGGAGAAATGGAAAATATTCTTCAAGCTGCTCCTTAGGGAATGTGCCCATGTCTGCTAGGACATAGACACGTGCAAACACTTTGAGCTTAGCATCCAGCTCAATTAAGCATTCTGCGACACTTCTATGTTCAATGAGGGATTGTTCGGTTGCTATCTCATGCAAGCTTCTAGGAGTTTGCCTAGGCTTTAGCATAGCTGGGGGCTCAGGCCTATATGAGCAAGATTGGTCAACGCTAGGATTACTTATGCTCTTGGGGTTTCCACGTTTTTCTTGAGGCTTTGTTATTGCGTCATGGTTCTCCTTGGATGTGACTGGTATAAATTTGTCATCTCGTTGTGATAGCGTTGTATCCACTCTTGATTGGTCAATGCGAGTTCTATTGTCGGTGGATTGAGTGTTGCAAGCAACCGTTGATGGTAACGGATGCTTTGATTTTTCAGAGCACATGGATGTGTCTAAGGTTTCACCGCTATTAGGAAAGACATCAATGGATTCATTGGTGGATGGACTCGATGCTTTATTCCTCAGCTCTCCAGTGCTCTTGGTCTCAATGTTCTTGGGGTCCACAACCACCTGTAATTGCTGTTGTTTTTGCTATTTTCTCCTCTTTTTCTTGGTTAGTAAAGGTACATAACTTAACGACTCATGACTTTGAACTAGGTTAGCTGAGCTGTTGATGTGCTTGGTTGGGCCTTAGCTTTTTCCTTCTCTGGTGTGTCCTCATGGGATGTAGTTGCACCCTGCTGGACAACCTTGCTAGGTTGATTGGTCAGATGCACCATCTCCTTGGCCACATCTCTTTGAGAGGTTTCTCCTCAAGCCTAGGCTTTAGGTGATTTGGAAGTGCTAGAGTTGTCAAGGATACTGGTTGCGGCACCTCCTCCCTAGGTGAACTGCTAAGGACACGTTCCACAAGGGGCGTTGTCACGGCCAAGGGCTGACTGCTGCTGTGATTCCTGATTGGAAGTAGTAGCAGCTATTTCAGTGGACTGGCTACTATTAGTAGATTGCAGTGTCAAGTCCCTAGGGCGATTGGAAGCGGTCATGTCTTTTTTTTCCCTTTGAGCATTCACTTGTGTAGATCGAGCATGAGTTGATCTAGTCACATTAGGTTGCACAGGCATATCCTTGGGCCAAGAGCTACGGATGGTGTCATGTCCCACCTCTTGGACATTTGGAAGCTTAGATGGAGATAGAGATGGGATTGAGCAGCTACACTTGATGACTATTGTTCTGCTTCCTGTGTCCATTTAGGGAAAGAGGGTGTAGGAGACTTGGGACTCCTAAGTGGCTCCGACATTGGCTGGAAGATTTTCTCATGGCTGTTAGATGATTTTACCATTTGCTTTGTTGAGCATTTAACCTTCCCATGAGCAATGTTGTGCCTATGATGCTTGTTATCCTCTTGAGGAATCAAAGGCTCCTTGGGCACTAGTGGCTTTTGTGTATCCTCAACTATTACATCTGATATCTGCTTGTCAAGCATGCTAAGCTAAGGATCTACCCTCCGATTAGTCCCTTTTGGTTTCTTGATCTCGATCGTGAGGGGCTTGATCACTCCAATGTTTTTGACTCGAGACTTGGTCTTTCGTTTAGATCTCCTCCTACGCTTCTTTGCTCTTCATACAATCTGGCCTTCAATCGACAGAGGAGGTTTAGTAGGGGGTTTTGGCACCCAAATCCATTGGTTACCTGTATAATACCCTTGAGCACATAGCAACGCTTTGGATATCCATTGTGGCGTTGTGCTGACCCTCCATCGATGCCTTTTTCTATAAGGCTTGGGCTTCTTTTGGGTTCTTCTATGATATTTGTAAGTCCAAAGCCTGTCCTTGGCATTGTCTCTTGACATTCTTGTTTCAGGCATGGCCTCACTCACTAGTTCCAATTGTTTGACCTGTGCTTCTATCAACTCTTCCAACAAGTCCTTGCTCTCGTTAGCAGGCTTGAGTGTTATGACAGCACATTCCTTGCCTTTCCCTCGAGATTCGATGAGGTCACCCTTGCTAAAGGTTGTGAGTAACCTCACACCTGTTAGTGTCATGTGTATCCTCTATGCTACATAGTCGGCCTCACACTTGGTCGCCCTTTTGAAGGATCTTCCTAGGAGGGTTTCCTTCCCGCAATTAGCACTATTTTGAGGAGCATGAAATAGGATAGGAAAGCTTTCAGTTTTAATTATTGCAAGGATTTTGTGCTTCCCTATAAGTGCTTGTGGGTGTCCCATGTAAGGGCTAAGAGTTGCATTGGTCGGTGTGAGATCTGGTTGGCCTAGTAGGGTCCATGCTTCATAGGTCAAGATATTAAAATATGCTACTTCATCAATCAGAGCATCGATGCTATGCTCTCGTTTCGCAGTGAGTTTGACCCTAAGATAAGCAAGTGGTACTATGTCTTCGTCTTTCGAGTCTTGGCTTGTAAATTTAAGCCTTTTGACAAATGCCCTTGAGTTCCCAGCTGCACGGCTAGATGTGGATTCTCCACCGATGTCTTGGATCGTCAGTGCAGTGCTATTCAAGGAGCATCTATCGTCAGGACTGTCATATCTAGTCATTCTCACTCTTGTAGCTTGATGCTGTTGCTTTCCTCTTTGACTAGAAGCAGTCCGAATGCAATACATACGTGTTTTTGTAGTGTGGCCTTTTTGCCCTTGTTGGCTAGATTGGCCCATTGAGGTTCTAAGCTCTCTGTTTGTCTCTGTTCGGGTATGGGATTTTGGTTGCTCTTTTGCAAGTGAGAATCCATGCTTGTGTAGAGCCTTTACTACACTAGGGTCTAATTTGGAGGACCTATCATGGTGCATGTTTTCTCTCCAACCTACTTGGGGGAGGTGCAGAGGGGGCCGTTACGGTAAACACCATGTGCAATTTGGAGAACCGTTTATAGCCAAAATTTGACTATTTGCTCTAAGTTTCAACCCAGTGATCACTCTATGATATGGTTTCGGCTCTATATGGTCTCTCGGTCAGTTTCAGGGTCTACAGGTTAAAATTTGAAAAAATCTAAATTCGGCTCAACAGGTCCAAATTGCAGGGCTGAATGTCTGATTTGGACCGTCCGAGAGCCGAGTAGAAAGGGCCGAGTGTAACTGGTCCAAATGTCAAATTCGGCCAGCCCGAGTTTGGTTGTCCAAGAGCCAAGGGCCGAGTCAAGTGGGCTGAGGGCCGAATGGTGAATTTGGCTAGGCCAAATGTTAACTTGTCCGAGTGGGGTTGGGCCTAGTCGACAGGGCTAAGGGCTGAATTTCAACACGTCCAAGTCAGGTGGTCTGAGCAATAGTGGGCCGAGGGCCGATTTTGGGACTCGGCCCAAAATCATCGTCACTCAGACAGGCCGAGCGCGATGGGTTTTTTCGTTGGACTTCAAAAAAATCATCATGCCGAGCAAGAGAGACCGTCCTACTAGTCGAGCAGCTCCATCCAACCTACTTATGCAGTGGAAGGTGTGGAATTACCTGGGCTAGGCAAATAACTCTCGGATGGCCAGATCGAGGCAGATCTACTCAACAAAGCTTTCTTCCTCTCTCCTGCTCTCCTGCTCTCCTGAAACCCTGCAATGCACATTGTGGCCTTTCTTGCCACTCTTGGCCCCTGATCACCCTGTCCAGGCCTACACTCACCTTAATCTTGCTTCCCTTACTAACATTTAACTCAAAATTTCATTTCTTACCCTTCTTCTCCCTGTTTCAGCCTATTATACAGCAGAAAACCCTACTGTTTGCTCCAACGTTTTTCTCCTATCCTTTCTAAATGCAAGAAAAATTTATAAGGAAGATACCTACACTACTCCATCATGCTTTCCCAAGTCCAAAACAACAAAAACCTACTTGCTAAGGAGATTGAATACCTCTTCAAACTCCCTCGCTTCCTACCTATCTACCTCAAGCAGCAGCGGTTTGGGAAAAACCCTGCTTCAATGCTCGATTCGAAGCGTGCAAGCACTCAAGGCTTGAATCCGTTGGTCTTGGCAACGAAACCAAAATGTGGGAGCTTTCACTCAACCGCCAAGACCCACGGACCACTTATTGTTTCAAGCGTTCCAAGTCGAGCACTAATGGCTACCTCTCACATAGCCGATGCGCCATCCATATCTACGGGTGTAGTGAGCTTACCTCCATGCCGATCAAGTTACCTCCTCTCCCGCGCACTCTGATAGCTCCACGATCCAAGTGCAAGCTTCAAGCAAGCTCCACACTCCAAGCTCCATTGCCGCGACCAAGAAAGAGAAGAGGAGAAGAGAAGAAGAGAGGAGAAGATGGAGAGCTTCTCCTCCTTGGTCCCTCACCCTCACACACTCACTCCCTCACACTCTCACACTTCCTCTCTCAAGCACAAGCTCAAGCAAGCAAGAAAAAGAAGAAGAAGAAGAAGAAGAGAGCCACTTTTGGCCATACACAAGAATGAGCTTCACATTCACTTTTTCACTTTATATACAAAACCCTAAATCCCTTTTGGGCGGTCATCCCTTTCTCCCCTTTTTTACATGGCCGGACGTGGCCTAGGCTATTTTTTCCATTATGCTCCATCTTTCTAGCTTTCTTCCTACTACCCATCTACCTTTACAAATTGCACGGGTGAGAGCCCGGTGCTCCTTAAATTAAATCATGATGCACTTGCACTCTTTTACAAAAGTATTGACTTGCGCTTTTCCTTGTGTGTCTTTCTCCCTTATTTAGGACTTTTCAACACTTCTTGTGTTTCTAGATTTTCCTTGTGCGCCTTTGTCTTTCATTTCACTTTGCCTTGGCCTTTGTCTTCTACTTTAGCTTTTCCAGATTTTCCACCTTGTTTGTCTACTGGTTAATACTCATGATACCCTTCATGGCACCCCAATGTTTCTTGCCAGGTGTATCCATATAGCATGCCACAACCCCAATTGCAAAAGAAATATTTGGACGGGTGGCTATCATGGCATATATAAGACTGTCCATGGTTGATGCATAGGGAATCTTGGCCATCTCGGCCCTTTGCTCATCTGTCTGCAGAAAATTGGCCTATGAAACCTTCACGTGAGAAGGCAATGGATAGCCAATAGGCTTAACATCCTATAGACGGAAACGCTCAAGGACTTTATGAAAAGCGTAATGCGCATACCAAGTATATGAGAGGCATGTCCTAGATCTTTCATCTCAAAGCTCTTCTTGAGCTGAGCCTTAAGAGAATCTAGCTCCTCATGACTTGTCCCTGCTAAAAGCATGTCATCCACATAGAGTACCAAAATCAGTAAAGAACCATCATGGGATTTCTTCGTGTACAACAAGTACGGATCCATAGCACTACGGCTATAGCCCTGTGACTGCATGAATGCATCAAACTTATGGTACCATTCCCTAGGTGCCTGTTTCAAGTCATATAGACTCTTCTTTAGCTTGCACACTAGGTGTTCCCTGCCAGGGTCTGCAAATCCCTTAGGTTGCTCCATGTAAATCTCAGCATGCAAGTCCCCATGTAAAAAGATCATCTTGACATCCATCTGGTACAAGTCCAGGTCAAGCTGTGCAACCAAATCCAAGACTAAGCATAGGGTGCATCAAAGTCAACACCATGCTCGTGCTTAAAGCCCTTAGCAACCAATCGAGCCTTGTATGCCAGCTTGGGGTGTCCAAGGGTACTTTTTATCTTGTACACCCACTTGCATGGCAAAGCCTTCTTACCCTAAGGCAAGGAAACCAAATCCCAAGTCTGATTCTTATGCAATGAGTCAAGCTCAAACTGCATAGCCCTCTCCCAAGAGTAATAATCACCCTTGTTCATAGCCTCATCATAAGTGAGAGGCTCTTCTTCATTTGTAACCAGTACATAATCCATAGAGGGTGCAAAACTATCAGGAGGTCGTATATCTCTAGTAGAATGCCTCAACCCAGGATTTGCTGCCTGACCAACATCCTATCTAACATCAACATGTCTAATATCTGGGCCATGACCATCAGGTGATGTTGCACGCTATCTAGCTGGCCTTGGAGCGGCAGGTTGTACAGGAGTAGGTGGCTCCTCCTGAAAGATAACTCTATGTACCTCAACCACTTTCTCAGGCTGCATATGCATTTTGTCCTCATAAAAGATGACATCATGGCTATGGATTACTTTCGGCGCCTGCAGATCCCATAGACGGTAATCTGTCTCTCCTGCATCTCCATAGCCAATGAAAATGCATTTGACACTTTTAGGATCCAGCTTATTGCATTTGTCCTTACGCACCTTGGACACATGGCAGAATGCCTCACATCCAAAGACATGCAAATGATCATAAGAGGGGGGCTTGCTTGCCCATACCTCATATGCAACCTGAAAGTCAATGCCATTGCTAGGTGACCTGTTAATGAGATGCACTGCAGTAGTAACTATCTCAGCCCAAAAGTGTTGCGGTAAGCTAGCATGGCTAAGCATGCTACGAACCTTTTCCTGAATGGTCCTATACATGCGTTCAGCCATACCATTCTGGGGAGGGGTGTAAGGGGCGATCAACTGATGCTTAATACCCCGCTCATCATAAAACTGCTCAAAAGCAAGCGCATGTTGAAAGGTGTCTAAGACATCGGATTTTCTCTTTATGGGATAAGCCCAAACCTTACAGGAGTAATCATCTATGAAAGTAACAAAATACTTTGCCCCACTTAGTGACTAACAATGCATGGACCCACATACATCTGAGTGCACAAGAGCTAAGGGCTCACCCATGCATTTCTTACTAGACTTTTTATGCGTATTCCTAGTCTACCTGCCATACAAATAATGATCACAAGAATCAAAATGCAAAGAGTCAAAAGGCGAAAGATACTGCAAAGCACGGAGCATTTTCATTCCTTTAAGGGACATATGCCACAAACGAGCATGCCAAAGGGATACATGGGGAATAGAACCCACAGACAAAACATGATTCAATGTAGCTTCAGATACAAGGGATAGAGACTGCTAGACTTGGCACCTCTTGCAAGCACAATCCTGCCACGAGGAATCTTCCGTGTAGAGTCTCCAAAAGACACAAAATACCGTGCATCATCAAGCTGTCCAGCTAACATAAGGCTGCGAGTCAACGCAGGTACATAGCGTACATCATGCAAAGCAAAAGAACTGCTAGAAGGAAACTGTAGCCTAACGTCTCCAATGCCCATAATGTCAAGAGACCTATCATTATCGAGACACACAGAACCAGAGATGGTATGATAGATATGAAACCAATCTCTACAAGGTGTCACATGAAATGACGCACCCGAATCCAAAAGCCAACACTATGCATACATAGAATGTGTCTCAGAAGCCTGGAAGGCCTCGCATGAAGAAGCTGCAAGTATGTAATCCTCGACGGAATTAACGGCTTGCATGACATTAATCTCTTCTATCTTCACACTAGACTTTGTAGGTACAATACTGCACTCAAAATACTTTTCATGAACTTTCTCTTTTTCCTTTTCCTTGCACTTATCATTGCGTGTCTTATGGTACTGTGGCCTAATATGTCATGTTTTCCCACAATAATGACAGGTAAGATTAGACTTCCATCCATGGGACTTACTATGGCCACGTAACTTTGACCTGGACTTCTGAGAGTCCTTGCCCTTATGATCATTATCATGCTTGCCATGTCTGCCACCTCTAACAGTCAATGCATATGAAGAGTGGGAAGCATCATTATTTCTCCTATTGATTTCCTCAATCAATAAAGCACTCTCAATATCTTTGATTTTCAGCCCATCAATCTTGTTCGTGCATATGGCAGTATGGAAGAAATTCCATGATTCAAGCAAGGTGTTAAGCAGAAACAACATGTGCAAGTTGTCTTTGAACTCAATATCCTGTAACAACAGATTCTTCATGATAGCATGAAACTGGCTGAAATGAGATCATAGGGATGTCCCTTCCTTCATGCGAAGGTCCATTAACTGCTTCAGCCAATACATCTGTAACGCAGGACTCTGCTGCGTATAAAGCTCTTGAATCTTCTCCCATAAGTCCCATGCCCTCTGATTCTCATCTTCAACAACATTATGATGGACCACTTCTGAGAGTGACAAGATAATGGTAGACTTGCATAGCTCATCAACTTGCATCCAAACATCATCATCCATATCCTCGGGTTTAACACCCTGTAAAGAAGGACTAATCTGACAATGGAAATGAACATGAAATCAAAAATACTCTAAGCTACAAATAGCAAGAAATGAACTAAATTAAGATTCCAACATGGCCATGCCATGGAACAACTTCCATTACCATAGCACAATGTAGCCATGGACTGTCATCCAGGTACAAGAAAAATGTGAGAGATAAGAAGGATTAAATTTTTGATAACGCCAATGAATAATGCTACATTAGCACTTCCTGCCCTTTTATACTAAAACCTAAGTCCTCTCTTCTAAGCTCAAGTATTTACAAAGTTTTATACTGGGAATACGCTTTACATCTGATGTTGATAATTTGCTTCATTACAAATCATCCCCTCCTAAAGATATTTTGTCCTGAAAACTGAAGATAATGAAGTAGTAGGCAAATTGTTAATGAAGCAAATTATGTCGATGAAGATCCATAAGCATGTGGAAGCACTTTGTGTGAAGAAACAGTATAATGAACCTGAAACAGTGAATTGACTGCTTGCTGCCCAAATAGGGCTACATCAGTAGATTTGCCATAACTTTTGATTGGAGTGTCCAAATTCAGTGTTTGAAGAGTAGAAATGAAGCACACACCCTGAGGCATCATCCCATACCATCAAGATCAGTTTTTGATGTCATTAAGGCAATTTAATCAATAATAGTATTTCAAAACAACAAGCTATCCCTACACAGATTATGATCATTCATCTTGCAAAAGCCATGGAAAAGCATCCAAATAGGAAGAGTATTGCCAAGTGGAATCTTCCATAGGTAGTCCCTTCCATTTGATCACGAATTCAGTGATATTTTGGTTTCTAATAACCTTTTCATGATTCCCAATAATATTTTTAGATTCATATATAATCAGTCCATCTTCATCAAGTGGTGGAAGCTCTTCAAGAACTTGTACATCCTGCCCAATATACTTCTTCAATTGTGATACTTGAAAAACATCATGTATGCAAGTAGATGAGGGTAATTGGAGCTTATATGCAAGCTCTCCAATCTTTTCCAAAACCAAATATGGGCCATAAAATCTGTGAGCTAACTTGTTATTTCCACCCTTAAGGGATGCATAATGAGTCTTGGGCACCTTCAAGAAGACCCAATCTCCAACATCAAACTCCATGTGCCTCCGCCTATCATCAGCATAGGACTTCATGACATCTTGTGCCTTTCGTATGTTTTCTTTACATTGCTTCATAAGCATCTCCATTCTTTCTAACTCATCCTTCACTTGTGGATTCACGTCTTCATGAAACATGGCTGAAGGAATTTGAACCTTGTATCCATAAAGTGCTTCAAAAGGAGCCATCCCAATGCTCATATGATATGTGTTATTGTAGCAAAATTCAGCAAGACGCAACCAATCATCCCAAGATGATTGCGTGTCATGACAAAAATGCCTTAAATACACTTCTATCCATCAATTAACCCTTTCGGTTTTACCATTGTTTTGAGGGTGGTAAGCATTTCTAGGGGTAAGAATAGTGCCCATGGAAGTAAATAAACCCTTCCAAAAATTTTCCATGAATGTAATGTCTCTATCCGACACTATCCTCAAAGGCATACCATGTAACTTAAACATTCCTTCCATGAATTGACCGGCTACTTGCTTTGCTGAAAATTGTGTCTTGGTTGGAATAAAATGGGCTGATTTGGTAAGTCTATCCACCACAACAAAAATGCTATTCCAACCATGCCTTGTGGTAGGAAGGCCTGTAATGAAATCCATTGAAATGTCGGTCCATTTTCCTTGTGGAATAGGCAAAGGTTGAAGGAGACCGGCTAGTAATAAAGAAGAATCTTTATTTTGTTGACATTCCAAGCAATGAGAAACTTACTCTTTCACATCCTACCATAAGCCTTTCCAATAGAAACTCTTGTGCACTTTTTCAAAAGTCTTAAAGAGATCAAGATGGCCAGCCAAGAGTGAAGAATGCATCTCTTGAAGAACTTTTAGCTTAAAACTACTTTGAGGGATCAAATAGACCTTTCCTTTGTACCATAAAAGTCCATTATGCCATTTGAAATTTGGATATTCTTCATTTACACCTTACTGTAATTTCAGCATTATTGTGGCAGCATGCTCCTCCATCATGTAATCCTCTTGTATATCATTTATCCAATCTTTATATATAGTGGAGACAGTAGATACATTACATGCCCACATCCTAGAAAGTGCGTCTGCCACTACATTGTCTTTTCCAACCGTGTATGCTATCTCAAAATCATATGATTGAAGAGTTGCTAACCACCTTCTTTGCTTAGGAGACAAGTTAGGCTACGAGAGAAAGTACTTCAACACCCTATGGTCACTTTTCACTTTAAAGTGACTTCCATAGAGGTAATGATGCCATTTTTTGACTGCATGTAGTATAGCTAGCATCTCTTGCTCATAAACATGCATTTGTCTCTCTTTTTCATCAAATTTTCTACTCTCATTTGCAATGACACCATGTTATTGGGCTAAAACAGCCCCCAATCCTCTCCCACTAGCATTCGCATGGATCACAAAGTCCTTAGAAAAGTTAGGACAAACCAATATGGGTGCTTAAATGAGGAGTTGCTTCAGCTCATTGAAGCTTTTGTTAGTTATTTCATCCTAAAAGAAAGCTTCTTTCTTTAACCGATCCGTTAATGGTGCAGCCACATGAGCATAATTCTTGATAACCTTCGGTAGAAAGAAGTTAAACCATGGAAACCCCTCAATGAAGCGGTATTAGTTGGAGTAGGCCAATCTTTCACACATTGGACCTTTTTTGGGTCAACCTTGATGCCATTTTCTCCAAAAATATGTCCCAAGTATTCTACTTCTTTGGCCATGAATGGTACGTTTGGTTGCTTTAGCAAACAACTTGTGACTAATCAATATATCAAAGACTTTTCTAACATGATGTAAATGCTATTCTATGTCCTCGCTATATATCAATATGTTATCAAAGAACACCAAAACTATCTTGAAAAAAAGTGGATGAAGTATTTTGTTCATTAAAGCTTGGAATGTGGCTAGAGCATTTGAAAGACCAAAGGGCATAACCATAAAATGATACACTCCCCTCTCGGTGTCCTAAATGCAGTCTTGTATTCATCCCCTTTCTTCATGCGCATTTGATGGTATCCCGATCGCAAATCAAGCTTTGAAAAGACCTTGGCATCCTTCAACTCATCCAAAAGATCATCGATCCTTGGTATTGGATACCTATTTTTTACGGAGGCCTTGTTCAAATCCCAATAATCTATGCACATGCAGAATGAACCATCCTTCTTCTTGATTAGAAAAACTGGAGAAGCAAAGGGAGATTGACTTGGTTGTATAAGACCCATTTCAAGTAGCTCCTTTAATTGGCACTCAACTTCTTCTCTTTTCACCTTTGAAAGGCGATATTGAGGTTTATTGATAGGCTTGGTATTTGGAAGCAAGTCAATGGGGTGATCCACTTCACGCTTTGGAGGAAGAGAAGTAGGTGGCTAAAATAAATCATCATACTCTTCCAACAATTTACAAAGACAAGGATCCATATCTTTTGAAGGAGTAGAGGGCTGATTAGAATAGGGCTGATCCTCATCAATCTTTGATAAGATAAGGGTAAACATACATGCCTTTGCATTAATCTCTCTCTTAATCTTCTTGGTGCTGATCAACTCTAGCTTTTTCTTCTCAATCCATTGAAGAGTAACTTGTTGTCCATTCCATTGAAATTCCCTTTGCAGCCTATTCAAATCCATGATAAACCTACCAATACTTTTTAGCCAATTGCAGCCAAGTATGACATCAATGGGACCCATCTCCAAGGCAATAAGATTCACTGAAGTGATACAAGATGATGATAAAGTGATGGAAACATTGTTACAAATCTGATTACTGCTCTCATAAGCTCCATTTGCCACTTGGATTCTTAGTGAATAAGGCATTTCTTGTGTATACAACTTCAACCCATCAAGAGACCTTGTATTAACGAAGCTATGTGTACTCCCTGTATCAATAAGAATATGAGCAATTTTTACATTAATGTAGCCTTTAAAGCGTAATGTATTGTCTGCTTTGAAACCATTCCAAACATCACGGGAGATGGAACAAAGCTTCAATAAATTCAAATTTGTTAAATCATCATCCATAAAGTAACCACATGGGTCTAATGGAAAACCATCCATAGGGTCATAGAATTCTTCATGGCAATCATCATCATGGTCATGCGTCTCCTCAAGAGTGGGTAACCAATCAAGCTGAGATAGATTGCCTTCATTTGCCTCAACATCTTATTCCTCTTCAAAGATCATGCTCACTTTAGCATTCTTGGCTTTGCATTTTGTCTTGTGATCGGGAAACCATTTCTCCCCACATTTAAATCATAGACCTTTTGCATACATGTCCTTCAACTTGTCATTAGACACATGCTTTCCTTGCATAGGAACTGAGTTTTTGCCACTAATTTTAGTCCTCTTTCCATCTGATCTATTTTCAGCATTAAACCTAAAATTACTGCCCTGTTTTGGTCCATAAACAGTAGGGAATATAGGAATATTGATATAGGTATTTGTTGGCTTCCCTCCTTGCTAAAATTCAATCTTTGATTGCCCATAATTTGTAGTTTTTCTAGTGGACTAGTTTGGCTGAAAATATTGCCCTGTTCTTTGCTAAAAACTCTTGTATTTTTTACCACAACTTTCAACCAATTGTATGGCAACTTGTAAAGAAGATGGTTTCATAGCTCCCACTTTTGACGATAGAGAAGACTCAATACCAAATATATACTTATTCAGCTTGGCATTGTTAGATACTCCATCCACATACATGGAGAGGTTAAGGAATTGGTTAGAATAATCTCTAATCGATAATCCCCTTTGCTCAAGAGCATACCACTTCTTCTCTAACTTCTCTTTTTCAATAGGTGACAAAAAAACTTCGATCATTTCCCGCTTTAATGCATCTCATGTTAAGAATTCATTACCAATCCTTGACATATACTACCACCAAGTGTGTGCATATCCTTCCAAATGTAGGGCTGCAAATTTTACCTTTGCATTCTCCGGTCTAGGATACAAAGAAAAATACATCTCAAGCTTGTCAAACCATTCTTCTAATTCGGTAGGGGATGGATTTGCGCCCTTGAAATTAGAAATGGTTATTTTCTCCTTGTATTCCCAGTCATATTGATGAGATTGGCCATTATTGTGTTGTTGTCCATGAAAGTTTGCAAACCCATTTGGCTAATTAAATTGTCCTTGTGGCAGAGAGAAAGAGTTGCCAACAACATGAGGATGTCCATAGACTTGATGTCCATACATAGGAGAGTGTATATTTGGTATGACAATCATTGTTGGTTGTTGTCCATTCATTTTATGAGACCAAAACTCATTTGAATGAGGGCCTTGAATAGGGGACTGATTATATGCATGATTATTATTGGCATGATGTTGCTGTCCATAAGAATTTGGAACTGAATTCACATGACCATGTCCATTGTATGGGTGCTGCCCATGAGAATTATTTCCTCCACTTGCTTGACCATGATAGGACATTTGTTCTTCATCTTTCTCTTCATGTGTAGATTTAGGGATATTAGAAGGCTTCCCATAGAAAGACTTGTAAAAAGGATGGCATCCATGTGTGTCATCATCAAGCCTTGAGTTAGCTTGGGCCTTATCTTCCAAATCCTGTCCATGAGGGCTAGTGTAGGATTTGGGTTGATTTAGGGGCTGAAATTGAAGCTGAACATGAGAGGGCTAAGCCCTTGATGACTCTCCAACTTCAAAGTTCCCAACAACCTTAAAAGTTGAGGACTTTGACTGCTCTTGGGCAATAGGAAGACTTTGAGCATTTGGAATAGCATTATGTAATATCCTCTCACTCAAGAGAGCCACTAGCTTATCAATGCCCAATTTCATATCCTTAATGTCATTGGAGAGTTATTGAAAACTGTTAGAATCAGTAGAGACATGAGTAGTGCCAACCCCATTCACTTGTTTGTTTACTGCAGCATGTGTTGAACTTATCTCTAGCTCCTCATTACCATGGTTCTCAAGGTAAATAGCCTCTTGTGAAGCTTCATGCTCTTTATCTAACTAATAATCCTTTAATCCTTCACTGATGGTATCCATAATAGGTTCCTTTCTTTTATTTTTGGCCATAGGTGACATCCTGTCTTGAGTATACAGCAAAAGGAAAACTCAAATATCTCGAGATCTAATGATCCAAATGACCAAATTCTTAGCTTCATATAAAGCTTAGGATGTCCCCTTTCAAATGAGCTATCAAGTGTTGAAAATGGTTGAGTATAGAAAATTTTGTAAGTAATTTACTGTAGTTGTCTAGAATTTCCTACAACTTGTGAATGCTCTATTCTAGTCATTTAATGACTTGTACCATCAATTTTCATGCATGTACCAACATGTATATCTACAAATGAACTCCATACATTTGCCAATACTGAAAATAACCTCTACAATAAACCAAGAATTGAAAAATCCCACTCTATGCTACAAAAGAGGGTCCAATCAATGGAACTTTGCTAGAAAACCCTATTCCAACTCTTTTATTACTAACCCAATTAACAAATGCCACCAATACCATTCATAATGCTTAGCATAACTCTGTCCCCATTTGCCACTTGCATTGAATTATGTTGCTATACATTTAAATGCCTTTGCATCATGTAACCCATGCCAAATATATCATGTTGAAAGCTGAATTCTTGTTCCCTTGAATGGTACCTGCACATGAACTTTAAATGCATGGGATCCGAGACTTGAGGGGTGTGCGAATTTCCCTCTCAAGCTGATTTGTGCTCCCCTTTAGGGTCCTTGTCAGTAGGGGAGGGTCACCTCTCTTTTATCCTACCAACTCGCCCGACATCCACTTTTTCTCATGGGTAGATACATGGCAGGTTAATACTAGATTAAGAAAACAACATGAAATGCTTGTGTTGGAAAGGATTTGATTGTCATTTCATGATATGCATGAGCTTGGAAGAAGTTGAACTGAAGATGAAGTGGGATTAGGTAAAGAATACACGCAATAGTGACTCACTGCTTTACAATTGTATTTCACTTACCATTGGGCAACTTTTTTGTTTTCAAGGCAAGGAGACAAAAGAAAAACAGTTCAATGTCAGGTTAGAGAATAATGGGTGATAATTTGAAGCATTAGAAGTGGTTATTTTCAATGAGTGTAAGTGATCAATCAGAAATTAATCACTAGGATTGCTAAATGGATTATTCATGAAGTGATTTTAAGAGAATAATTGGAATTTTGAATCATTTTACTCCCTCATTCATCAATTGGATCAGCTCTCAGAGATTCAGAAGGGAGAGATTAAAGATGATTTAAAATACCTCATATGCTTGTGATTGATGAATGTAGTTGATGTAGAGTCCTCACACAAAAATAGATTGTCTTCAACTATAAAAATCCACAAAAATTCCAATTTCAGCAAGCTTCAATGTAGCATAAGCTGCCAGCTTCATATGGACTCCATTGTTGCTCCATACTTCAAGAATGGTTGATGAAGGAATAATCTTCTTCTATTTGATGAATAACTTGGAAGATAGTAGAGAATAACTCCAATACAAGCTAAAAACTCCAATTATTGGCAAGGGAACCAAGAATTTTACTGACATTGAAGATACAAGCTGTCCAAAGCTTCCATAGATCAGAGTAAACCCATGGATGCTTCAATGTTGCTTCAATGTTGACAATGGATTGAAGCCACGTGCATAGGCAAGCTCAAGGAGTGCTTTGCCACCAACACTCCCTTCATTTGCTTCAAGAAATCAAATATTTTCAATTGCTGTCCAAAACTATCAATAACAAGGTTCCATGGGAGAGAGGAGAGTCCACAATAAAGAGAAATATTGACATAGCTTGAAGGAGATCACTTATCAAGTGCTTCTGAGCTTTAATCTTGAGTGATTTGAGCTCCATAGCTCATATTTTAGATGTGAAGTACAGGAGTATGTTATTGGTGCATTTCACGCTGATGTTGTCCACATTCTGGAGAGAGCAAAAAGAAGGCTAATAGAGCCAAGTAACCATTCTACTTGAAGCTCATGAGATGGAGAACAAGGCTATGGAATCTTTTTGCATGATAGAAGTCACGAGCAAGAGATATTGCTCAACCTTGGGCCATGGATTCGTGAGAGAAGCTTGAAGGGAAAGGGAAGAAACCCCTGTTCTTGAAAAGTAACTCAACTTTGAACCAAACTAAGTCTTGTAACCTTCATTTTGTCCAACTTACCCCAGTTTTTGGTCCAAAACTTGGTCACGAGTTGCCAAATTGATTGAAGCCCGCCATTGTCCACTGGTTCATGCCAAGAACCTCCATCTTAGTCACGGTTTGTGAGAGATCTCCTTGTCAGACCACGGTTATGGAAGAACTAACTCTTATGAACTAAATTTTAACTGCGGTTTTCACTCCCTAGTCATCGCAACTAAATTTATTGCATGAAAATGACTTATGACAGGATCTAAACTAATGCTCTGATACCAATGTAAAGAAGGACTAATCTAACAATGGAAATGAATAGGAAATAAAAAATACTCTAAGCTACAAATGACAAGGAATGAACTAAATTGAGATTCCAACATGGCCATGCCATGGAACAACTTCCATTACCATAGCACAATGTAGCCATGGACTCTCATCCAAGTACAAGAAAAATGTGAGAGACAAGAAGGATGAAATTTTTGATAATGTCAATGAATAATGCTACATTAGCACTTCTTGTCCTTTTATACTAAAACCTAAGTCCTGTCTTCTAGGCTCAAGTATTTACAAAGTTTTATACTTGGAATAGGCTTTACATCTCATGTTGATAATTTGCTTCATTACACAGCCTTGAAATGCAAGGGTTTAATCTGCAACTTCTGCACCAAAACCTACCATATCTGGGACTTCCAATACCCATAGTTGGTACCATCCAACTTGGAAATGTTAAAGAGAGCTGTGTCTTTCAAATGACCAGCCATACTGACTCAAATCAAAACAAAAAATGTAAAATTGTAGGTTGCTGTAACTAGCGGAAAATGCTCTAAAACCATTGCTAAAATTGGCTGATAGAGGGAATATCACCAAGACAACCATCTGTCCACCAAATATGACCAAGATAACATCAAATAGTAAGCATTACCCTCATATAGGTACTTGAAAACTGTAGATTTCAGCTTACTAGAATAAATTACAGCAGTATGGAAAACTGTCCCAAAGTGAAGCAATCACTGATACATATGTCACTGCAACTGCCAGGTAGCAAGATACATCCAACAGGGAGTGTCAAGGGGCAAGAAGATACCAAGAACTGTCAAACCAATAACCTGTCAGGCAAGAGGCATCTCATAGGTCTAGAATTCATGCATGTAATGGGTCTCAGGGTAAGAGAAGAGACCAAGCACAAGCACAACTGATAGAACAAGAAGCTCTGCCCCAATAGGCGTATCAAATTAGCCCACTACAAACTAACTGTAGACATAAAGCTCTCAAGAGAGCAAATGCATGGAACTGTCCCACAAGCTCAAGCTCAAGTCTAAGTAAAACTTTGTGTACATCCGAAAATGCCAAGAGTCTCTCACTGGAAGTAAAGTCTAATGCAAATAGAGCAAGAAACACTCAAATACATCAAGTACATAGCATCAGACATTCCAAATCCTAGTAGGATATATCATGAGCATAAATCCCAAGCTATATCAGACCTGTAAAGCATAATCCTGAAAGCAGTCAAATAGCATGTAACTGACAACCAAATGTAATCCCTAGTAGGTCCAAAATGCTCAAAAGGAAGCATTTTACAATCTCCAAATGCATCGGTATGATCATTCAAAGCTCCAGTAAGCACCCCGTATCCAAGAACCAATGCATACATCAAGTAAATGAGCTTCAGCCCAATGTATTACAACAGCATATTCACTGTCAAATGAAGCTCAATTGGTTCCCAAATTTTCTCCAAATCAGTCCCAAAGCATAAATATAGCATCCCATAACATCTGGGCATCAATAGGCATCAAACGGGCAATGCCAAGAAGCATCAAACATTAAATGTCAAGTGCTTCCCTATTCTTGATAGTCTTGGGACTCTATATATAGAAATGGCTAAAGGTGGAAGCACTCGTGTCGATCGTCGGGAGCCAAGATCCAATGTCGGGGAGTCCGAAGATGATCGAGAAGGTTGCAAACAATGCCGGAAAGCCGGGGAAGGAGCTGGAAATGCCAAGAGGAGATCAGCCCAGTCTCTTAAAAATGCACCACATTTTGCGCTAGCTGTTCCTAGGGTTTGGGGGGTCTTCAACAGTGCTATTGAGCACTTGGCAATGATTAGGGGCTCCAATGCAGCCCTGCAAGGTGCCAAATGAAGGCCAAAAGATCGAGAAGGAGGCGGGGAATCAAAACATACCTGCAAATGAATGTGCCATGGCTGCCATTGAAGCTCGAGTTGAAGCTCGTCAAATTCGGGTTGAAGAGAATGCCGAGCAAGCTCCAATCCCTTTGCTCTAATACCAATTGAAAGGGAAGTAAAGCCCAGGAGGAAAAAGCTTGGCGTTGAGAGCTATGGCGGATGGAAAGCAAGAGCAAGAGAGAGAGAGACTCAAAAGTGGGAACTCCAACAACCACAATGTGTGGCCAGGCCTTCCTTTCTTCAAATTTTCACTAAAGGAATAAAGAATAAGTGACTGCGACGGGTGCCTGCCACCTGTAGTGTGCAGTGGCAGGTACTGTCAGTGTAGTAAAGTGTAGTAATACACGGGCGACTAGGCGGAGGCGCCTTTACTCCCAACAATATGTAGCTCCACTTGGCTAAATTTTCATATAATAACTCTACCCACTCGACAGTGTGGTTTCTCCTTTTGAGACATTATATGGTAGTATAAGGTTTCCCTCTATACAGTCTTGTTCAATTATAAGATCAACCCCCATAGTAAAGAGGAGTTAGAGTGCATGCAAGCCCTACTTTAGCAACACAAAGTGAAACTTCAAAAGGCACACGACCACATGAAGCTTTATGCGTATGAGAAAAAGAAGGCATTTGAAATTCTAAGAGGGAGAGCTAGTACTCTTAAAAGTGCTAAAGTCCCATTACTCCACTCTCAAGGAAGGGCAACAAGAATAAGTTGGCCCACCATTTCTATGGCCCCTATCGGATCCTCAAGAGAATTGGTGACTTGGCTCACCAATTAGAGCTTCCAACCACCACCAAGATTCACAATTTGTTTCATGTTAGCTAGTTAAAGCCTCATATTGGCACTTCAATGGACTATGTGGAAGAGTTATCTCCCATAGATGAAGATGATGTCATTGAGTAAATCCTTGAGGTAAAGCCTCACATTTGCACCTCAATTGACTATGTGGAAGAACTACCTCCCATAGATGAAGAGGGTATCATTTAGTATATCCCTAAGGTAATCATTGGGTAATGAGATAAACACTTGAGATCTTGATCCATCAAGAAATACCCCATCAAATGGCAAGGCCTACCCCTAGAAGAAGCCTCCGCATTTTGACCCCACCCTCCCTACAAATTGCACACTATTTTAGAAAAAATTTATACCTACACTAATTATATCCATGTGCTTCTTAGATGGCCTGAAAGTGCTCACCATAAACTTTGTTTTGACATGTGACAAGTCCCATTTGTTACAGCCTATCAAAATTTATGACGGATTTACCTTAGTAGGTCTACGATGGGTAAAATGCTATCCATAGTTTTCACCCAATCTTTTAATTCTAATGCAGATTGGAGTAGTACTCTACACCCCCACTCCTTAGTCACTCTGTCAAGTCCCCTAGTCATCTTCCATTTTTTAGAGCAAAAACTTGCATGGTGTCGATATGGAATGTAACAAGCAGGATGCATGGGAACTAGGGGTTAGATACCCAGTAATACTAACTAGGGTATATAAGGTGTAAGAGACCCAATTTAGGGCATCCAAATATAATAAAAAACTAACTCTTCACATTCTCCTTTAGCTTCCATGGTTTCCTTCCTCCTCCCCTCTTTTGTATCTTTCGCTCTCGTCTTCTAGTCTTTCTTTGTCTTTCTTTTCCTCTTTTTCACTCTCTTTTGCTCAAAAATGGAATTTCTTTATCCCTTCAATTTTAGTCAAGGGTCTTTTGTGTTGGTTGAGATCCTAAAAGTCTTACTATTTTGTTACCTCAGGTGATTTGCTAGTAGTGAAATCCTTGGTTATTGTCCTATTGTCTTGGCTCGAAGACACTTTAAACTTAGATCATGCCTCTCAAACCTAGATGCATGTAGTAACCTAATGATGTCATGTATTATTTTCTTCATGGCAATGGATTCACAAATGCGGTAATGAAAGGCCTTATCATCCAAAGATCCATTGCATGAACCCTTTCCTTTTGGTCTTGGCACATATTTTTACTTACAAAAGGACAAGTTTATGTCTATTGGGAATTTTGTTTCATTAGGACTATGTTGGGATAGGGATACATAGTAATGTGCTATTCTTCTCCTCTATATGTATAAGTAGAGTCCACAATTAGAAATTTGAGATTATTCCATCAATAGTGGCTTGAGAGGTCATCACTAGAAAGCTATACTCTCATAATTCTTAATGAGCAAATGCAGACAAGTATCTTATTATTGTTGTAATTAGTTAAGAACGATATTGCACCCAGAACTATTTGAATAGCTCATCATTGTAGGATTTCTAAAAGAGATGAAGACTAATGAAAAAATGAGTGTGAGTGATACCCAATAACTTTCGATTTATCGAAAAGCATTCATGATGGTTGAAAACTTTCCAAATAACCTCTATTCATATTATATTGATTGGCTACTAAAGAATAGTACAATACTACTACTATAGAATGATTGGGGATGTATTAAGACAACCTACTATTGATCATGCTTTAGGCCATGACCTAGGGGCTTTCCCATCAAGAGATTTGCAGCATCTTAGTTACTCATCATCTTAGGTAGGATTCCAAAGAAGGCACCACATCTCAAAATTTTAGGGAGAGGAAGCGAAAAGCACACTTACATGTAGGGCCATTTGATTAGGGGTAAGAGAGAAGAGGGAAAGTTAAATATAAGCTTCCAAGGTATTCGAGCATGAAGGGGAAATCCATTTTCATCTTCAAGCCAATTACTCTCTAAACTCTGCTTCTATTGAGGTTTTTCCAAATTTTCTAGTTAAAGAATATTAATTTAAAAAAGAAGAAAATTCTAAAAGTCACATTTTACACCGCTTCAAGCTTACCCATTCAATATCCACCCTTAAGCTTGTCTACTACTAAGTAAGCTTACCCCACTTAGGCTTGCCTATCACTTATATTTTTAAAAAAACCCTTTCTATTCAATATATGTAAGACGGGGAGATTTAATAATGGGGAAATACTAGCTACACTGGGGCTGGTATATAAGGTGTTAGGGACTTGATTTTTGGACAATCTGATTATAGTACAAGTCTCATTTCATCTTCATCTCTCTCTCTCCCAGCTTTCATGGCTTCTTTCTCTCTCTTTTTGTCTTTATCTCTCCTTTTCTAGTATTTCTCTCTCCTCATCAGAGTCTTTCTCTCCCTTCTTTCAGTCTTCATCTCTCTTCTCTACACTCTCTCTCTCTCTCTTCTTCCCCCTCTCTCCTATCCTCTTCATGACAAGTGGTATCAGAGCTCTAGTTCTGATCTATTTAGTTACCTTACATGCTCAGTTACCATCCTTTTCAGTTTCAAAATCCAAGAAGCTTCAAGTACACAGGGACAGGCACTAAAACGGAAGAGCACTGAATGAACAAGGGGTTAAGGACTGGGAGGACAAAAATCAAGAGCATTCATGGAGTCCTTGGACCAAGTTTGGAGGCTGGAAGACTGGATTTGGCAGCTCGTGGGTCATTTCGGGCCAAATTTGAAGGTAAATTTTTAGAAACAGTGGTCACAAGAAGTAGGGAAGAGTTGGTCTTGGTTACTTTTCACAAGAAGTAGGGAAGAGTTGGTCTTGGTTACTTTTCACATGGAATCTTCTCTCTCTTCATTCTCAAGCTCTTGCCAAGCTTCCATGGAGGAAAACAACATAGATCTTCTTCATTCCATCTCCAATGGTCAGATGCTCTCTACCACAGCTTCCAGGAGGTCTCATGCTTCATGTCAAGTACCCAATTGGGTGATTGAGTTGTCTTCTTCCCTCGTGTGTGCAGCCCGCAATTTGCGACGCAAATTTCGGGTAGAAATCTGGGCACAAACAGCAGCACACCAAGCTTCTCCTTCATCTTAGCCTTCTTCCTCACCATCTAGTAGTTGGTTCTTGCAAGTTTGAAGCCTCCTTCTCATCTTCTTGGACATCCTTCAACCTCTGAAACCCTAATAGGTGCACGCCATAGATAGCCATGGATTCTTCTTCAAAATTCACTGATTCTTGAGGGCTTTTTCCTTCCTTGGTCCCAAGAACTTATGCCTATAGGAATCTTTGAAGAAGAAAGCATCAAGAAGCCCATATTTGAAGATGGAGGCAAGAATGCAAGCTGGACATTTGGGGTAGCCATAGCCATAGACCATGACCTTCAATTTCTTCAAGTTCTCTTCAAGATTTGGTCCCCGGGCTTCAAGATTAGACTCCTTTGGAAGAGCTTTGGAGCCCGGGAAGGCATTATGGGGTGAGATTTTGGGGCATTCTTCTTCTATGACCTTCAAGGCATGCTGAGAACTACTGAAGTTCAACCCTTCATTCTCCCATTGAAGAATCAAGCTTGAAGACTCAATTCTTGGCTAAAGTTGTCATCATGGAGCTAATGGGAGCATTGGAGAGCAATCATGGGACATTGGCCATTGATTCTCAGCTCGTCTTTACCAATCAAAGAGGTAATTGACTCTTGAACTCTCTTTTAATTCCATCCTCTTTCTTAGAATAAAAGCCTATTATTGGAAGAGATTCAAATAGTCAATCATGCATTTTCTTGAAGATTTCAATGCTTACATGCTACCAATTTAATTTCAATCCTCTCTTAGGCTTCCTTGCATTCAAAATTATCCATTCTATGCTAAAAATTCTCACTATTGTTTACTCATTGCCTCAACCTAACCTCTTGACTTGTGATGATTGTTTGAGCACAAATTAATCTCCAAAATCCATTGTAAATGAGGTGAGTTAGCAATGAGTCACTACTCGGTAAGCCCTCTCCTTATTCCCAACTCAATTCCATACACTTCATGAAAAGAATTACTTCTAATCTCCCATGCATAGCATGCTGATTGTTTAATTAATAAATGTCAGCCATGTATACTTTGGGTGAGGAAAAAACCCGATGCCAGGCGAGGTTCCCCCTTTCCATCAAAGACCCTGATGAAGGGGTGCACAACACGACCCGGAGGGCACTTTGCCCACCTCCTGGTGATCCGGAGCCTGAACTTGTTTGCAGGTGCAGGGATATTTTGGGGATAGTCAAAATTGGCATGTCATGATGATGCCATTGATGTCTATGACATATTGATGTACTTGGGATTATGCAACTGATGTATATAGCATATGGATGTACCACTGATGTACTTGCAATGATGTATGACTGAGAATCAATGCCACACGCAATCATGTATGCAGTTATGACAGTAAATGCAACAAACAGTGCATGTATGATGCTCATATGTGAGTGATACAATCATGGGAATGCTCATTTTCATGCTCATTAATGTTATTATGATGTAGACCATGTATATGTATGCTGAAGAAATGTATGGTTCCATGGGAGAAGCGGTTGCAAACATACAATAGACGAAGGGACCATATTCCAACTCTCTTGAATTCCTACAGGGTGCTATAGGCATCTTTTAGTCAATTCAAAGGTAAAGGGTGAGTACCATCACTCAAGAGTAGGCTCCAAAGAGTGCTTGCAAACCTCAGCAACCCCCCCTATTGGTTTGACACTTTAGTTTGGCACTACCCATCCCTTACTGGCCAAAACAATCCCCTACTGCTCTCAATCAGGGTGCAGGACTGCATAAAATAGCCACAGATTTTCTATTACAAAATTTTATATATTAAACTTTTAGCAATGTGCTTATGCTTAGTTTGAAGAGGCCATCCTTGGCTCTGACTTAAACAAAAAATTAGGCCAATCGGAGCTTCCTAGTTCAAGTCACGGGAAAAACAGTGACAGGTGGTCTAGCGGGACTGCATCTAACCATGGCAGGGAATAAGGGGAAAACCAAGGCAAATGATGACCTTCAGCAACAACAAATAAGGGATGCACACACCTTGAGGTCTGAAAATAACCCTGAGGTGGAAGATGAAGATTACTCTCATGACATGGGGGACCTCAGCGCGCTCACTAACACCCTCAGTTCGTATGAGACAAGGCATGCTAAGAGACATAGAGAATTGATGGAAGGCATTGGTCAAATGAATACCACTATGGACACCCTTGCTACCCAGCTCACTAATTGGATGGAATTCCAAATGAAAGGGAAGAAACATGAGGATAGATCTGGTATGCATGCTGAACGAGTGACGAGTCCATCATTGAATGCAACAAATATGAACTCCCAAGGCATTTTGGGGAGAGTGGGCATCCCTAACAACACTTTTGAACAGGGAGAGCCTTCACATAGACAAGAGGAGCCCATGAACAATGCAATGAGGGGAAATTTTCAGTCATCATAAGGGCCCATGCCATCTATGCGAGTTCAACCATCTTTTTGCAGAAATTTCTCTAACAATGGTTCATTTTTGGGCAGCCACATGGATCAGCCTCATTTTGGACATATGGGACAACCACTTAATCATGAAAGAGAGCTCAGAGAAAATATTACTTTCTCAAGTCATCATCTCTAGCTAAACTCGAAGAGTGGCTCTCCAAGCTCAAGGATTATTTTGACATCTTGCCCTGGAATGATTGACCAAAAGTTCAATTTTGTAATGATCCACTTGGAAGGATTTGCACATACATGTTGGAGGTACATTAAAAGAGAAAATCAGCAAGTGAACTCGTGGGAAGCATTCAAAGCACTCATGGTGCAAGTATTTGTCTCATCAGTGGAGAAAGAAAAGCTTGCCCGCCAATGGTATGGCCTTGAACAGCGTGGTCTTGCTGTTAGAGAATACACAAATCAGTTCCTCAACCTTACAATGTATGTTGAGTCGATTAGTGATGATGCCAAGTTACACAAGTATGTGTATGGGCTCGATCCCCAACTCTCAACTGATATTTCAACTCAAAACCCATTGGATTTGTTCAAAGATATTGAATTGGCTGAGAGGTACTCTCGCAAGTATCACCGCAATGCTTCATTTTAGCATGGATAGCAAAGAGAGGCATCTCAGCTAGTTTTTGGGCAGCAAAGAGGTCATATACAGTCATATTTTGGATAGCAAAGAGGTGCTGTAAGGCCAGGGAAGTTTGGGGAAAGTTATGGTGGTGGTAACATGCCATTCAGCACTCCAAAGATCCCCACATACTCCACTTTTAATGCCTCAAGACCACAAGGTAATTTAAGGACAGCAAACATCCCAAGAATGGATAATAGGCAAGGGGACAATAGAAATAAAAATGCTTCAGCCATTCCCATGGATTTGTATAAAGAAAGAAAGGAAAAAAGGCTTTGTTTCAAGTGTGATGAGAAGTGTACAACTGATCATGCCTCAAAATGTGCTTTTAGAAATGCTAAGGCACGGGTTCATAGCATGTTGGTATTTGAGGACTTAGAGGAGGACCCTAAGGATACACATGCTTTTATGATGACTGCTGAAACAGATGATGTTGATGAAGAGTTTGGTCAAGAAGAGTTCTTTGACCTTGCTAACTCTTTTCCTTTTGACCCCGGTGGCCATGTATCACAAGGTATAGGTAGAAAGAACAAACACATGCTGAAATACATGCTACCACTGTTTATACCATATCAATGGATGCTTGGACAGGATCTAGAAGCCCTAATACATTGCGTATTAAGGACCAAATTCATGGGAAGGATGTGTTTATACTCATAGACAGTGATAGAACTCATAGTTTCATTAAAAGAGCAGCCATGGACAGGCTGAAGTGTTCTCCCACTGATTTACAGTAGCCATTGAAGGTGTAAGTTGCCAATGGGGATGAAGAAATTAGCACTCAAGTATGCCTTGCTGTTCATATTCAGCTTGCTGAAAATTTTGGATAGCAATTGGATTTAATTGCATTGGAAATGGGGCCTATAGATGTTGTCTTGGGTTGTGATTCACTGAAAACTTTGGGCACTATAACCATGGAATTTTCCTTGTTGTATATGGAGTTTGTCAATGCGGGACAGCTCATTCACTTCCAAGGAATTCAAAATAATAGTGAATTTCAGCTCATTACTAGCAAACAACTCAAGAAAGAGTTCAAGAAAAGGTCCCAAATCTTTATATTGCAGTTAAATAAAGAAAATTCATATCAATCCACTAAAATAGTAAAGAATTCAGCATTGAGAACTCTTTTAGAAGAGTACAAGGACCTCTTCCAAGTACCTACAACACTACCCCCTAATAGGGCGATTCATCATCCCATAGATCTGGAGCCTTAGTCAAAGCCTCTGAACAAGCCGCCTTACAGATTGTCTAGGTGTGAAAGAGAAGAAGTTGCCAAACAAGTCAAAGAATTACTAGACATGGGATTCATTGAGCCCAGTTCTTCACCATATGCTTCCCCTGTGTTATCGGTTAAAAAAGAAGGATATATCTTTTAGGATGTGTATAGACTACAGGGATCTTAATAAGATCACCGTGAAGAATAGGTACCCCATTCCGTGCATAGATGACTTGCTGGATGAACTCACAGGGGCTAAGTACTTTACGAAGATAGATTTGAGGTTAGGCTATCACCAGATCCGCATGAGGACAGGGGATGAGGTCAAAACAACATTTCAGAATGATCGAGGGCTTTATCATTTCTTGGTTATGCCTTTTGGGTTAACTAATGCATCGGCCATCTTTCAGAGCTTAATGAACAAAATACTTTAGCCCTTTCTTTTCAGATTTGTGTTGGTCTTCTTTGATGTTATCCTCATCTATAGTAGATCACTAAAGGATCACCTTTGGAAAATGAGGCAGGTGTTTGATGTATTGAGGTAGCATAGACTCTTTGCCAAGGAGACAAAATGTTCATTGTTAGTGAAGATGGAATTAGGGCTGATCCTAAGAAAGTGCAGTGTATAAAAGACTGGCCCACACCTGCAAATACCACTTCACTTAGAGGATTTCTTGGTCTCTCATCATTCTATCGCAGATTCATTAGACATTATGCCACTATTGCAGCTCCCTTGATATATAGGCTTAAGAAAGAGGCCTTTTATTAGGATGCCATAACTGATAAGAGCTTTAATCATCTCAAAGAATCGCTTACCTCAGCACCCATCTTGGTTTGCCCAGATTTTTCGAAAGAATTCACCATTCAGTGTGATGTTAATAATGGGGAAATACTAGCTACACTGGCTGGTATATAAGGTGTTAGGGACTTGATTTTTGGATGATCAAATTATAATACAAGTCTCCTTTCATCTTCATCTCTCTCTCTCTCCCAGCCTTCATGGCTTATTTCTCTCTCTTTTTGTCTTTCTCTCTCCTTTTTTAATCTTTCTCTCTCCTCGTCACATTCTTTCTCTCCCTTCTTATAGTCTTCCTCTCTCTTTTGCATACTCTCTCTCTCTCTTCTTCTCCCTCTCTCCTGTCCTCTTCATGACAATCTATAGATGACCCATTTATATAGCACCCTTTTGTATATTAAAATGTGTTTAAATAACATTTATAAAATCTTTTATATTAAATGTACATGAATATATACACATATATTTATGAATGTCCCTCTCTGCCCCCCCTTTTGAGATTGGGATGCCATAGGATGCTGCAAGATATAGAAATAAGTAGAGGGAGAAAAAAATTTTCTTTAAGTATTTTTTTTTTAATGGCATGGATATTTGCACCAATATATGTATACCAATGCAATTGTGTATCTGATAGTATACATGATGATATACACAATGCTATATGCGATAGTATATATATCAATATGTGGTAGTATACATGATGATATACATAATGATATATACGATGGTATATATGTCAATATATACGATAGTATATAGTGATGAAAATATGGATTATATAAATTTCATATATGGATACATATACCTTTGCAAAAATACTGGCAATTATAGAGCAATAAAGTAAGGGAAAATGTGGGGAATACAATGTTGACACAAGTTTGTGACTCAAATTTTCATTTTCTTATTTTTAATGTTTGATTTTTCATTTCTCCCCTTTTTAGTTTCCCCCTCTTTCTTAGGCAGAACTCAAATTTATCATATCTCTTTCCCTGCTTCTTCTTTCCTGACAAAATCTTATGGCCTCATTAATGCTTGCCCTATCTATAACCTGTGAAATTCCGTTTCCTCTACACAAACACAGATTGAGTTTCACACGTTTTATGATAGCATCCTGTATAAATATTGGTAATTATACTAGTATATATACTTATGGCATGACAAGAAACATCCAAGATGTAAAAAACGAATGGTGAAATAGTTTTCACCTTCATTTTGTAACTTTTTCGAAGGCTCATATTTTGACAAACAAGCATATATAAAATCATAAAAAGTCATAATCATAACATTTCCATTAGGAAAAAAATAAACTCACAAATGGGCCCTTAAAAATAATATAGTTTAAGATGTGGGCCTTTTGGATTGTCCAATAGGAAGGTTAGATGTTGACATCCATGCATGGTGAATCTTCTCTCTCCAAAACTTGGGTTTTTTAATTTAAAAAAGGGAGAATTAATAGTACACAAAATTTAAGTTGCTCTCACCTTGTATTTTCCCCCCTTTTTTTGGAGAATTTTCAATTTTGATTTTTTTCCCTCTCATGAAATCAATTTGACCCAAAAGTTGAGCACCAAACCATTATATTCTCTATATTGGTGAATTTTCGTCTCTATTGAAGCTCCCTCATGAGAGTAATTAGGGTTTTGAGTGTTCTGCTTACCTTTGCACTTTCTTTTCCGTGAAGCTCCAAATTTTGGGCAAAACATAGGTGCTCATCTCTCTTTGTATTTTCTCTTGTTTGCTATTTTTTCAATAGGATTTGATGTCATTTTGTATTGTTATTGTTGTTTTATTGTAGAGGTTGTTTTGGACAAGAGGCATAGGTTCTCATATCTCTCTCTCTCTCTCTCTCTCTCTCTCTCTCTCTCTCTCTCTCTCTCTCTCTCTCTCTCTCTCTCTCTCTCTCTCTCTCTCTCTCTCTCTCTCTATGGGTTGTTTCTCTTTTATGTTGTGTTTTCAATAGAAATTGATGTTGGTTCTAATTGTAGTTTTCTTGTAGAATTTATTTGGAGCAAGAGGCAAAGGTATTAATCTCTCTCTCTCTCTCTCTCTCTCTCTCTCTCTCTCTCTCTCTCTCTCTCTCTCTCTCTCTCTCTCTCTCTCTCTCTCTCTCTCTCTCTTGCTATCTTTTCAATACGACATGATGTTAGTTCTAACCCTTGTTGTTGTTTTATTGCAAAGATCACTTTGGGTGACATTGCATAAGTGCTCATCTCTTTCTCCCTCTCTCTTTCTCTCTCTGTCTCCTCTTTTCTATTGTTTTTTCAATATACCTTCATGTAAATACTAATTCTTGCTATTGTCTTTTGTAGAGATCAATTTGGGAAAGATTGGATAGGTGCTCGTTTCTTTCTCTCTCCTGTGTACTCACACACACTCTTTTTCTTCCTCTTTCATTTTCCCTTTTCTACTATCTTTACAATAGGGTTTAATGCTAGTTCTAACTTAAGGATCAATTTTTGTTGCAGTACTTAACACAAGGTAGAGTACAAAGCTTGAGTTATGGGTAAATCTGCCATATCTTGTGTGCCAAAATTTATTCATTTGATTAGTGACTTTTATGTTTGATGAGATTAATGTTTACTTTTGTCCATTATTTGCAATGGGTTTTGATTAGTAAATCAGCTTATAGGTAAATTGACCCTATTTTGTGTTGCTTCTATTCATGTAGTTATCTAGATATTTTTTGTTAAAAGGGATTCATGCATGTATTTCTTTGTACATGCATGTATTGTACAAGGTTTGGGTGAAGTACACAATTCTCGATTGATTATTTTGATGTGGTGAGTGATTCCTTTGTGCTGGATGATATGGATCTGCTGGAAGTCGATGGTTCAAAAATCCTCTCCTTTATTGGTCCTATGTGTCCATTCAGATCTCGATGCCAATTGGCAATGATCCATGAAACTCTTGTATCATATCATCCATATAACGCACAATGTGTTGAGTCATAGAATATCTTAGGTGTCAATCCAATATGCTTATTAAGATTTCCATGACATGTGGATACTGTCCTTGTAACAACTACTCTGTAATACCCATATTTCATACAATGTATTGAGTCAAATCAAACTCCTATTCATTATAATGAAATTTATTTTGGAAAAATTCTTTGAGTATTCTTGTGCTATTCTTTTTATTATATTTCATGTAAATGGTATGATTAAAGTGATTCCTTGAAATTGAATCTATACTTTATGTCGGTCTACATATCCACATGCATTTTGATATCAATGTTTATGTCTTTTTACAAAAGTATAAACATCTTTTGATGCCATGTTGATTTGTATGGCATATTGGTGATTAGTAGACATACTTAAAATGCTTATTGTTTAGGGGTTAATACATACTTCTTCATATCTAATGCCTAGGTTATAATACCTGAGAGAAGAGCAAGCATTCTCTTGATAGAAGTACGTAACAGAAAAGATGAAGAAGGGAATTGGATCAATAATACATATCATTGCTCGTCTTGGATACATATGTGTCAAAGTATGAAGGGAGCTTGTGGAGTGAAAGCATCTACAATTGCAGACATATCAAAGCATTGGAAGGGTAAAATTTTAGCTCTCAGAAAAACGAATGTTGATTCTCACCTTGTAACAAAGGCATTGGTACAACATGTATTCATGCAAAAACAAATACATATTGCGCCCATTGTGCCCTTTCAATGAAACATTGCAAACAATAAGTATTTGCAACTCATTGAGAATGAGAAATTTCATTATATCTATGTAACTGCTTATCTTGTATTTACAGAAGTACACCCTTCAGATTACTGTGAGTGGAAAAATTTTGAGAGTTTCACAAGTTCTTTTAAGTGTTACCACCTCAAAATTGGTAGATTGCTTTTTTAGGGGCATAAAGCTAAGCAACTCATAGAGGACCTTGTTTGTTTTCTATTACTCCAAGTACATATTGCCCAAGGGGGATCGAGAATATGGAACCCTTGAGTCTATGCACATACCAAATCTCAATAGCATAGAATGGCCATTGTGTAGTAGCAACACTTTGCACATATGTAGCACAAAAATTTCAACAGACATATTGAACTCTATGAAGCCAAGCAATGGCTCAAAGAATGTGCATCTTAGATGGTTCATACCAATTGCAATTTTTGCACATATATTCAAGGAATGTAAGGGTTTGAGACATGCCAAAAGAATGCATGTCATAAAAAGTGCATCGAAGTATTATGTAACAAGGATTCTATGCAAAACTTGGACATAAAAAATGACTCACAGTCCTAACACAATGGAGTGTCAAGTCACAACAAGGGACATGGCTTTCAAGTTAAAAAAATTTCCCTTAGTTGACTATTATCTTACTTTGGAATGGATCAGCTAACTTTTCTTTCCAATTACAGGTACTTTATCACATGACAGACTTTATGCCTAGTGTTCAAGTATCGTAGATGGAGGATAGTCAAGGGTAAATGGTTGTGCCTTGATCAAGACACGCATGAAAGTGCAGCTGTGGATGTTACTATCATTTGTGAGGATCGCAAGCCCCAAGTGTTACAAATGGAGGATGATTGGCCCTTGAGTATAATGCACTAGGAAATTACAATGTTAATGCAAAATCCACCTGCTAGCTTCTATTTTAAACTAGATGGTAGGAAAATTTGAAGCCGAGCTAAGGATACTGTTACCAGTGGAAAGTGTGTGGCTCCACATATTTTAGAAATTGTAGAGTCTTCCTAAAAATCCCAACATCACAAGTTGTAATATCCAACACTTGTTAAATTTTGGATTTTTTTGGCCAATAGAATATTATCGCTTATAAATTTGTCATATTTAAAAATTATGATATTTATGTAAAATTATACACTTGCTATACACTTTCCACATCGACACATTTACATACACATGTGAACTTTACAAAGATGTTAAATAAAGCCATAACTAAATATCGTATGTGAACAGCCCTTAATGGTTTAAAACTTAAGGTTTTTAAGGTAGAACTAGTTTACTTCTTATTTCATTGTTTCATTTCACACTTTCTCTCTTCATCTCTTTACATCCACCACATCCCTCCTACCTACTACAATGGATGCTCACATACACTTTGACGAGTGGATCCACAAGACTATCTTTGCCAGCTAGGGTGACAAGATATTTTAGGTTTTCTCTTAAAACTTCAACCTTGAAAGCATGCTCTCATCGTTGGGTCCCCCCCCCCCCTTCAAGTTTTGGAAGACTTTGTGAGCACCATTGCTACTACATACACATACTCCATTGACAGATCCAACATGACTTGTGTGCCTCTGAAACAACTCATGGTATTTCAGGTAGGGAAGAATCACCAAAAAGTGGAGAATAAGTGTCTGGCCCACATGGATCCTCTGCATAGAGTATGCACTGCTCCCATGGGTAGTGCACGAGGTACAACACCTTTGGATCTCATGGAGTGTGATTGCTCATTGATAATTTACATCCTTGCATTGGATACACTCCTAGAGGAGGAGAGCAATGAAGATTCAATTCCACATGTTGTTGCTATCATGTTTACGGGAGAAGAGCTGATTGAAGAGCTCATAAATGTTGAAGAAAAACATCAGGTGGTGGCAAAGCAAGGGTTGGCTCTCATGGTGCCATCTTCTTCAGAACAGCCACAAGTTGACAAACCTAACCTTGCCTCCTTGATGCCCATTGAAGTAGATTGTGTATAGTATTTTCTTATGTCAGATGTGCTACAATACTTGGAAATGAATGAAAAAGAGTTGTTTTCCATCCTAGTTAGAGATTCAATGGAAGACTTGATCAATTATGATTACATGGATGTGCATATGATGATGGCAAAGATTGGAAGACATGATGGCACAAGCTTAGATATAGTGAGTGCCATCATAGCATCATAGGAGTAGATTAACTCGATTGAAGAAGATTACCTTGTACCGGATGCTAAATTTGAAGCACTAGAGCATAATCTATTTGAACTAAGGCCCCAGCTTCCTACCAAGGAGTTCGTAGACCTCTCTGCCCAAAGAGGTGCCTCACTAACATATGGCAAAATAAAGATACAAGATGATCTAGATAAGGTGAGATTTCTGACCACCATATATTTTTATGTGATAAAAGTTGACAGTAGGGTGCATCGGGTCCCTTAGAGTCCACCAATGAAATCTTGGCAAAAAATGATGCCTGTAGCTGCCCTGTCGAAAGTCTACCAAGAAAGTGGCCCCAGATGCCAGACTTCAAACAAGGCAGTTGTAGGCATAATTTTTTTGCCAAGATGTCATTAGTGGACTTCGGGGACCTGATGCACCCTACCATCAAGTTTCATTGCATTCTGATAACTCTAGGTTAGTTATTAATTATATTGTTTGATTTGACTTTGTCATTCAAGACATACTCTATATAGATGAGTTTGCATCAAGGCAAGGAGGAGCTCGACATGTGGATCGACAAAAGGATTCAGCTCTGAAGGAGTACATTGGCAACCTTTTTGTAGACCTGCTAGTCTTCCATAAGAAGTGCTCACCACAAGGATAGGAAACAATCATGAAAATTCAAGCTTTGATCAATTTTGGACATTTTTGAGTGATACTTGTGACATCTAGCTTGGAGAAGATAATACTAGTCAAGATGTCAAAGCTTCTTTACTTGTTTGACCAAATGTGTGGTAGAGCAATGTATATGCTTGCTACATTAGGTGACCTTGCTAAAGTGTCAGATCTACTTCTCCTAGAAAAAGACCTGAAGGGGGAGTGTGTCATTTTTGAAGCAAAGAATGAACTTATATTTTCATTGGAAGCTAGCCCCTCCTCTCTACCCATGAAAAAAAACAAGGAATGAATGAGAGTTCTTATTGGCTATTAGCTTTTTGTATCTACCATCACAGTTAGCCATCACATGTATTTTTCTTGATGAATATAAGATATTTTACTTTGTCCCTATAAATAAATATTCATTGAATAAATGTGTGGTTCGTGTAAGTGAGGTGTAACTGTGACGATAATGTGTGGTACGTGAATAACGCATTCGTATACATTAACATAATGTGTGGTACGTGAATAACGCATTCGCATACATTAACATAATGCAATTTAATTATGTCAACACATAGTACTACACTTAGAATTGTGCATAGGCAATAACGTAACTCATATCCATACATATTACTACTTTCGATGTGTGCATACATTAAACAAAAATTAAGAGTCGTGTGTTTTAAGAAACAAAACAAAACAACTTTACTCAATTATTTGAATTCAATGCACATTGAATGAGATATTTTATTTATATATATATATATATAATTTATTTATTTTTATTTTTTTCCAATATAGTAGACTATACAAAATATTTTGGCCTTCTAAGATGCTATGGTGCTATAACACTTATTACAAAACCTTGCATAATTAATCTCATAACCTATAGAGGAGTCACCTTGCCATGTCAAAGCCGAACGATAAAGTTCATGTCTTTATCTGTGATTGTGATACACTTTTCATGGATGCCCGCTAGTTGTGTATCATCGAACAAGTCGATGAGGAACCCTTCTATAGCCGTTTGCAGGGCCTCCATAGCTGCAACAGTCCACCTTCCTATTGGTGGGCCATCCCACACTCGTACCCAAAATCTTCCTATCCCTTTTTAGCTCCAAGTCTTGCATAACTTCCCGAACAACCTTATGCAAAGATCTTTTCCAGATGAGAAGCTCGTATCTGCATTGGATTCTCCTTATCTCCCGAAGGGCGACAATGCACGGTTTCTATATCCTCTTCTTCTATGGTGGTCATTGTGCTCTATAGGGAGCCCTGCTGATGTTGCTGCACTAGAGTAGACTCCACCTTGTGCTCTAGGTGGTGGGCCTTGGTGTGAGGCCTTCCCATGATTGAACACCGGCATGCTTGCTTAGTGCATACCATACAAGCTCGAAGAGGGCAAGATGGAGAAGAGATAGAGGTTGGGGGTGTGAGAATGGAGGAAGCAAAGAAAGAAAGATGTGAAAATAAGAAGAAGAATAAACTTTTAACCCATTTAAAACCCAAAATTGGGTTAATGCAGCTTCATATGCATTGTCCATCGTGTGATCATAAATCCATAACCTTTTATCAGAATGTGATGAAACTTCACATGCGCACTCGTTAGGTGTCCAAGAGCCCAAAGTTTTTTTTTTTTAATGCCTACAAACCCTTGGTCTAAAGTCTAGCATCTGGAGCTTCTCTAGACGCTAGACTTTGGGCCAAGGTTCTGTAGGTTTTTTTTTCAAAAAAAATAATTTGGCCTCTTGGCCACCTAATGAGTGTGCATGTGAAGTTTTGTCACATTATCATATAGTTTAGTATTTTAAAAATTATCCCACAACAAAATTATGCATGGATTGATAATTAAAAAATCAATATCACGACTACTGGCCCTTAGAAAATTTGCACCACATAGACCATACAGAGGCATCAAGAGTACATTCTACAACAAGAAATGGCAAAATTTTGCATGTTTTTCATATTGAAATTGACAGTGCTAGCAAAAACTGTAAGTAAGAGTTAAAAATACAATGAAGATGCATAGTCAAAGTTAAGAGCGAAGGACAAGAGTAAAAATTTAATTCATATTTTAAGGATGTGTACAATAGTTTTGCACTAGAACATAGTCATATGTCTAATGCGCAACGAGAACACTATGCCAAAAAAAATAACATTACAAACTATATTCATTCCATTGGAAGAAATGCATCCTTCACTGCTTGAAGATTTCTTACAAGTTGGAAGTCCTTGGGAGTTACAATGATGCACTTCACATGTATTGCACAACGCTGAGCATCAGTCTCATCAAGTCAACTAAAAAGGCCTTTGTAGCACACTGTAAAGCATGAAGGCATTCTTTTGTGAAGCGATCAAGTCTATCCTGACCTTGTGCCAAAAACCACCTCCTGCTTTCTGTGCAGTAGAGGACTTGCACAATCTCGCTAACAAGTCTCGACAAGCTCGCCTTCGGAATGATGAGATCAAAAGAACATTAATACCTCCTGATTTCTCTCAAGGGGCCACTATACATGGCTTCCACTTACATTTCTTATGGGGATGCTGAGAAGGACCCTTGTGACGGTGGCTTGAGAAAGCTGGGTTAGGTTGAAAAGGGGATGCATTTGAGCTAGTAGATGCTCCAAGGGGCTGAACACGAGATGGGGCTCTGAGCGGAAGCTTATGTGCAACTACCTTAGGCCTAGCCATCTTTCCTGCACAAGAGATGTGAGAACTCAATGAATAAGATAGAAAGTGAAACCCTCTTTTATATAACCCTAAACTGTAAGACTCATTCACATAGATGCACACTCTCTCTTTCTCTCTTAAACTATGAATTGCATTCACACTGAACACATTGTCCATCTTACTATATTAGCTCTCTTCAAACCCATTTGTTGCCTTGTCAAAGCCTTGTTTCTAGCCACTTGGCATAGTTTTCTTTGGCACTTGAGGCTTCATAACACACTCTTTTCATGAGATGATGTGATTCCATCATGTCCACAGCCAATTCATCAACACTTTCATTTGCTCTCTTTTGCGAGAGTTTAGTTTCATCCACTAGTATAATCCTATACCACCAATAAAGCAATTGGATCATTGGATTGCTACCATTTATCCCTCCACGATGATCGGTTTTTCTTTGGTATGCACCATGAGCTATCCAATGTGAATTTTCCATCCCTTGTGTGGACCAAACTCCGATGGTTCCCCTTTTTGCAAAGTATGGCCCATGTGCCTCAAGGATATGCTACAAAGACACATATCACACATGAGTAAAACTATGCTCAATAGTTTATACAACTCATACAATTTTAAAATATTAACTTAGTACGCACCATGTAATGTGTGATAGAGCTTTTGCCCCACGCTTACACCATGTTTTCATAGAAGCTATGCACAACATTGATAAATTCTTGCTTATCTTCATTGCTAAACACCATCTTGTGAAGGGAGTCATTCTGTTAAGACCTATCCAAACATTAGCTACGAATCATGACATTCCCTTTCTCATTGATGGGTGTAGAGAGAAACTTCCTAGCCTTTGCTCCTCTAAAGCAAGGATTTTTTGGCAAGTTACCAGATTTTTCTAATCTCTTCTCATCTTTTTCAATCGTCACTTGATGCTTGTGTAGCCCAATTCCCTATAGCACTCGCTCCACATTCCTACACGTTGTAATGGCTTCTTTTTCTCGTTGCATCTTAAAAGCAAAGCAAATGTATTCATGTACAAGTTTCTCCATGATTCTGACAAAAGTATGCAATGAAAAAATGTGAATACTATCCAATGGAATGTTGAAGATGGGCTTCCAAGTGGGATCTACTCTATTGCACATCAGTGCAGCACTTGTCATCCTTTGCTAGTTCTTCTTTCCGTCCTTTCCTTCCACACTCTAAACTTTGAAGGTTGAGGAAAAAGCACGATTCTATTTCTCTTCAGCACATGACCAAACCTAGCCTTCACACCTTTGAATATCTTTGGGTAAGTCGATGTGCTAATATCAACCATGTCACAAATGGATTGTGTATCCATAGTTGAGAACTCATTTGACACATCTTTTAATGTGCACTCAATCACCTTTTCCTTCGCAACCTTAAACTTAGGATTGCTCAAAGCGTTTTCCAATGTACTTGCCTTTAGCAATCTACTAATACATGATCCAACCTCACCCTCACCTAGGTTCTCATTTTGAGCTACCTTGTATGCTTTGATACGTCGCTTCCATTGGTCGCTATTCACAATTAACTCATTGATTAGCTTCTTCTTTCATTTACGCTCATGTGTTAGCTTGTTGTTGATCTTTCTTAGGTAGTCCAATTGTGCCTTTGCCTCCTCATATGAGATACCATGTCATGGATAGTCTCTTACATTGAAATAATTTGATTGTTTTGTTGAGTTATAGTGTCATTCAACTGTAGCACTTATTCTAGGAGCTATTGTATATGAAGTTGATGTGCACCGATCGCATCATGATAATTTTTTATGGTTGCTTGGCAAGTTGTAAATACTTTGAACGCTTGATCATTGAGCCGTTGTGTAACCAAGCAACCCATTTTCACCCTCACACACATATTTTATCAAATTTGTGATTCGTGAGAAAATTGGAGGTCTATTATTTAAGGGGTCAATTGGGTAGGTTTCCTCATCAACCCACATGTCCACATGTTTCAATCCCATTTGCATGTAACTCTGTAGAACCTAAGGGTTGACAATGGTATGTTGGGTTCTTTTGAAAAATGGGGCCAATCTCTACCTCAATATGCATCTCCTTCTTTCTATATTCATTTTTACTCTTAATAGAAACAAGGAGCCTACTTGGTTGTCACAGGAAGTAGAGTGGAGATGCACAGAGAGGCACATAAATGTGCCAAGGGAAAGGAGAGTTGTAAATAATTCACTCTATTAATGAAGGTTGCATAAACACTAGAAGAGGTCACAATAGAGCCATGAGAGAATATAGATATGAGGGAAAATAGTTCAAAGAGTAGGGATGTCCAAGACTTTTCATATTTTAAAAATTTTTATTTGACCTCCAAAAATATTTTCAAAAAACAAAACATTTAACCAGATGGTTTTTAAAAAAACCAAAATCTAGAATATAAAAAATGCCAAAAATATCTTAAAGGAAACTTTCAAATTTTCATTTTCCTTATTCTCAATTAAAAAATCAATTACCTTGTATCTACTAATCATTTTGCATTGAAAACGAAGCACTATACTCCCGTAACTAACTCATTTTTTAATATAAAATTTGGTTGAAAAATACTTCTTGAATGAGGAGAGAGAAAGAATCTAAGAATTTCTTTGTAGATAATATAAAAAAGGCAAAACAAGATTGCAAATGTGGAGAGAGAAGAGGATTATTACTATTCTTCTCTCCTCTATTCCTTGTTTTAAGGAGGAGAGGGGGGGGGATAAAAGGCCCATTTGTGAGTTCATTTTTTTCCTAATGCCATGGCTTATATCAAGCTTGGAAATCTAGGCCTCCACAAAAGTGATAATGATTGGAAAACTAAGTTCCTACATTTTCATTATTTCTTAATTGCATTTCAATATTCAATTTGAAGTTTTCAATTTTTAATCATCCTCGTCCATCCTCATTGTCTTCTTCCTTTCTCTTTCTCATTTTGCTAGTCTCTTTCTCTTTTTTCTTCTTCTTCTTTTTCAAGTTTACATAGTTTTTTCAAAGCAATCTTCAAAATATATCCTAACCATGGATCAATAAATCCAATAATATTTATATTATTGATAAAGATCTCTTTATCATATTCATATTAAGCTAGAAAGTGAGTATGAACAATTAGAAAAAGAACAAAACCCAACACTATTTTAGAGTTCATGAAGGATGCTTTGAGATTTCAAGGAAAGAAATATATTGATCTTTGTTGGATGGAAGGTTATATCCCAATGATCCTGTAAAAAATAGTACATATTATGTGTACAATAACTCATGATTGTTTCTTGTGATAGCTTTAATGGTTTTTTTGGGTATACAATCAATTCTACTATAGAGAAATATGTTCTAAGATTGAAGAATCCTTTTTTAACAAAACATAGAGATAATTTGTAGTGAAAACTTACAAGATTGTGAAATGGAGTCTCTCGATGAGCCTTTTCATATTAGATCCAACTTCAAGGGTAAGATAAAAGAGGCTCTTTTCATTGGATATTCTTTTAGCTAGTACTCATATATGTGCACTTCCTAAAATTTGAAAAATGATTGAAATTCTAGGTTATCTTTATATAGCATATTATTCAAAGCCTAAACGCTTGTCAACACTGTAATCAAGATTGAAAAACATTTATCTTCTATTGCTCTGCATGAAGGAAATGTGTTCATTTAATGAGACCCTCAAGAATATCCAATGAAATTACCCTTTTCATATTAGATCTAATTTCAAGGGTAAGATAAAAGAGGTTCTTTTCATTGGATGTTCCTTTAGCTAATACTCATATATATGCACGTCCTAAACTTTGAAAAACATTTGAAAATATAGATTATCTTTATATAGCCATTTCTTGGAAGCTTAAACCCTTTTCAACACTATAATCAGGATTGAAAAAAGTTTATCTTCAATTGCTTTGCATGAAGAAAATCTGGCCATTTAACGAGACCCTCCGAATTTAAGGATCACTATTATGTCCCTTAAAAGCCATTGATTGGTGGGGTAGAGAATAGGAGAATTTAAGTTTTATTGGAAAACTTAGTAAGATCAACTTTAAAGAAGTTGTCTCAACAATTATTACAATAAATGGAAAACTCTACATAATGCAACTAAAGTTCATGTTGATAGTAGGTGATATCAAATACTAAAAAATAACTTTGTAGAAAGGGGATGATAGAAGCATGAGCTAGCACTTTACTCACTATGTGGTAAGACATTGTTATGTATCTTTACTTACTAACTTATGTAAGATATTTAATTGACTTTGATTATTGATTATTTTTTAATTATATTTTAGATAACTATTCCCTATATTTATCAAACAATATGAAAATCATTCTATATGGTCAAGCATGGGAATTTCACATTATTAAGAAAGAATAAAGTATTTCCAACATACAAGACATGGATGTGGAAGAGACAAAAAGAAAACAACATGTTGGAGGTCTTTCAATGATTTTGTAGGTAAATCTAGCATATACTCAAGCTTGAAGAGATAAACACATTATGTAATATATCCTTTTTGGTAAAAAAATATATAGTTAATAACCCAAAAAAGAAAAGAGAGATATGTAGAGATTTATTAAAATAAGCTACAAACGAGCTAGAGAGAATCCAAAAGATGAATTTAAAGGCAACCCTTACTTCTTGACGCCTTCTTTGAATCTATGATAGAGGAATCTTTGGTTTGAATCCACTCAATAAAGCCTCTAGATTTTCAAATCTCCTTTATTATAGCAAGATCATCAAGAATCTATTTAAGATCAAATGAAACATTGAAGATTGACCTAATATAGTATCTTAGTTGAACTTAGAGAAATTGTCTCTTTTGTGGAGGAAATCAAATAATCTATCATCACTTGTATCTTCAATGCTTTCTAGCTCCATACCTTCCAAAGATGTCTTTCTCTTTGTCATTTTGATCACAAAATACTCAAATTTTTGTTTTCCTTTGCCAAAAATGGAGGAGCACAAAACAATCAACTATTATTTTACGAAACATGAAATCCACACTTAATGTAGAAAGTGTCAAAACTCGATTTATATTACATATGATAACACAATTTTAAAAACTTATATAAGCCTAAAATGTAAAAACTAAGTCTTTAGAGACATGAAATGCCACTTTAAACCATAAGTCGATGTAGATCTAAATTGCATTTCATCAAATGAGATACAACAGATTGAAACACATCCTGCATTAAGTAACATTTCATTGCAGTCCAACCTACAATTATTTACAACAAAGTATCTAGCAAATTAACAAACTTTGCTTCATGACATCTAAAAGGAGTAAACAAGCACATTTGGCAAGAGATAAGGAGTCTTATCTAAAGATAAAAGGGCTGAGTACTTAAGCAAGGTTGTGAAATTTGAGTGCCTACAGTAGAAATTTGTTTGGAAAGAAAAAAGGGGATTAATAAAAGATGCCCTAAAAAATCATAGAAAATTGAGCCACTAGCGCTAAAAAACTCTGCATATTTTGCAAAACTAGCCATTGTAATCTAAAAATAGACATACTAAACCATGTTATTGGATTCTAAGCCAACAATAAAAGAATGTTGTACATTCACATTGCCCCATGACCTAGAAGGATTAAATCTTTGAGATGAATATTAATAATTGTATTTAAATGCATCCTTGATGTTTTGGTGAATCCTTAATCTTTTCCTTTCTTTAATAAATTGATGCATAGGCTTATAATCTAACATAAATCTTATTGGCTAGTAAAGAGTTTATTGGCTTGTTTTTCATTTTATGAGTCAAATATTCAATAAAAATGCCAAAAAATCCATTTAAATATTTCTTCAAATGAAACACAATTTTACCCCTATTAATTCATGTTTCATCCAATGTATTTTCAGCATGGCAAGAAATATCAAAGTTTTATGTATATCACATTTCCTATTATGGTGAATCACTTTCAGCATGGCAAGAACAAAGTTAGCTACTAGGAAGCAAACATATGATCCAAGAAAACTACCTCAAAAGATTCATCAAGCTCATAATAAGTGAGCCAACCTTCCTAGGCCAAGCAAACCAAGGAGAAATTTTTCTTAGAGTATGAGATGTCTCAAGTAAATTAGAGAGGACATAAAAGCTCTTGAACTCTATAGGGAGATTTGTTGGCAATCATAAAAAATTCTCAATGTGCCACCATACACGAAGCCAAATCCAAAATAATATATTAAGATTAAGGATATTATATATGAAAACTATAAAAGTGTAGTAGAAAGAGAAAAAATGTTATAGAAAAACAAGTGGTCTAGAAATGGAGGGAGCATAAGAGGAAGAAACTAGAAGAAAAAGAACTAGAGGACCTACAATATTTAGAGAATGAGCTCTTTAATCTACTTTCAAGTGTAAATCCAAATGATTTTCAAGTGATTCATTATTTTCTTGATTATATAGGCAAGAGGGAGGATTATGTAACATTTTACCCAAAATGCATTGAGATCCTTATGGATCAAAGGGGAGAATACTAGGCAAAGATACAATGAACTTAAATTTATATTTCTAAGAATGGTATATACTTTGATATTGGATTTTGATATAAGAATTTGTTAGGTTACTTTATTTTTCAAGTGCATGATACATGAGCCTCCTTTGTACATATAACAAAAAGTGTTTGATCCCTGTATATCCCATTTCATGAGAAGAAATAACATTGAAATAAGTGGACTTAGGCATTGGTTCACTCTAGTTGACTATGAAACTATGTATATACTTTTTATTCTATATCATGAATGGTGAAGTAGTTTAGCCCTTCTATCTCAATTTCTCAAAGTATTTCCTTTTTTGTCTTAATTCTTTTTGTGTGACTTTGTTTTTATACTCTTTGAGCTTGATTGCCACAAATTGTATTGATAAGAAATGTTATTTTCTTAATTTCCTAAAGGGAGCCCATGAAAATGAAAACTTAAGTTAAATAAATTTCATGATTTTTTGACATAGAGATGCAAAAAGATTTATTGAAGTGATTGAAAAAAAAGCCTCCAATGCTTTCTGATCTTCTTGCCAAGATAGAGTATAGACTTGTTGTGGTATGTTCTTGATAAAAAGATGTTAATATGATATAAATTATTATAAATAGTCACCCTCCATTGTTGATTTTAGACTCCTCATCAAGACAATAACCATTCACATGGGTGGAGAGTAATTGCAAATGCTAGAATATTGATTCTTCTTTTTTCTAAATGATAATAGCAAAATAAAGTTAACATCAAAGAAAAGTAGACTTCAAGGTAAAATTGTACTCAAAATCTAGATCATTGCATACTAAAAGTAAATACTAAAGGTAAACTAACATTGTTCTTATTCAACACATGTGCTTTCTAAACATATTATAGTGTTGAGTACATTTGGTATTTAAGAGCAAAGATATTGAATTATATGATTATCAATAGTTCTTAATTACAACAAGAGAAGGATGTTCAAGGAAAAATGAAGGTCCATAAGAGACCAATCACAAAGGATTGTAAAAGAAAAGATGAGATACCCAAAATTACACCAAGTAAAGGCATGCCCTCAAGACCTATAGCAAGTAAAGTGTCACAAAAAATTAAAAAGGCCCTAAGGACTCCTAAGTTCTTGAAGAAAGCAATAGCTCTTTGTATCTCTTTGTAAAATTCTTATATGTAATTATGATGAAAGAAAAGAGAGCTTTGCTTCAATATCTATAGTTGTAACAATGCTCAAAATGATTTAATGTTTTTATAGTGTGTACTCTTTTCCCTCTTTAATATTTGTAACATTTTCATCCCAAATGTTTCTCATTAACTAAGTTAAATTGAATATAGACACAATTTTGTATCATGTGAAGCACAAACTTACCTTTTTCTGATTAAGTTTAAACATTGGGGATTCCACCTACAAGAAATCATTTATATAATGTTCTTTTAAAAGGTATTAAGGAATAGCCTTTTCTTATATGCTGTAAGGCCATAAGATGATCCCTTTTACTTTATTAAACTTACAAAAATTTTTCAAATTGTATTTTAGAAAGCCCTTTTCTAAATATGATCTTGTAGATTTTGCTAAATAAAATGTCTTTTGAGAGTGGATTTTAAAGACCATTTTTGAAGTGAAAAATAGCCCGAGATGTTGTAAAAGACCAAATTTTCATACAAAATGAAATGGTTGTGGATTGATGAGCTAGAGTTTTCCTAGATGGAGCTCGATGCTAGGAACCCAACACAAGTTTTGGTTCGTCGATCGGAGTCTGTTTGATCCCCCATTTAATCCCTGCAAGGTTTCACATTATGAAGCAGCTACATGATCCAGTAGCCTGAAAGTGCATGATAGGTCCCAAGTTTATAGATTTCGATGTCACGAAGACATCCAGCTAGACTGATCTTGAATCCGAGCTCGTTTGCCCCTCCAAAAGTGAAAAATCCACTTCGATTGCAATGTTAACACAAAGAGATAAACTAGATATTTTGAAATTAAAACCTTAACCTTGATTAATAATAGAAAACCAAAAAAAACCAATCGTGAGGAGGGAGGGGATTTGCACCCCATTTTTCTTGAGAATTGTGTCTCTCCGATACTGGGGTTGAGGGAGAATTGACTGCACATTCCTAATCCACTCTCTGAGGGCTCCGTTTTGGGTGTAAGCTTGTTGATTTTCATGAAGGGAATGAAATTTTTTATTTTTAGTCTTTCTCTCTCCTCTCTCCTCTTGCTACATGTTCACACGTGTGCTTCTATGAGAGAAGGGGGTGGGTTTTGATGGATGTTTTTGATGGAATGATGGTGCTAGAGCGAAGGAGATCATAGATCGGGCTATGAGAGAGCATCAACGGCGAAGAGTGAGTGTCAGCGGCCTCTCAACCACGAACTACATGTCTCCAAAACTGGGTTTTTATGCGTAAGCAATCATTTTATTTGTTTTATGATAGATGTTTAATAAAATTGTTTGTAAATGGTTGCCTTTGATTGAAAATGTTGAAATCTATCAAAAATCTTGAAAAAAACTAGAAAATTTAGTTGTATAATAAATAAAAATAAAGAAAAAAGAAAAAAATTAGGTTTTTGCATTAGAAAATAAAGGTAAAATATCCTTTATGTTCGTGGATGTATGGCATGGTTGGAGCATGCAGGGTAATCGTTAGTTCAGCATTGTTTTCATGTTAATTTACATTTTTACTATTTTTACAAGAAAAATACATGAAAAAACCTACTCTTTACACCTATCAACAATGCATAACCTAAATGGTAGGGGGGAGAGGGGTTTTAATATTAATTAGTTGTTGATATAGGGGTTGTGTAGCATGAGGATGCTCAGTGCTAACCCTTAGCAATGCAGTATTACGTTTAGGCTGAAATCATTGAAAGAAATGTTTGTTGTATGTCACAATGTTGATTTATAAATAATCATAAAATGTTTGAGCACTAAGATTCATTCCATGGTGTAATTATTGGATGTATTGCAATTATTTTCTTATACATATGACCCATGTTGAGTTGTGAGATACCTAAGCTATAGGTTTAGAAGATCGGGTTCCTTGGGAAACTGTTAAGTGAGGAAATATCTTATCTCGTGGAATGTTTTAAAACAAGAGTGGAGTTTGTGATGTATGTGCTATTTGTGTTAGCAGTGCATTGAGGGGCAAATCCCTAAGGTATAGGAGAGCTGTAGTGGAGCCACGGCATTCAGTCGAGGGGTGACTCCTTCTGTTTGTGCTTACAAGGTGTTTCACACCAATGTATGTGTAGGAACTCCCTTTGAGGAGTGTGGGGAAGATTGAACCGTTGGACTACAATTCAAAACAAATGCGAAATGTACGATACAAGTTAGGGTAGTGTGTCCCTTAGACATTCCTAGTCGCGAGGCCGAGGGGGTGTGTTATTTGAGTATAGAGAGGCACGGCTAGTACTTAGAGCCAGTGTTGGGCCCATTTTAGGTCCCAACGGGTGGTGCGTTTGCCAGGAGCCGCTAATAAGTGGCAGTTTCCAAATGTTGGTCAATAGGGACCGATTCATTAGTCCATGCCAAAAATCTGTGAGATAGACTCACAAGACAATTAAGCCAAGCTTCAAAAGAAAAAAAAGCTGAATAGGCTAGATGGCGGGTTGAAATAAATAGAAGATATTCTTCACAAAGGAGTGGTCAAATATCCTTACAAGGGTGGGGTCTTAGTAACCCTATCTCGACGCATAGTCCGTTAGGGAGAGAAAGCTCTAGTACTTCCCCCTTTCAATCAATCTATCCACTTCGAGTGGAGTGATAGTTTCGATAGTTCTGATTGTTCAAACTCCTTTAATGAATCTGGGTGTTACCGTGGCAACACAACCAATCGCAATTCCTGCTCTAGAATGGTGGATTTGCCAACCTTAGGATTTTCTCTACCCATTTTTAATGGGTTAGCAGAGAAATATGCAGAACTTCATATCAATGAATTTCAAAAGTTAATGTTTAACTATCGAATTCAAGATGAGAGACACTTGATGATGTTCTTTAACTTGACTCTGAAAGGATGAGCTACAGTGTGGTATCATGGCCTAGAGGTTGGAACCATAACTACGATCAACTTATTCTTTGCAACCTTTTGAAGAGAGTTTTCCCCTGAAAGGGGACGTCACTATTGGTTATGTGTCCTCAATGTTACACGTCAAGAACCTCACAAGAATGTCTATGGGTATGCCAAGAAACTGAAGGACATATTTCATAAGTTGTAAACCTATATTCCTATTCCAGCTGCTGCTCAATTGTAATATTTTTTTAATGGGCTAGACTTTAACATTCAAGTGCAGTTGAGCAATGTTGCTCTTGCCGACATTGACATGGCTATTACACGAGCAGAAGAGGTAGAATCACGATTGCAAGCATCTTATGCCTCTAGGGAAAATTGGAATCCAAGTTTAGGGTTTGGAAATACTTTAGCATTGACAAAAGGAGGTCAAGGGATGCCCATGAGTCCTCCTAATGGGAGAGGAAGCATAATTCCAAATGAGCCCATGTTGCCAGCTCCTCCTACTGTAACCATGCCTATGACTATTCCTCCTACTGTAACCATGCCTATGACTATTCGCATGGCTCCACTGACTATTGAAAGCTCAAATATAAATCCTACCATTGTTTTAGGGCATCAACAACCAATCCCTAATCAAGTGGTTAGGCGAATGAGAGGTAGACAATCGGACTATGAGTCAAGTGCCTCGAATGTCCTTGGCAAAGTTAAGGAAATGATGAAGCACTATGCTGATATGATTAGTGAATGATATAAACAAATAGCCATTGATGTCAATTTTATTAAGAAGCAATAGAATTTGATAGGGAGTCCATGCCTTAAAAAGGGTGTCCCCCCTCAAGATTCAGCTGTAAGTGGTGTGGTGGCTAACATTTCCCTAGGAATTGTCCAAATGTTAAATGTGACATATGTGGGAAGTCTGGTCATTTAGCTAGTACATGTTGGAGTAAGATTAGCTCTCTCCAACAAGGAAGTAAACAGCCAATTCCAATTAATCATCGAGTGCAAGGGAATAATCTCCAGCAAGATGAAGGACCAAAACAAGTATTACAAAGAGGGAAAGCTATGGTAGAGGAGCTACCTAGTGGTAGTGGAGTTAGCCCTATAGAAGCTGTTTGCATCAATGGCACTAAAGCTTCTAATCTATGGGTTATTACAAGAGGTCAAAAGGGTAAATAAGTCGACAAAACCAAGGCAAAACCTGTCGAGGGAAACCCTAGGCAAGATGATAAGGGGACGCAAGTCCTTAATCCCAATATGGAAGGTGGACCTCTCAAGGTCGTAGATGGTAAAGGTTACCCCAAGAAAGATAAGGAGTCACCAAATAAGAAGTCAAAATCCAAGTAAGAAGCACCAAAGCCGGTTCAAAGACCAAAGGAGAGAATGGTCTGGCGAGAAAAGAGAACTCTTACTAACTATCATGAATTTGATTTAGCGAGTTCTCTTTGTGAAGTTAAGCCAGTTGTAAATCTTCTACAGTTGATTAAGTTATCTCCAGAAGAATGCAAGGAATTTAAGAAGATTATACACACTAGGTATATCATTGAGCCCTTGGGAATAGTGCAAGTAGGAGATGATTGGCTTGAGCATGTTGAAAAGCTTTGTCCAAGGGTAGCAGCATATGTTGATGGAATATTAGCGGATCATCCTATTGTGGACACAGGATCCTCTATCAACATTATGAGTTCGGAATCGATGGAGAGACTAAGATTAGAAATAAAAAAAGATACCTCCATGATACTTCAAATTGCTGATGACAATTTAAAACAACCTGAAGGTTGCATTACTAAAGTCCATATGACCGTTGCCAATGTAGAATGCATTCTAGAATTTAGAGTCATTAGGTTTGCAGGGCGACCTAGCTATCAAGTATTGCTAGGCAGGCCATGGATCTTACAAGCAAACTATCAGGTTGATATACCCGTTGGGTGATTGATCTTTGATCAAGGTGCTAGACGTGTAGTAGTAGATGCATATCCTAAATCTCCTCAAAGTGAGAGAGTTTCTTTATCTTCGTTAGAGTTTGACACGCTAGATGCTCCAGCTGCTAGTGAGACATCATCAAGTGACGAATCCAATGAGGGGTCCAGTATAGAAAATATCTACCAAGTGACTTTGAATGAGCCAATAGAGGCTCAAGAAAGGATAAGGGATGTAGATGTAATTGAGATTGACCTTGGTACAATGAATGATTTACGGCCAATTAAATTACGTTTCATGCTCAGTTTCGAAGAAAGGAAGGACTATGTGTCCTTAATTCAAGAATTCAGTTATATCTTTGCCTAGAGTTATGATGAGCTAAGAGGCATTTCTCCTAGCCTGGCTATTCATACAATTCCTTTGAAGCAAGGTAGCCACGTTGTGTGACACAAAGTAAGACGTATGCCTTTCAAATTAGGGGACAGGCTATTCAAAGAATTAACAAAGCTACGAAAGGCTAGTTTAATATTTCTAGTTCAATACACACATAATGATATTCACCAGTTGTTATCACGAAGAAGAACAATCAGATTTGGATTTGCGTAGATTTCAAATAGCTTAATAAGAAAACAATTAAGGAGTACTACCCATTGTCATTCATTGATCAGATTTTGGATCAATTAGCATGTAGGAAAATCTATTCATTTATGGATTGCTTTGCTGGATATAGCCAGATGGCTATTGCGGAGGAAGACAAATTGAAAATGGCATTTATTATTGTCTTCAGTACCTTTGTGTATCATGTGATGGCCTCTGCTCTATGCAGCGTGCCTAGGTCTTGGCAATGATCAACTGATAAGACCTTTGGTGATATCTCCCTAGAGGAGTTAAAAGTCTTTATTGGTGATTTGGGCACAGCTACCACAAGGGAGCGACAACTGATTATTCTGAGGAAATGTTTTGAGCATTGTAGACAATTCTACATTTCTCTTAACCCTAGAAAGTGTGTATTTGGAGTGCCCTATGGGTTGTTACTCGGTCATATGGTTAGTTCAACTAGTATTGTGATTGACCCTGATGAAAAGATAAAGGTTATCGTCTCTATGAGCCTGCCACGTACTCCAAAAGAGGTGCACGGCTTTCTATTATCAGTGGGATATTATCGAAGATTAATCAATGCACTGGCGGAAAGAGAGTTGCCATTGACAAACCTTCTATCTTTTAACTATCTATTTGAGTGGAATGAGGCCTATTAAGTATACTTTGAGGATGTGAATTAGGAATTAGCAAAAGCGCCAATCCTAAAAGTGCCCAGAAGAGGCAAAGTTTTCTATAATATATTTTTAGCAACCACAATGCATAGTATCAACTACTACTATTTGGCTCAAATTTGGGAGGAGAAATGGTATCATCCAATTGCCTTTAGCGCTAGTAGGAAATTGGGGACATTTGAAGTTAATTATACGTATATGGAGAAATTGTGCCTTGGAATGGTCTTTGTGACAAAGAAATTTAGGCATTATATTCTCTATGAGAAGATAGTATTCTTTACGAAGGCAGAAGGACTCAAATTTTTGTTGAACCGTGTTGCAACCGATTGACCGCTTAGCAAAGTGATTAATCACTTTGCAAGAGTTTGATTATGAGATCAGGAGGAAGCCACCAAAGCTACATGGTATCGTACAATGTCTTGTGAATTTTGGGGAGTCAAAGGAAATTCTAGGTGAGGAAAGTGATATTGAAGGTTTATTTAAAATCGATTATGTAGCTTCCATCCCTTCTTGGTATGCGACTATAACACATTATTTATCTACAGAAGGATTTGGAGCTTCTTTATGAAAGTTTGAAAAGAGAAAGATCAAGCAACAAGCATTACACTTTTTTATTATAGCAAGTGTCTTGTATCAGATAGGAGTAGATGATATCTATCGTCGTTGTGTAATACCCGATGAGGTACCATTTATTCTTGAGTGCCATGATTGAGCATGTGGAGAACATTTTGTTGGCTGGCTTACCTCCCAAAAAGCTCTCCATGTTGGATATTGGTGGCCATCGATTTTCCAAGATGCTTTTAGTTATTTTAAGCATTGTGAGGTCTGACAGGATGCGAGAGAAAGTCATAGGCAATCTCTAAATCCCATTTTAGTTACGTTACCCTTTGAAAAGTGGGGTATTGCTTTTTGTGGGACCAATATACCCTTCATCAACTACGTGAAAGCAATATATTATTGTAGCAACAAACTACTTTACAAAGTGGTCTAAATCTCAAGCAACAATGAATGACTATGCTAAGGAGATGACCATTTTCATTATGGAGCAAATTGTTTGTTGCTTTGGTCCACCAAAGGAGATTGTGTCTAATCGAGGGACACACTTCTTGAATAAGGTTATAGTGGCCCTGATTGAAGCTTTGAATATTAAGCACAATAAGACTACCCATATAATCCTGAAGCCAATGGTCAAGTTGAGAGTACAAATAAACAACTTGTCGGAATCTTATCCAAGATAGTATTAGAAAGCATGCGACTGGGATAAGTAATTATATGTGGCAGTGTGGGCTTACAACACGACATTCAAGAGAGCCATAGGCCACACCCCGTTCAAGCTAATGTATGGGGAGGAGTGTATTTTGCCATTAAAAATAGAGCTTCCCACTATGTGTATCTAAAGATAAAAATTACACAGGTGTGTAAAAAGGGGTTTTAGCCCCTCAATAAGAAAAGGAAAAGAAAAAAGAAGAAAATTCCTACAAGTAGTTGATTATTGCCTTGTGGAGGCATGGTAGGTTCCTGGGGACAAGTCAAACCCGGTGCCTTGTCTTCCTAGGGGTAGCAGCTACCCAAAAAAAAAATGAAGGTTGGAGCGAAAAGAAAAATAAGCATTAAAAAAAGGATTAAGTATCGCCTTGCGAGAGCTTGGTAGGTTCTTGGGTACCGAGTTAGGACCTAAGGCCGATGCCCTATTCTCCTTGGGTCACTCTACCCTTAGCTCCCTCATTTTTACACGCCTGAGTATGGAAACCTTGGGAGACAAATGTGCTACAAGAAAAATATGATGACCAAGCTATAGGAGTCCTCACCTAGTAGGAGATCCTCGTCTAGTAGTGCTAAGTAAGGTGGATAGTTTAGACCACCACTAGAACACTACTACAATGACCCCCCCTATAGTGAGGCATAAAGCAGTGGATTGTCATCGTATAAGCGATGTAAAAAGATGTCGCTTTCCTCGTCACTAATGTACATCATTTATGCGATGAGTATAGTGAGGATATTAGCAATGAAAAAGTGTTGCATAAGCGGCTTAAAAATAACATGGCTTTAGTCACATAAGCGAGGTAAAATTTATTTGTCGTCGCTTAAGCGACGAAGGAATATTTTTTAAAAAATTGGCGCTTAATTGACGATACCGTGCCAACAAACCTGAGCTATTCGTTTTCGTCTCCTCTATTTCTCACCTGACATTTTCTGCTACACCCCCCTCTCTCCCTCTCTTTCTTTGCCGTGCATCTCTCTCAATCCCTCTTGTGCTTACACACAAACACACACACACTCACTCACTCACTCACACACACACACACACACTCTCTCTCTCTCTCTCTCTCTCTCTCTCTCTCTCTCTCTCTCTCTCTCTCTCTCTCTCTCTCTCTCTCTCTCTCTCTCTCTCTCTCTCTCTCTCTCTCTCTCTCTCTCTCTCTCTCTCTCTCTCTCTCTCTCTCTCGGCAATTCCTTCCTTGCACTCGCTTTGGACATTGTGTACTTTGGTTCGCTCTATGCATAGGTGATTCTTTTCAAGATTTTTGGGTTGATTACAACCGATCATGAACATGGATTATGGTAAACGACTATCTCTATTTTCTTGATAATTTATCAAATAAAATTATTAAATATAATAAAAATGATCTTTTGTGTTTTTGAATTGATCATTTTAAAAATACAATAACTGAATAAGATTTTTAAAAAAAATTGTACTTGTTTTAATGATCACAAGTCTTAATACATGTATATGTACATAAAGATAGAGAGGAGGCTTGCCATGAAGTCTTGAATTACCTTGAAAAGATTTTATTTTTCTAAGACTTGAATTACTTTTAAGATTCATTAAGTTGTATACATTCATGAAGTGAATTTCAAAGGTAGGACTCATGATGCTTGTGCTATTTTTCTCAACCTATTGTTGCCTATAAAGACTGTTGTTGCATTTAGTAGTTCTTCAAGCATTTTTATAAAGGAGAGTGTGGTGCTTAGTGAAGAAGAAGCAATAACATGTTAAGAATAGTGCAGAACCATGAGCTTTTTTCCAAAGGATTGGATATTTGTGTGATCCTTCTTAGGTGCATATGAGATTCAAACTAGTTGTTGGTATGGAGTGGGCTCCTTGTAGCTTGATGTTTATATGATTTAGTATACTGTCTAGTTGTCTTTTCCCCATTGGCTGCATAAGTGGCTCTCTTTTGGAATCTTAAAATAAAAGAAGTAAATTCATGTGAAGCATCTAGGATCTTCTCAATTCTTTGCCATTGGTGGAGGAAAACATAAGAAGGGAGTGAAAGCGCTTGAAAGTTCTTGGAACTCTTAATTGGATGGATCATTTCCTATGTCGATATTTGGAAGGGTCTTAAGTCAAGATGTTGATAAGGGTCTTAGGCTAAGACATCATCCCTAAGTTGACTAAAGGTACCCTTTGATTGTGAGTCTATATGGTTGGGTGCTGAGGTAAAATGGCCATGCATAACGAGACATATTGAGACCCTAACTTATAGTCGATTTTGACATACGTGACCCTCTCTCACCCATCCATCTTGCCTCTAACCTCAATATTTCTAACATGTAATGGTTTCCCCAATGTACAATGCAATGGTGTTCATGCTCATTGAGGGTGCACGCTCATTAGTACACGTGCAATTAAAGGTTATAAAAAACATTACTCTTTTGAATAGTACTCTATGTTGTTATCGTGAGGCATAACCTTTTTATCTCCTAGATACCCATCTTTTTGGTAGCCCATAATATCTCCTAGACACCCATCTTCTCAACGCAACATACAACAATCAAAATTATAATAAGAAAACTCAATGAATGACTTAATGCTCTACCTTGATACTTGGGTACGAGGTACTTTAGAACTTGATCCTTTGCAAACCGGTACTCTTGTGGAGTCACATACTTTCGAACTTCGCCCATTGGACCTTAGTACTTGGGAACAAGTTGTCACACGCTGAATTCAGTACCTTGGCGAATAACCTGGAAACCACAAACTTGTTAATGGAAATAAGATGGGTAGGGACTTCAATCCAACAAAGGGGTTTTGTGAGGTCTCGACCCAAATGTCTAACTTTGTTAGCTTGGTACCAATGGAAATAAGATGGGTAGGGACTTCAATCCAAAAGAGGGGTTTTATGAGGTCTCGACCCAAATGTCTAACTTTGTTAGCTTGGTACCAATGAAATAGGTGCTTCGGAACTTGATAGTTTAAAACCAAGTACTCTTATAGAACCATGTACTTTCATACTTGGTTTAGGGTTCTTGGTACTTGGGGATGAGTTGACGCATAGCATTGAATTTGGTATCTTAGTGAAAAACATGGAAACTACGAACTTGTTGATGTTAGAGCCTGACATGGAAAACCACAAATTTGGGAAGCAAAGGCAAGTGTTGCTTTTCTTCTTGTTCAAGTAAAGCAACTTGGCTTGAGGCAAAATATGATGATTTCCTCAAGTGTGTAGTCATGCAAGGTTTACCTTGAGAGTTGGAAGGTGTGTTTGAATACCTTGAGTGGTTGGGCACTCAACTATCATGAGTAGGGAGGCTACAAGGGTAGTTCCTTTAACTGGAGGTGGTAGGATTACCTAAAGTGCAAAGTTGGGGGTGGTGATGTGACAAATGGGCTGCACCATGATTTCCTTGAGAAAAGTTGGAGGTTTTCCTCAAGTGCAATACCTTAATTTGAATGTAAGGCAATTGCACTGAGCATGAGCAATACACTAAATGCTTTGAGTGTGGAGGGGAGTGGTGAATGTCTTGAGAGGGAGAGATGGCAAGATTAGCATTATAGTGCTTTTCCTTCTTAGTGAGCAATAGGAGCATTGCTTTTCCTTACTTTGAAAGAAAATCACTTAGATATGAGGTGCTTGTGTTTGTCTCGAGTGGTTTGTGGAGCAAGATGATTGCTTTAAGAGGAGGGAGGTATGAGTTTCCTCAAGTGCCACTACCTAAGGTAAGGTAGAGAATGGGGTGTGACGTTTGTTAGGGTTGTTTGCTTTGAGTGGGGCAAGACACTTATTGCTTTGAGCAAGGGAGGAAGTGATGATCGTTTCCTTGAGTGTGGACTAAGTACCTCTAGCACATACTCTAAGCTCACTTCTTATCTTGAGCTTGTGAAAGGCATGGTAGGAGGAGCGGGTGTGTTGATGCAAGCCCTTGAGTTCAAGACCATGCTATGGAGATCAAAATCATGAGGATATTGTTATTAATGATGAGGAGAATGAATGTCTTAGTGGTTGATCAACTTGAGTTGGCATGCTTAAGTGATTGGCATGTCTTTTCTCATTGTGGCCCTATTCACACACCTCACTTCTTGTGACACTACAAGGTCATGCCATAAATTTGGCACTCAATTTTGTCAAATACTTTTTGCCCTCATCCACTACACTTGAATGACTGCATGCATTGATTATGCAAAAAAAGGAACCTAGGTCTAGACTTTGAAGATACACCCTCACATTGCATCTATCCAGAACAGTCCAATACATCTACATCACAACCATGATTTGCATTTCTTGCAATTACTATAGTCCAAGAGACCACAACCCACACACGAAGTTCATCAAACACTTCCCATACTTTTGTAAATGTTCCACATTTGGGATACATATCCATCACATCATTGCCAAGATCTTGAGAAGAAATCAATCTTCTCACATCCCATCCTCACACTTGCCACTCCATTGCCATCACCCTTGGCCCAAAACTCTTGAGCATCAAGTTTATCACTGACCAATAATATTGTCCCTCTTTAGCCTTGTTTATAGTGGTCTTCAAATGTTCTATACCCAACAAACTCAATCTTTTTCCCTTCTTCACGTCTTGTAGTGCAATAATGTCAAACCTTCTTATCTTAAGTATAGAAAAATATACCTCTCTTTCATGCTACAACTTGAAATCCCACATAATCCATGCAATAGTTATCATGTGAATCTTGATTTGAGTCCTACTAGTAGAGATCATGTGCATCTTCAAAGGTCTCATCCTAGTGGTTTTGAATGGGATAAGAGATGACACCCTACCTTTAAGGTCAAGTAGTCAAGAAACTTAGCAAGTTTTAAGGTCACAAGCAAGGTTTAAGAGTCTTTAAGTTGTTATGAACTTTTTTGAGGGTTTGTGAATATTTTCCCATAAAATGTATTTACTTGATTGTTTAAAAGAATCAAATTTTCTATTATCGATGTGCTAGTCATTTGTAAGCAAGGAAAATATACCTACGAAGAGGTGCTTAAAAAAGATCATTGCTAACTACTTGTCAGTAACGGTGTGCCCAAGTCAAACTCTGAGTGTCAAGGGTGACCCTTCCTACTCATTACATCATTTTCTTCTTGCTATAAGATTTCCTCTTTTAGTTCAAATTCTTTGTGATCATGAATGAGACTCATAGTGCTCCTTTCATTGGAGTAAAATTTACATTGCTACAAATAAAAGCCTTTTGCTTATGGCTTTTTGCATGCACCGTGAAAATTCAAATGAAAATCTATATTCACCTCGAATAAATGATGTGTAATCAAGCTTTCCTTTCAGCTTAGCCATGGGTATTTAACCTATACATACATGTGCATGCCAATCCTTCTTCTTTCATGCTAATTCTTTTAAAGGACAAACTATGATTATAGCATTAACTAAACTTGAAATAGCATATAGCTCATCATGCTTACCTAGTGGATCTTCGTCGCTTTGGGCATCTCCCTTTGTTGCTCTCTCTTCGATTAATGAAAAGCTTGCACTATGAAGAGAAACCCTGGGTTTGCACTTTTGTCAGCTACATCGCTTAAGCCATGAAATAACACTTCGTCGCTTAAACAATGAATTGCAATTTGCAAACATCGCTTAGGCATTGTCGCTTACAAGCGACGACCTTAGCGAGGACACTTGGCGATGGTCCTCCTCATGTAAGTGAGGGCAACATTTAAAAATGCAAATGCCATTGCTTAAAGGACGGTTTCGTCCCTTAAGCGATGACCCCTGTCATCGCTTAAGTGATAGCTAATTTTTTTACTCCCTCGCTACCCACGGTCGTGGCTAGTAGTGGGATGACCTCTTTGATAGGCTTTTTAGCCAGTCCTTGTTAGAGCAGTTGATTAGCGACTCGCTCTGAATTTTTGTCAAATTATGTTGGGCCTATCCCTTGTGAATTCTCATGCCTTGCTTCTATCAGGGTGGTAGGGTGAGAGCTGTTCGTGTGCTTTGTTGAGTATATTCTTTGTGGTAGGTTCATGCTTTCTTTGGTTGTTATTTGTGCATATCAGTTTGTGGGATTCAACGAGCTAAGTCACCTTATCCCGTGGTTGCCAATGAGAGCAGATTTAAACCATTTTTTGGCGAAAAAGAGCCCGAGAGGCCTTAAAAGACCAAATTTTCATGAAAAATAAAATAGTTGTGAATCGATGAGCTAGATCTTTCCTAGATGTTGCTTAATGCTAGGAACCCAATGCAATTCTCGGTTCATCAATCGGAGTCTGTTTGACTCCCCATTTAATCCCCGCAAGGTTTTGCATTATGAATCATCTACATGATCCAGGAGTCGAAAAGTGTGAACATGTCCCAAGTTTATAGATTTTGACATCAAGAAGTCATCCGGCAGACCGATCTCAAATCTGAGCTCATTTGCCCCTTTGAAAGTGAAAAATCCACTTCGATTGTAGTGTGCACAAAGAGATGAACTAGATATTTTAAAATCAAAACCTTAACCTTCATTAATGATAGAAAACCAAAAAGAACTAGTCGTGAGGAGGGAGGGGATTTGTGTCCCATTTTTCTTGAGAATCATGCATATTCGATACTGGGGTTGAGGGAGAATTGACTGCACATTCTTGATCCATTCTCTAAGGGCTCTGATTTGGGTGTTAGCTTGTTGATTTTCATGAAGGGAATGAAAATTTTGATTTTTAGTCTTTCTCTCTCCTCTCTCCTCTTGCTACATGTTCACATGCATGATTCTATGAGAGAAGGGGTGGGTTTTGATGGATGTTTTTGATGGAATGATGGTGCTAAAGCAAAGGAGATCATAGATCGAGGGCTATGAGAGAGCATCAGAGCCAAGAATGAGTGTTTGTGGCCTCCCAACCACGAACTACGCGTCTCCAAAACTGGGTTTCTATGTGTAAGCAATCATTTTATTTGTTTTATCATAGATGTTTAATGAAAGTGTTTGTAAATGGTTGCCTTTGATCGAAAATGTTGAAATCTATAAAAAATCTTGAAGAAAACTAGAAATTTTAGTCTTATAAAAATTTATACCAAAACATGCAAAACCTGCAATTTTACTATTTTCATGGAAATGATAAATTTTGGGAGTTTTGTTTTGATTTTGGGATTCTTAGACCTATCAACTAAACATAACCTAAATGGTAGGGGGAAGAGGGGTTTTGATGTTGATTAGTTTTGTTGATAACATTTGAAATTCTGATCTATTTGCTTGTGCATACCATATACGATGTTTATAAATTAAGTTTAGAGGGGCTGAACAGCACAAGGATGCTCGGTGCTGACCCTTAGCCATGCTGCATTATGTGTAGGCTGAAATCATTAAAAGAAATGTTTGTTTCACTTCACAATGCTAGTTTATAACTCATAAAATGTTTGAGCACTAGGATTCATTCACAATTGCATTGTGTAGAATATCACATAGTGTAATTCTTGGATGCATTGCAATTGTTTTCTTATACATATGACCCATGCTAAGTTGTGAGATACCTAAGTTGTAGGTTTAGATGATCAGGTTCCTTGGGAAATTGCTAAGTGAGGAAATATCTTATCTCCTGGAACCTTTTAAAACAAGAGTGGAGTTTGTGACGTATGTGCTATTTGTGTTAGTGACACATCGAGAGGCCAATCCCTGAGGTATAAGAGAGCTGTAGTGGGGCCATGGCATTCAGTCGAGGGGTGCCTCCTTTTGTTTGTGCTTACAAGGTGTTTTACACCGATTTATATGTAGGGAATCCCTTTGGGAAGTGTGGGAAAGGTTTAAGCGTTGGACCACAATTCAAAACAAACGTGAAATGTACGATAGAAGTTAGGGCAATGTGTCCCTAAGACGCCCCTGGCTATGAGGCCAAGGGGGTGTGTTCTTCGAGTAAAGAGGCTTGGCTAGTGCTTAGAGCCAGTGTCAGGCCCGTTTTAGGTCCCGACACCTTTCTCTTAAACTCATGTGGTATCTTACATATTCAATAATGTGCACCCCTAAGGTTTGAACACAAATGATCTTGACTAAAGTCATTGAGATTTTATTCTAAAGTTACTAAACTGCCGCTAACATATATCATCAAATATAATAAAAGCTAAAGGATGAAATTTTGAGTAGCCATCATGTTTTTTGCATTAATAAAGTCATGGTTATCTAAGAAGCTATCTTGCCTTCTATTCTAGTGTCTAATTCTTTCACAACAAATTGCAAGGCATGACCATATGCTAGTCTTTTCATTAAGAGCATAGCATTTGATCTCCTAATCTTAGCATTGGATAAAACACCCACAATTAAATAAATAGGCACAAGTGATCTTGTGTAGCCTACTTGAGATATTAGGCTTCAATGGTCTTTGTATCTAAGAAAATATTTTGCATCTATAGCCTTCACTAGTACTTGGGTTTAGCAAAGGCCATTCAAAGCTTGAAAATTTAGGCAAAGGAAGGTGAGATATTGCACCTCATTGGCAATGCTATGTGGAAGCAACATAAACACAATCATAAGACAATATCCCATTCTCTACAACCTATATTTTCTTCCTACCTTTAAATATTTATTCTGTAATGGAACCATACAAATTATGAATGCAACAAAAGGTGTAAATGGAGCATGGACTTTCACCCCCTATCCTTCACACCTCAACTTGCTCCAAGTCATCTTCTATAGCTTTTGGCACTCTTGGGCATTGGTCAAAGGCTTGACATCACTTCTTAGCATTGATTAGCTGACATTGGGTTGCTCTTGAACTGATATTTGGTCTACTAATGCTATATATTCACATCAAACTTGTTGTACACAATCTAGGGCAGCCATTGGATGCCTATTATTCATATATTGTTACCTAGATCATTATGAGGATGCATTGAGGTGATTCTTTGCTTGTATGAGCTGGAATAGCTCAAATTTTGACAGTATTTCACTATTGTATACTTCTAGATAGCAAGCATTCTTTACTGGAAGGTTATGCCTATTCTGCCCTCATGCTATTCAAGTATGCCACCTACATGTATTGATTCTTTGCATTCATGTTTATACCCAAATGTGATTATGTAATCCTTTGGGCTTTAGTTTTTAGATACATTGGATGCTTTGGCACTTTGGCTTTATACTTTAACTAATTTAGTCATTGATAGTATGGGCTTGAAGGTTCATTGAGGTTTTATGCTCCTAGCTATACACTTAATGTATCCCAAATTCCAAATGGTCATGTACTTGATGTATTGAGCTCGCATTTCTCATTTGGCATTCAGATTTCCTTTAGCGGAAGCTACTTTCTATTGGCATTAGAGTTTTGGATTCTTTATGTAGTTGAGCTTGATCTCTTAAGACAATGGGACTCTAGATTGATGTGCATGCTCTATTGATGTTCATTAGATGCAATTACTCTACTAGTAGATTGATTTGATTACATAATTTAGACTTGGTACTTATCTCTGTCAGAATGATGTCAGCTATGTATACATGCACATTAGTTATGTATTAAGCTTCATTACTCTCTACTTAGTCAATTGTGCATTTGGAAACTCTCTTTTGTCACCTTGATATCTACTACATGTATGGCATCTATGCCTATTGGTTGTATGGCTTACTAACACATTGAGGTTGTGATAGATCTTGGTACGGATTTATGCCTATTCAGTGCTGGTTGCTTTTATGGTTGTTCCTAAATATTCTTGTTAGTGGGAGTAGCCCATACTTCTTATGCATTGACTATTAGGGTCGAACATTATGGTAAGAGAGGTAATGAACATTGTGGTACAGATTCACAAAGGTCTAAGACTCATAGATAGTATTGTAGTAAGTCTCGTGGCTACAAGGCCTGTCTTACATGCCATTAAGTAATGGTAGGGATGAATTTTGTAGTTTTTTTGACACATTCACTACTTGGAAACATTCTTGTTGTTTGGAGAAACCCTTGTGTTCCTTGTCCAAAACTGAGTGATAGAGTGAATAACCTCTTCACTTAGACAATCAATCCTACATTTGTGACCTTCTCCTACCCATTTAAACTTCTTAGCTTGCACATCAACATGATGTTTCTTCAAAGTTCTTGGTTGGATACTAAGGGCTTCAACAACTTTTCTATTACTATACTTTCTTTTTACTGGATTTTTAACAACCATGTGAAGTGATGCTCTCTTTGCAATTAGCTAATCTACACTTTCCACACCTTTGACCATGCCTAGTGATGTCTTCATGTTCTCTACAATTACATTTGAAATTGTCTAGTTAGGGGAGACTACCTTCATCATGATTCATTGTAGTTTTGAATGTTGTTAAATCCTTCCAAGTATCTGTGATCATCCTTCTCCATCAAAATTGCAAGTAGTGTTAAGGAAGTAACACGCTACAAATAATGCAATACCATTTTTTCTTCTATTGAGAGGTCTTTGAATATTTATCAGATGATCCCACAAACACACATGGCTCAGTTGACATTTGTTTAATATCTTCAGATATACATAAATAAGATAAAGAATAGGCATATTAGTGGGAGAGCTAAAGAGGGAGGGGGTTGAAGGAGGTAGATAGGCAAAGAGAGGGGGTTAGGTAGAAGAAGGGAGAGGTAGGGGGAGAGTGATAGAGAGGAGGACAATGAAAGTGGGAATTGTAGAATGCACCTAGTTGAAAGAGCAAGGAATGAAGGTTGGTGCATAGAGAAGGAGAAGAATGTGAATGTGGATTATGCAATAGTAACACTAGAGCAAGGTGGAGGTGGGAGGGAGGTGGCACAAGCTACCATGTGTGTACAAATTCTTGACTTCTATAATTTTGGCCCACATTTCGATATTATTTTTCTTGCCATTTTTAGTATTATAAGTGTGTTAGCATCCTTGATTTTTTTCAAAAAACACTATTAAATGTGTATTATAGCATGCTTTCACCCTTCGTTAAAACCGTAAGTACATGATGTACTTTGGAGGTTGTGTAGGAGGCACATACTACCTAGCTAATTTATTTTACCCTACAGTTTGTGCCCATCAATAAAGGGAGAGTCTCCTTATATGCATCTTCCATTGTGTGAATTGCACTTTAGCCACCAAACCTTATCTCTTCAGGAAACCCTAATCCATATTGTTGTATCTCTATAAAAGTGCACCCATATTTCATGAATAAACATGTCATTTTTCTTTGTACTTTCATTTTGTCATTGTACTTGTATATTGTCCCTCTCATTCTCTTTTCAAATCTTAACATGGTATCTTAGAGAAATGATAGGTATGGATCCTTGAGCTCATGTTCTTACCCATCTCTTGAAGCTCAGTTCTATTGATAGTGAAAGAATAGATGAAGTCAACTACTTCTCTTGCTACTGCTTGAAGGTCCATCAAACTAGTCAATATCATATTTGAAGCTTCACTCTATTGTTCACTCCATTAATGTTTTGAATGAATTACTTCTTTAATTATCTACTTATATGGGCTACCTACTCTTGGAAGATAGCATCGTTGTGGTTGTTGTTCATCTTTTCCCAACCATTGTGGATATCTTAGTTGATGCTCCCTTATGCATTGTACTCACATTTAAGGAATTGACGATCATGGATTGCCCTAAAGGAATAGTGAGCTATTGAATTCATACCATTTTTCCTTTAGTTTACAAAATCTTTTTGGTACTTCCTATTGAGCTATTGACATGGATCCATAGGTGCCATCATTATTTCCAAATATGATTCAAATCTGAGTTGTCACATTGATTTTGTGGTGCCATTATTGGCTTCATATCATGTTGATTTTTAGATCTATTGTTGTTTATGGAGCTACTAATTCACATGTGATAGGAAGCAAACTCAATCCATGATTGTTTCAACAAAATGTTGCAAAAAATACACTAGTGTTAAATCAGGTTGAGTTGTCCCAAGTACACACATGAAAGAGGCCTAAAATCACACCATTCATCAGCTCCCGCAAGATTTGTTCAAAATGTGCATATTTATGTCTAAATTTCATGGTTCTTGTAAATGCTTTGAGGTAGCATTGATGGCTCAAATATAAGCTCACTAGCCACTGGTTACTCTGAAGATTCAAGCTCCTAAACTTCATCAACAAGTGAGAGATAATTTATATCATCTATTGTTACTCATTTCTGATCTCATTGATACATAATCCTAACTAAGAATCCGTGTTTGTTAACATGGATCCATGGCTTGTAGTAGTGATATTGGTTCTACCAAACTCAAAGGACTTTTCTTCCATACTTGGCAAACTAGAATCAGATTAACTCTAATGAAGAAGGGCCTTGGAATATAGCCAATGGCAAGGAGAAGAAACCCAGTGAAGTGGCTCAACAAACTGCTTGGAAAGAATGGGATGAGAAAGCACAAGAAATCATCATGGTTGATGGATGAAACTTACATACAACATGTTGATGGTTTTGATACCACCAAAGACACATGGGACTAACTTATCAAACTATTTGGTACTTAGTCAAATAGCTCCAAGTTTGGTCTTTTAATTGAGCTTTTTCATATTGAATTGAAGTCTCAAACCCCCTTTTCATCTCATCTTAACCATATGAAAGGAATTCTAACTCAACTTATAGTTATTGTGCTAACTATTGATGATGACATCATCATTGGTGCCTTACTAAAGCCATTGCCTAAAGAGTATGAACATGTGGTTACCACTCTAATTAATATGCCTTCTCCAAAATTGGTGGAAATAGAGGCAAGCTTGAAGAGGATAAGAGATTGAAATTAAAAAAATATACCAATAACATTGCTCCTAAACATGAGGCTCTCTATAAAAAATCAAAATACAAAGGAAATAACAAAATCATTCATAACTAACCCCTTGTATGTGACTTTTGTCACAAGCCCGATCATAAAGAATAAGATTGTTTTCATAGGAAGTGAGCTCAAAAAGTGTCCCTCATGAAGATTTCCCAAGAAAGTGAAGCAAAAGCTAAAGAAGACAAGGAATAAGAAAAAGTTGAAGAAGAAAAGCACGAAGCATTATCCATGAGTTTTAAGAAGAAGAATAAGAATGGAGCTAATGAGGCTCCTCCAAATGTGTCTACTTATGAAGGATGGTTGTAAATGTGTGATTCCTTTTGTAACTCTCTTGAGTCATCTCATGTGAGCCTTGTAAAATTTATTTGCAAATGAACTTTGCTAAAATCGCATTTTCTTAAGGCCAAGTCTCCTAAACTATCAAACCTCTGAACCACAAGTAATCAAGCTAGAAGAGACTATGATTATCTTGAGATCACAACCCCATTGTGCCTCTATGAAACTTAAGGATGGGCATGTCACTGTAAGTCATGGGGACCAAGCTATTGTAAGATGATCATGCACAAAGCTTATTAGATATGCTCAATGTCACATCCTCATAAGGTGCCACTAATGATTCATGGTGCTCTAAGTTGTAAGGAGGAGAAACCATGTGTTAGCACATGGTCCTGACTTATATGTCAAATGAGGTTTATGTGATCGGATGGAAAAAAGGTGACCTTTGTGGATCTAGCCATTGGGTAAGATAGAGTAGTTACGTTGGTAGCAACTCAATGCATAATTCATTGAGTTGTAAGGTATGGGAGTTATCACAAGGACCCCTATTTTGGGGTTCCCTATTGGCTAGGGGGTCTCAAGGGGGACTAGTAGCCCCCTTGACAGGGGTCCATCTGGGGCAACAACCTTGGCTTGATGGTAAGGGAATATTCTCTACAATATTCCTTAGACGACTAGGGAAGGTTCATAATATGGTCAAACATGCCAACTGGCCTACCTTCTCAAGCTATAAAAGGAATACCCCTCCAAAGCTATCGTTAATCTATCTTTCACCGAGTAAGAGTTCTTCTAGCTACCCTTAAGCTCTTCACCTATCATCTATTTGGATCACCATCTAAGCTTCATAGTGGAAGCACACAGGTGGATAGAGCTATCTTTGTATCACTTCATTGAAAATTAAAGTAATTTCTATTCTTCTCATATTTGATGCATGTTCTCTACTCTTTGCTCAAATTATGTCTGTTGTGCTGTGTAATTTCTATAGAGCTACCTATAAGCATGAGTTTGAAAGGGGGTGTTAAACCACAAACATGATGTACTTTTTTGAGGTTGCATACAAGGCACATGCAACCTAGCTTAATTTATTTTATCCTATGATAAATAAAGGGAGAGTCTCCCTACACCCACGTTGCATTGTGTGAATGGACTTTAGCCACCAAACCTTATCTCTTTAGGAAGCTCTAATCAATCTTGTTGTATGCCTATAAAAGGACACCCATATTTCATGAATAAACAGGTCAATTTGCTTTGCTTTGTACTTCCATTCTATCATTTTACTTGTATACATTTCCTCTCATTATCTTTTCAAATCTTATCAATATCAACGAGTACAAGCACGAAATTGAACCCCACCCTAAGATCAATGGCAAGGTACTTTGGCTCTATTTCACGTACCACGTGTGTAAAAGTTCTTTGACTCATTTTCAGATTTGAGATGACCTAGAGATGAGCTCTATTGTTTTATGGACTCCAAAATTTCTTGTAGTTGGAAGTCTATGTCTTGTTTGAAGTATATATAATTGAAGTGAAATAGGTGGTATATATAATAGCCCTTGATAATATAATAGTCCTTCACCTTCTTGGAAGCCTTTAACACTTTTATATCCTTCTTGAATCTTTAGCTCAATCTTTTGAGCAAAACGATCCTTGGAAGTTCTTTGTTGACTTGTAGAAGAAATATTGGATATTCTGAAGCTTTGCTTGTTATTATGCAAAGTCAAAATGGTTCTAGTTTCAAGGGAATATAATCCTATTAGTCATGAACTATATCTCATTTTTTAGGTACAAGATATGAGCATGAAGATAATAGATCTAGTTTCCTTTGTTGGTTGCCAAGTTGACATGATATGACAAAATCAAATCTAGAAAAGCAGATATTCCATCTTGCTTGCCATCGATTCAAGATCCAAGAACTCATGAAATACTCTAGATTTTTAATGGTCTGTAAAGGGTATGATTTTGTGTAGTGCCCCCTCTAGAAGATGCCTCTGTGATTTTAAAGAGTCAATAATAACCAAAAGTTTTTAATAATGAATTTCATAGTTTATTTCAAATACTAAGAATTTTCAAGAATAAAAATCCCTTGGATGTTCTTGACCATCATCACCAACGTGGGAAAATATAGTAGCAAGGGAAAAATCTAATGCATTAATGTCCAAGAAGAAAGGCTTGAATGGATCTCTGTGTATCAATATGGGAATTGTAGTGAAAGCTTACTTAAGTGTTTGAAAAGCCTTCTCTACCTAAGAGTTCCACATAAATTTATCATTTCTAATTAATTGCATGAGTGGCACAATGATCTTGGAATATCCTTAATGAAAGTTTGATAAAAGTTTGTGAATCTTAAGAAGCATTGCACATCTTGCACTGATCTTCGTGTTTTCCATTCAAGAATATTATTCACCTTCTTTTCATCTGTTGAGATTCCATTTTGAGAGACAATATATTCAAGAAATTCCACGTCTATTCAATGAAAGGAGAACTGTTTCAATTTAGCATACAATCCCTTTTCAAGAACTAACCTTGGGTGATCCTCATGCCCTTTTTTATTGTTGAAAAGTGTTAGAATGCCATCTAAATATATTACCACAAAGGCATCTAGCTACTTACAAAAGATATCATTTGTTAGATGTTAGAAGATTGCTAGAGCACTTATGTGACCAAACAATATGACAACATATTCAAAGTGGCCATATTTTGTGTGAAAAGTTATATTTCATCCATCACCTTCTCTTATTCAAAAAATATTATAAGCCCTACGAAGACCAATATTTGTTAATATTTTTGCTCTTCTGAGTCACTCCAAGAGTTCTAAGATGAAGGAAAGTGGATAACTATTATTAATAATTAGCTTTAAATTCATAGACAATAATATTTATCAATAGGCCTTGAACGCACACAATATAGAGGCTATACATATAGTGAACTACTCGAGGCAAGGATAAGGATTTTTGCCTCACAAGGAATTAACTTGAAGAAGAAGAAGAAGAAGAAGAAGAAGAAGAAGAAGAATTTAATTATTTATTCCAAGATAAGACATTACAATAATGTACTTATTTATACAAGGTTAATATAATTATGTCTACAAGGCTAGATACAAGACAAGATCTTGATACAAGATTAGATCAAATACAATACAAGATTCTAGAATTCTCTAAAAGCTACTAGGTTTCCAAGTGTCCATATAATAGATGTATTGTTGATACTTTCTCACATGAGGACAAATATTAAGACTCATACAACCTTCATAGAGCCATTTGTCTTGTATCCTAGTCTATGCTTCTCATTTCCAAATATCCTTTCATCTTTTGAAGTATGTTATGCACCAACTTTCCTCTTCGTTTGGCCTCTAGCATGAATATGCAAGATTGAGCATTGATGTACTAGTGTTCAAAAAAATGATAAAATATTCAACAATTTCTTTACATTGGTATTTATTTCTATAGAGCTATATGAAATTTCATCCCATGACCATGACAAGGAGTTCCAAGGATTTCTTTGTTTGTATGAGAAATTTTTCTTTCAATGTAAATGGCCTCAATTCAATGACCTTGACTTCCTTGTGCAATAACAAGGACATTTCTCAATCGACAATTGTGACCCTTACTTCTAATTTCTCTAGTTTGCTCTCATTTCCATTGTTTTTTATGATCACACGTTGGTAAATATTTTTACATGATCGATAGTTGTAATGATGATAATGATGAAAACATAAATGGCTACATAGTAGTTTGTGGCCTACCCTACAAGTGTGGCTAGTAACAAATACTCACTCCAAAGGACATGCAAGTTCCAAGTTGTGTTGGCAAGTTGGTAAAAGTGGACTCTAAAGGATGAACACAAGGGACAATAGAACAAATGTGTCTAGGAGCAAGAATACGCTCTAGAGAATGAGTAAAAGGGTTTAAAAAGTCTTAAGATTTGTACAAGTTGCAAGTGGTAGTGGCCAATGGCAAGTAAAGAAGATAAATTTCTCAAACATTTATTTTTCCTTGCAAACTTTTTGAATTGCAAGAGTTCAACAAGGTCTCCAAATTGTCAATTCATTCAAGGTGCCATCTTCCGCATAACAAGGTCCATCTCTTCATGTATCATCAAGTCCTCCTCTTTGTCCTTTTATCATTGTTAATCATCATTACTTGTCTGTCAAAACTTCTAACACATCATAAAGAGTAGATCCATGTCTTCTTAATCTAAACTTTTCATCTCTTCTAACTTTCACCCATTTGTTGTTTGACATTAGTAGTTGACCAAAACATTTAACTAAATTTTATTGGCTTAATGATAATGCCATTGTTTAATGAGGCACCAATGTGATGTTGACCATACATATTCCCTAGCTATCCATATTTTTCTATATTGTTGGATGTTCCTTGTACAAATTTTCCTATTTAATCTTTCTCAATTAATAATTGTATTTCCAAAACAATAAAAAACCTTTCAATATTACTTCTCTTCTATATCAATTCTTTGTTATATAAAAAATCACTTCTAATTGATGACCTCTATATATCCTTTTGTTTTGTTTTTATTTAAAAAAGCCATTTCTCATTGCTAACCTCCATGCTTTGTTCTTGTTTTACACAAATAAATCGGTAGAACATAGTATACCCAACAATGAATCTACTTGCTAGGAGAGACGAGGTGCAAGAAACATCCTTATTAACTTACAAAAGGGAAGCATAGTTATACATCTACTTGATGTGTGCAATGACGACGGTAAAAGACATGCAAGAGAAGCCTAATCTTTAGTAGCTAAGGAACCTTTATACTAGACCCCCTTGGCACATGACGTTAAACAACCAATCCGGACGTATTGGACATATTCCAATACGATTGAGTACATCAAGAACAATCGATCAACAATATTTCACAGATGTGCAAGAAGAAGTTGCCTCAAATTCATAGGAATGAAAGAAAGCTTCGATTCAACAATATGCAATAGTGATTTAGAATATGCAAGAGGGATTTAGACATATTACCAGTTCCCAACTCAGATGGCAAATTACAAGTTGCCAAATCTCTAAGGTTGGAAGCTACTTTGGATAGATTGACCCACATGATCGATTCTTGTGTGCAATGCTACTTTGGTTAGATAGCAATGATCGATTCTTGTGTGCATTGCCATCAATACACAACGAGTAGCAACAAAAAATGTGTGTTTCTGCGCAGTAAGCAGCTTCTCAAATGACCGAATTGATGTTGCAGACAGAATGATGATGTATCATGATAATTGCAGAGACCTGGATTTTCACCCATGGGATCTCTTGTTCATCATGGTCTTAAACTCTGGGAAGCTGACCTCGCCATCGCCATCGGTATCGACCTTCCTGATCATGCTCTGGACGCGCGACATGCTGGTGTCCGCAGAGAGCAGGCCGAGATTGCGCAGGGTGTCCCCGAGCTCGGACGGAGAAATGCGCCCGTCGCCGTCCTTGTCGAACACGCGGAAGGCCGCATGCATGCAGCTACCATCGCTATCGCTTTCGGCCTCGGCCTCGACCTCGGCCGCGCCGCCCTCTTCTGCTCCATCTTGGTGATTGTGGCCTCTGTCTCTGGGATTGAGCAGGATGATCCTCGAGAGGGCGGCGAACCCCTTCAGATCGAGGAATCCATCGCGTCCCGCGCCGCAGTTCTGCACCAGATCGTGCATGCTCTCAGACGAAAGGGGGCGCCCGACGCGGAGGGTCCAAGCGCAGAGCTCGTCGACAGAGACGAGGCCGTCTCTGTTCCCGTCGATGAAGTCGAAGATGGACTGGAGCCGGCCCAGGTCTTCATCATCGTCATACTCTTCCTCTCGAGACTGCAGCCTGTCTGAAGCCTCACCGGCATAGCCAGCAGGCGGCGGGTGGGAAGGAGAGCCACTGGAGCTGCCGGCGTGGGAGCTCGAGACAGCCATGAGGTTCAATCGATCTGGTATATCTTTCTTGCGTCTACGTTTGCTTCTCCTCCTGGGTCGTTGCTCTTACTTCTAATAATCACGTCGAGGAAGAAGCCTCAGGCTATGCGAGGGTGTGCTAATTACGTCGACAGAGGAGCCTCTGGGTCTGTACTATTTACGTCGACAAATGGCGACGATAAAGAAGGAAGTTCTAAACGCAGCCTGATCAAGTGGAGAGCAAGTGTGGAACGAGTCGTTGAGCAATACCGACTCACCGAGAGAGAGAGAGAGAGAGAGAGAGAGAGCGTGCTTATTAACTACTCTGCAGAAGACGTCAATGATTAGATGGCTTTTCCAGGCGGTGCAAAGTGCACCTGCCGACCCCGCCCCACCTCATTTTCTTACGATCCGTTGTCGCTGAGGTTACGACGCCGCCCACTTGCGTTGCGTCGCCCCACCCCACTCGCCTGACTCGTAGCTCGCCTACCCAACGTCTCGACCTAAAGGACTTTCAAGCGTCCCCACACGTGAATGCCCTCATTTTTATGAGATCGCTTAACAAACAAACCTTTTTCAATGGATCTCACCTCGTAGCTGACGGTGGACAAGAAGCTATCATGCAAGTGCTTCTTCATTGGTAGCAACCCTAGGGCCTAGGCTTCTCCTGCATCTCCTATGATGACTTTTTTCCTTAGCATTCTCTCTTGCCTCAGCTCCAGCGAGAGGCTTTCTATAGGTGCACTCATTATCTCCCATGAATCTTAACAAATCAAAGAGTCTTCATTGTCATGACAACCTGCTGCGCTCCAATACCCTAGGATATGGGCACCCCATACTTTGAAGAGAAACTTCACATGTGAGGCCAAGATCTGGTGAAAATTGATCATGATATTTGTCGCAAATGGCCAGATAGCATTGTTTAGTGTAAACTTCAAGCAGATGGCTTTTCTAAGGCAACAAATGCATCCAACTTGCTAGAAATTTGCCCTGCCAAATTCAACAACTATTGCACCTCATATTTTATTATGGCCTATCAAAACATAAAAGACCTTTCATCACACCATTGGAAACAAATTTTTAAACATATGGAGCTAGTCAATAGTAAAAAGTAGTGATAGGAATTAACTTTCTAAGAAGTAATCAATTGAACTTTGCAATGTCAATGTATAACAACTATCGTGGTCGAATGGTAGTAAAGTAAATACTAGCATTTTTGGGCTTCTTTTTGTGGATTTTTACCCAAGTAAGTATTTAATACATTAGTATTGAGTGCTTTTACATGTAAGGCTTTATCCTTCAATACTGTGCTTTTATGTGTAAGGCTTTATCCTTCAATACTGTGCTTTTACGTGTAAGGCTTTATCCTTCAATACTGTGCTTTTACGTGTAAGCCTTTATCCTTCAATACTCTTGAGTGGGGTTCTTAACTTATCTTCATATTCACCTTCCTTTCCATTCAAGGTAGAGTCTAAAAGCCCCATATGTGGATGCCCTCATTAGTCCCTTTCAGGAAAGCTTTTTTGTCACTTTTTGTTGTTTTCAAGAAAGTTAAGATTCTAAGTAATCAAATTATTTATTCAAGAATGTTAACTAATAATTTACTTTTTAATCTATTAATAAGAAGTACAACACATTTTTGTCTATAGTATATTAACTAGCACTTTGTGTAAGGACCCACTTAGGCACGCATCATTAGGGCACCTATAAAGAAATGGTGTTTAAACCCCTCTCTTCCCCACACACACACACACACTCTCTCTCTCTCTCTCTCTCTCTCTCTCTCTCTCTCTCTCTCTCTCTCTCTCTCTCTCTCTCTCTCTCTCTCTCTCTCTCTCTCTCTCTCTCTCTCTCTCTCTCTCTCTCTCTCTCTCTCTCTCTCTCTCTCTCTCTCTCTCTCTCTCTCTCTCTCTCTCTTATTATCTATAACCCAAACACTAAACATACTTTTTTGAAGACATAAAACACAACACTCTCTTTGATTATTTTCTCACAACACTCGAGTTATTACTTCTCTCTCTGTATGATTCTTGTTATTACTTCTCTTTATATATGATTTTCTTTATTACTTCTCATTTTTCCTTTATGTTTTGACAGTATTCATTTAAGAGGGTTGTCATTCGTAAAGACAAATCAAAGTGAAACCTAATACATTAGTGTTTGTTCACATTATTCATCTTCCATTTTTGAGATCTTTTTTATTACAATACTCTCTCTCTCTCTCTCTCTCTCTCTCTCTCTCTCTCTCTCTCTCTCTCTCTCTCTCTCTCTCTCTCTCTCTCTCTCTCTCTCTCTCTCTCTCTCTCTCTCTCTCTCTCTCTCTCTCTCTCTCTCTCTCTCATGTTTGGTCTTGGGTTTGGGGGGTTGCACGTTGCACAAAACTCATGTAAGCTTCAAAATGTTTTGTGTGGGTATTTCAAACTTTAAAATGTGATCTATATTTTTTGTGCTAATAATGTTATTTATATGTATGTAAGTGTAGTATAATTAGTGTTTTGTGGGGGTTAATATTTATTAGCATTGCCCTTTAGGGCATATGCTTATAGAATAGTACGGCAGCAAGGTGGTCTAATTCCTCAAAAAATTACCCATTGTGAGCCCATTCTTAACTCTATTAACTTCAATTAAGTGGTCCACTTAGCTTTGAAATGTGTGGATATCTTGCTTTTCGAGAAAGAAGAGTTTATTTTAGAAAATTAAAGAAAAAGGATGCTCTCTCTCTCTCTCTCTCTCTCTCTCTCTCTCTCTCTCTCTCTCTCTCTCTCTCTCTCTCTCTCTCTCTCTCTCTCTCTCTCTCTCTCTCTCTCTCTCTCTCTCTCTCTCTCTCTCTCTCTCTCTCTCTCTCTCTCTCTCTCTCTCTAAAAAGAAGGGGAGGGGGGGGGCACTACTCTTGCACGTGCTAGCATGCCCTTGTTTACATTAGTGTTTGGTGGCATGGTTAGAGGGTATTTGCATAGGGCATAGATGGCCAATTACCACAAATATATATAAACTAAGCTTCCCTCTTGTAAGTTTTCCCTTAATAAAAAAAGTTTTAAAAAGAATGACTTTGTTCACTCATGTGTATGTGCAAAAGAAGGGGTATTAAATGCAAACATGCTAACAAAGTCAATACGTGCAAAGCCTCCTCTTTGTGTTTTGTGGGTGGTTAGTGTTTGTTTATATTAATCTTAAGGGTGATACAACTTTTTAGAAAATGATACTTACAAAGTCTACTTCCCATGTGTTGACACCTCCTAACCCAAAATGCACCAAACCAAATTGCTCCATTGGGATTCATCATGCTTCTCTCAAGTATGGACAAAAGACTCCATACTCCACCCTACTTTGAGCTTTTATTAACTCTTGACCACATGTGCAATCATAAGCATTGGCTTAGGATCCAAGCCTTGCTCTAACCTCCTCATATTTTCCACTATCTTATGGTTAACCATCTTATGGTTAACCATGGCTCTCTTCTTAGAAAGTATATGTATGATCCTTTCTTGAGCCCAATGGACTATAAATCTAAGATGTTGAGGATTAGGGTACTTCTAATGCATTGCAACAATGGTTTCTTATAGTGCATTTGGGTCCTTGTTTTGGAGGCCTAAAAAGTAATCTATGTAGTTTGTGCATGCTATCACATATAAGTAGCTCAAGACCTCCTTTTCCACATGATTTTAGAGGACCCCACTCAAAGGATTTAGTTGGTAGTACATATTTGGCTAAGGTTCTACCTCCCTCACTTCATGTTTTTGGGCTTCTATTGGTCTCTCTTTATTTTGTTGTGGAGAGGGGATCTGACCACCACCAAAACAACCTCTACCATAGCAACCTCTACCTTAGCACTTATACCCATGGGTGCTGCTATAACCACTTTCACAGTGTGGCTCATGTGATGGAGATGGTCGAGGAATGGTCATTTATACATATAGCTCAACTAGTTTAAGAGGATGCCCAAAGAAGTCCTCTACCTCCGCCATCATTCTCTCTCTCTCATCCTCATGGTTGAGATCTTGAGATGACACCTACCATATCAAAACTTACATCAAGATGAATAGAAACATCTACAAAAACATTGTATAATAGGATTAGTAGTCTTAACATGATATATGGACACACATACACATACATATGCATATATTTATGCATGTACATATATGTAGCATAGCACAATAAAATGGGATTAATAGCATAATATTATATACTAGTACACATAAGCATACACATATGCATATGTATACAAATACACATAGATATGTATACACCTACACACATAAGTAGCCTATGTGCATATGTGTACATTTAAGCATATCTAATGTGCACATGTATATGTATACATACATGCACATGTATATGTATATGTATAGGCACATGAGTAGCTTATGCATATGCATGTGCCTATACATATAAGTAGCCTTTGTGTATATGCATATACACAAACATATGCATACACTATGCACATGCATATGTATATGTATATGCATAGCCTATATGTATGCATGTGTCTATGTGCATATATATACATAGTTCATGAATATATGTGTGTCTATGCATATATGAATGCACATATGTATACATATGTGCATCATCGACTACATACATATAAAGACTATCTATAAGCACATGTAAACACTACCCACATTCAAATGCATACATACACGTTTAGACTACACACATATACACACACAATGTATAGGCTATGAAAACACACATGTATATGTATAGACTATGCATATATACACACGCATGTGCATAGGCCATGCACACATGCATATATACATATGTACATATATATATATATATATATATATATATATGTATATATATATATATATATGTATATATATATATGTATATATATATGTATATATATATATATATACACACATATGTATATACATATATGTACATATATGTACATATACATACATACATACATACATATATATATATATATATATATATATATATATATATATATATATATATACCATATATATATATATATATATGCATATATATATATATGCATATATATATATATATATGCATATATATATATATGCATATATATATATATATATATATATATATATATATATATATATATATATATATATATGCATATATATATATATGCATATGCATATGCATATCCTATGCATATACATGTGTACATATGCATACACATATACATAAGCTATGAGCATACATATATGTATATACATACACATAGGCTATACACAAGCATATGTGTATGCATAGCCATAGGAATACACACACACATAAGCACAATCTAATCACTTTCTACTAAGACTACCAATTCCAAATTGAACATTTTGAATTTTCCCAAACACATTGGTGACCATATCACCATGTCACAATAATAAGATCCCCCAAGTAGCTTAACTACCATGACCTCTAAAATGGGTGTATTGTAAGGTTTAGGGATTAGATACCTGCTTGTCCCCATCTAAACACATTAAACGTCACACATATTAACTCCACATAGACTCACATGTGTCCCCCAAACTCTCACACAATGCAAAGCATAAGAATGAAAAACTACACCAAACATCAAACTAAATATAGATAGTCATACCTTTGATTATCTAGTGATGAGTCCCTTTGGCCTTTTCTTTAAGAAATAAATAAGACAAATGTGTTGAAGTGCATGGATCTAGAGCATGGCTATGGTGGATGGAACACAAATATAATGTTCATGATAATATAGATTAGAGAGACCAACTGTTACTCAAGTGAATTAGGTTCCAAGATGGAAGCTTGGACTCAAAAACACAATCTTGAGTATGACACTAACTATGAGTGAAAGGACAAAGTACAATAGTATTCCATCTTTTAATGATAAGAAGGTACAACACTTTATAGGCTTATGATAGTTCCCTTTTTCTCCACTATGCACTCGGGGAAGTTACTATATGCATATCCTCTACATCACGTACGTTCAAGGCCTATTCATAAATATCCTTATCTGTGAATTTTTCATAAATAAAACATAACCCTTTTCTATTCAATCTATAAATAATCCCCTTATATTATACCCTTCTATATGTAAAAAATGTATAAAAATTGTATTTTAAAAATACCTTATTTTGAGCCCACGTGATGCACACATATATTTATGAGTAACTTACCTGGGGCTATGCATATGGGATTGAGGACGTCTCTTCTTGGAGCATACATCATTTGTCATATCTTTCAACACCCCCCCCCCCCCCCCCCTCAAATGATGAGTTCCTACAATAGGTGCTAGCTTTTGCGCCCCCCCCCCCCCCCCCCCACATGATGACACAGTCCGGGAGACTAACTCATAGGCAGTCTAGTCAAGTTAAATCTTGAAACTTTACATCTTTAGAAAGGGTTCTTTTTTACAAAAAAAATCCACCAAGGGAGGCAAAATCTACTATGGGAAACCATAAGATCCACTACGGGAAAGATAATTTCTTCAAAACAATTTGTTAGAGTTATTGTTGATAGCGAAAGCATCTTCTTCATCTTCTCTTTCATTCATGAACTGATTTTGGTGGTGAAAACATTCACTGGCTACATGGCTAGTCTTACCACAATAGTGACATATAATCCAATCCTTATTGTTGTTATTGATGAATCCTTGACCTCTTCCTTTAGGTCCAACAACTCCTTTGGTGTATAAGAGGTTTTCCCTAGATGATGGGACACCATCTTTTGCATTCTTGTTCTTCTGTTTATTCTCTTCATCAAGAAGAGAGTGCTCAATATCTTTCTGTGACAAATTAGGTACATTGATGAGAGTAGAGACAAGATTTTCATAATAATCCTGGTTTACACTAGCAAGAAGTACAACAATGGCTTCATCTTCATCTATTGTTTTCTTCAAAGTGGCAAGTTGAGTTTTTAGACTTTTGAATTTGTTAATATGCATAGTCATTGAAGTGCTATCTTTTATGTCAATCTTATAGGACTACATTAACAACTTGACCTTAGAGTTTTTGGCTTGACTTTCAAAGATCTTGTCAAGCTCATCCCAAGCCGTTATAGCATATCTGATGCTAGAGATATGATGTAGTATAACGTCAGAAAATCCCTAGGCAATGATGTCCAGAGCCTTGTTGTTCATCGTTTTCCACTCTTTTGTCTTGAGCTGGACTTCTTCAATGAGACCGTCTTCATCATCTTCCTTCTTGCTATCTGCATATTAATCTGCGTATTATGCATCATCTTCAAATAGATCCCAAAGGTCCTTCCTCATGAAATGGTACATTGTCTTTTCTTTCCAGGCATGAAAGCCTTCACCATTGAATTTGGCTATTATCTCAAGTTCAGACATTTTGAAGGAGGTCTTGCCACAAGAATACTCAGGCAATGCCTATCCTTTTACAATGAGATTGAGGCTTACAAGGGATATAATCAATTGGGCATTCCACATTAAAAATCTTCATGTTTGGCATCAACATTGGCCTCAAATGAGTGAGATCAGACCAGCAATGAGTTAATTCTTGATTGTGCTAAAAAGCACATTTGATGGCATCGTCAAAACCCACTATACAGTATCAAAAGATACTAGCTTGATTCTTGATATTGTTGTTGCTTGGTATTTGATTTCTCTTGTTGATTTGGAGTGATGCTTTGCTGGGAACTGAGTAGAACTCAAATCAAAGTGGCATACACTTCAGTGAGTTGGAATGAACTCTAAAAATTGAAATGGGAGAAGGACTTAGCTTGGTGTTGGATGCTTGGTCTTGAGGTCTTCAAATCTTCAAAAGTATGGTGGATGGAACACAAATACAATGTTCATGATGACATAGATTAGAGAGACCAATTGTTACTCAAGTGAATTAGGTTCCAAGATGGAAGCTTGGACTCATTAACACAATCTTGAGTATGACACTGACTATGACTGAAAGGACAAAGTACAATAGTATTCCATCTTTTACTGATAAGAGGGTACAATACTTTATAGGCTCATGATGGTTCCCTTTTTCTCCACTGTGCATATGGGATTTAGGACCTCTCTTCCTGGAGCGTACATCATTTGTCATATCTTTCAACAAAATGCTCCACCCTACACACATAAGAAATCAACAAAACAATTACAAGAAGATAATTAATAAGCTTTAATAAAAATTATTTTAAAACACTTCAAAAAAATAAAAAAGTATTGCTACAGTTAGTGCATTAAACACCCTGTCAAATTACTGCACGTTAAACAAGCTTGTAATACATTTATAAAAATGTCAAATACCTCATATGCTCTTTAAAAAATACTTTATGTATCAAAGATCTTGGAAAGAAACCAAATCGGTGAAGAATCTGAAAAAAGTTTCTTCTGCAACTTTGTAGACCATGTCGAAAACAATCGGGTAGCGTGGGAATTTTTCTTGAAATTCGCTTTCTTTTGGGATTTATTGAATTTATAAAAAACAGCTTCCAAAAGCTACTTTGACTTTAGTTCCTCATATATATATAAATACATATAAGCATGTGACAGAGGGGATCCATGCTTGTAAGATTTTGTGTAAGATCCAAATGACACCATGATGTGGATATTGACTTGTGTACAAGGGTGAGGTGTCCTCTAATGATGGTGATACATTCCAAATCTTGGTGATGTAGGTGGAACCCACATGTAGTTGGAGGCTAGTCCTTTGAAAAAATCTATGCACTCACTCAACCTTTAGATGTAATCCATTTTCATCTTCACTAAGATAACCCGTCCCTTTTACCCTTTACATTTTCATCCCTCCTAAGAACTTGTTCCCCCACTTGCTAGAGTTATCATAACCGAGAAGCAATAATGTAGCATACCTAATGCTTGAAGAGTAAACCCAAAGTGATATGGTAAGGCTCTTGATAGGGGTTTTGGCCAAATTTTGTGGTAGAAATCCGATTTGTAAAAAACCCGGATCATTAGCCCTCCCCTTAGACTAGAGGCATTGATACCTCTAGCTGCCATTTGGATATCTCCTTATGACCATGAATGGCCCTTCCCACTTGAACACAAGTTTAGCATCCTTTCTGTTATCAAAGCAGTTATCATAGTGTAGCACAAGTGATCCTTCCCTTATGTGTTTACTAGCCAGTTTCTTATTAAATGTCTTTCTCCTCTCTTCAGCCTACATGGAATAGTGTTGGACTATTGCTTCTCTGTCTAACTCCAGCCTCTCTAGATCCAAGATCCTTTCCTCTAACTTCTTATCTTGATTCTTCTCTCGACCAACTACTAAAACATGTAAGCTTGCTACTTCTGCCTCTATAGGAAGCAAAGCCTCTTGGCCATAAATGAGGTGAAATGGAGTATAACCAAGTGAGATTCTGAATGAAGTCCTGTAGGCCCAAAGAGCTACACTCAATTTTTTATCCCAATGCTTGGGGTGCATGTGGTGATTATCTTACAAATCATCCCATTCAACTTTTTAACCAAACCATTACAATGTGGATAGTAGGGATTAGAATGATTGCGCTTGATTTTTAGCCTTTCCATTAGCTCCTCCACTAAATTAGCCCTAAAACCAGGACCCCAATCAGAGATAATTTTTAAATGTGTGCCAAACTTGCAACAAATGTTTTCAAACACAAATGTTCCCACTTCTTGGGTTGTGATCCTACTAGTTGCTGAAGCCTCTGCCCACCTCGTCATGTAGTCCGCACCCATTATGATGTATTCCTTGCCGGACTGAGTTTGTGGGAGTGGCCCTATTGCATCAATCCCCCATTTCTCAAATGGGTCATATGTAGTTATGGGATTTTGTTCCTCATGCACTAGCTTCCTTGGTCTAGCCTTTTGGCAAGCATCACAAGTGCGGCACCAATGTTGCACATCTCAATGTAGACTAGGCCAAACAAAATCAGCTTGGAGAATCTTTCTGCTAGTTATTTCTTGAGCAAAATGTCTGCCACAAACCCCTCATGGCAGCTCTTAATCACATCCATAATCTCCTTTGCTGTTGACACCCTTCTAAGCACTGCATCCTTTCCTTTATGGTATTTATCAAATGGTATTTAGTGGCCTTAGTAGCAGCCAACCACCCTTTCTCATTCTTACTCATATGTGTAGGTGCCTCACCATGCTCAAGAAAATAAAGCACATCTTGTAGTTGAAACTTACCCTGAAACAAGGGGAGCTTTTACTGCAATGATGCCCACCATTACCTCTTTCAATTTTTCAGCTAGTAGAGCATCTGTGTCGTTGTTTATGCACCTTGGCACAAAATAGATCTGGGCTTTCTGTGGCTTCCTCATGAGAGTTTTATCTTCTCTCATTTTCACGGCCAAGTTATCATTTTTACAAGCCCACATTAATTTCATTTGCTTAACGATTAGCATAGAATCCCCAAAAACATTAAGTCGAGTGACACCATGTGAGAGACACCACCTCAAACCTAAAAGCAAGGCTTGATATTCTGCCTCATTGTTAGAATGGACATCCTCCAAGCTGATGCCTTCTTCATAAAGTTTGTCACCTTCGAGACTAAATACCAATATTCCTCCTGCCGCTCTGTCCTTAATACGCTTGTAGGCCCCATCGACGTAGAGGGCATGGGCATTCTCCACCCGTGGTGGGTCCTCAAGAGGAGCTGTCTCCTCTTTTACCTTTCCCTTCTCTTTTTCCTTCTTTTGATGGCTTCTATGGGTCAACAAATCAGCTAGGCAAGCCCGAGTAGAGTCCTCCACCTTGAAGGTGTAGTCAAACTCTTAGAGTTGTATCACCCACTTAGCAATTGTGGCTAAAACATCCATGTGATGCAAGGCATAGGAAAAATGCTCTTCTGTCGTGATCACTGTGAATGGCCTAGGGAGAAGATAAGGACCAAAAATTTCTTACAACAAACATTAGAGACAAAACCATCACCTCCACCATCTTATACCCTCGTTCTGATGCTGTTGTTACTCTGCTAGAAAAGTAAACCGGCCTCATCATGCCAATTTTAGCATCCTTTTGTATTAGTGTTACCCCTAGAGCATCTTCCCCAAAACTTGGGTTGAAAAAAAACTCTTGATCCCAGCAAGGTTGTAAAATTATAAAAAGGGTATTGAGAGCCTTCTTCACCTCATGAAAGCACCTTTCGCTTCGTCACTCCACAGGAGCTCCTCAAAGTGGGTCAACTATTGCAGTGGAAACACTAATTGGGAGAGGAGATGAATGAACCGCCCCATATATCGCACCTTCTGAATGAAAGAGGTTAGCTTCTTCACAGAAGATGGTGATGGCACCGCCAATAGGGCCTTAATTTTGTTTGGATCCACTTCAATGCCCCTCTCACTTACGACATGCCCTAACAAAGTTACACTACTTTCACCAATACGACACTTCTCATGGTTTAGCTGCCCCCCCATTTGTGCGAGGTGGTTGAAACCTTCATCCACCTTCCCTAGATGTAGAGCCTTAGAACTATAAATACAAAAATCGTCAATAAAGACCCTAATGGAATTCCCAAAATATGGCTGGAAGACATAATTCATGAATCACTGGAAGGTAGCTGGGGCATTTGTTAATCCAAATGGCATTAATTTGTAAGCATAACACCCCCAAGACGTGGTGAAGGTGATCTTCTATTGATCCTCCTCAGCTATTCTGATTTGGAAATAACCTGAATACCCATAACAAACAGTGTATCTCCCATGCCCCGCCACCTTGTTGAGTATTTCATCTCGAAAGGGAAGAGGAAAGTGATCTCTCTTTATTGCAGTATTTAGCGGCTTGTAGTCCACACAAATCCACCATTTTCTGTTCTCCTTGGGTGTCACCACTATAGGTGAAACCCACTCTAAGTCCCCTATTGGATAGATGAAACCTGCCTTCAAAAGTCAATGCACCTCAGTGAGTAGAGTGTTTTGTTGAACTACTCCCAACCATCGTAGTCACTGCATCACTGGCCTTACTCAATCTTTTAGATTAATGTGATGTTGTACTATTGTCACACTTGTGATGTGTTCATAATCAGAAATAAAAAGTGTAGAGTGTTTTATCACCACTTCCATGTAGGCTACCTTCTCCTCAGCTAATAGATCCTTAGCCAACATTTTTTCTAACCCCTCCTTCTCAACCTTTGGAAGTTGCTACGGAATCTCACTACTAGAAAGCCCTTTCAATGTAATCCCCATCAGTTCTAGAGAGTTGTCTTCCTCCTCATTAGAAGACTCGCCCTTTGTCGTAGGTGACCAATCCTCTCTGTAACTCCATTCATCAGCGGGGGTGGTCTCTAACACAAGATCCTCCTATCGGCCCTCCTTCATGTTGTAGATAGTGCTCTTCCATTTTTTCTGCAAACCCTTCTATGGCCTTAGCTCTGAAGCCTCTATCTCCCAATCTTGTCTGGCTTTCATTCCCATTAGCCACGGTCGCCCGAGAATGAGTGGATAGTCGTCCCCCTTCACTGGCATCACATACATGTCAAGCTCCAATTGCACTCCACACACCTTTACCTTGACTTTCTTTATAAATCCCAAACAATTTACTACTACATTGTTAGCCATTTTGGCCCCAAATGCAGTAGTTTCATTTATCTCTAATCCCAAACGATGTATCAACTTTTCCATCATGACACAAATCTCTACACCTCCATCCACATAAAACTTTGATACTCTCTGCCCATTGATTTCAGCTTCCACTAGAGCCACAATATATTTCGTCTTTCTAGCATGGATTGCATTCATGTGTCTATTCTTCATGGGTCTAATGCTTACCATCTTTGACCATTTTCGCCGCACTGTTGGAGATAGATGCAGTTATTGTGGCCATGAAATTTTTGGCCCTTGATCCCTCACATTAGCAAGCAAATCATAAGCTCTAGTACCTTTACCCAAGGAAAAATCATCTGCCTCAATGCGTTAGTGTGAGCAAGCCCTTGTCTTGTTACTGCCGCGTGTCTTTGCAGCATTTGAAGACTCTATCTCTTCTTCCATATTTTCAACCTCCTCTGGTGGTGTAGGCTCCATCCTCTCAATTATATGGGCTTTCTTTACTGGCATTGCTTTAAACTCTGCTACTTTGGCCTTCCCACTCTCATCCAAATTGATCATCCTGACGTCACGATTCTCTGGCAGCTAAACAAGCAAGGGAGGCACCTTTGCAACAAGTGGTTGAGGATGCTGGAGAACTTGAACTTGCGGTGGAGGCCTTAGATTCGGTGGAGCAAGCCTCTCCCTAGGTGGTGTCACTTGTTGTCCCCTCAAATAGTGATAGCATTTGAATGCTCATAACTCCATCATTCCCTGCAGGTAAGACAAGCACATCTTCTATGTGTTTGAAATGAGCAACAATAGTAATGTTACTCTTGGTTGGAAGTAGCCATATAAAATTATTCATGCTTGGCACTCTCATTAGTGAGCATCAACTTAAAAGGGCAAGGAGTAACCAGCAATGAGCTAATATTGAGTGTAACAAGTAGGATACACACCAATTAGGGTTTAGACACCCAGTCATACTGACCAAGGTATATAATGTGTAAGAGCCCCAAATTAGGGCAACCAGTTATTATCAAGATCATACCCTTCACCTTCATCTCCTGCTTCCATGGCTTCCTTGCTTCCTTCTCTCTCTTTTCTCTCTTTCTCTCTCCTCTTCTAGTCTTCTTCCTTCTTCTTCTTGCTCTCTTTCTCTCTCTTTAGCTCTTCTCCTCTCTCCTCTCAGCTTATTTCATTACAAGTGGTGTCAGAGCTTCAGACTTTGGTTCTTTTCTCCTTTCCCCTTTCTTCCTTTTCAAATCCCAAAAACCCTAGTCACTCAGCTTACAAGTACAGGTATAGCAAGAAAGGACTGCAGTTAACTTCAGCTTTTTAGAGCAAGCAGGAGCTATGGCTAGAGACTCAAACATATATGGAGGTAAAATGGTTAAAATAGCAGGTCGTCACTTCTTTTCATGCAAATTTTAAGGGTTCTATGCCAAGTTTAGAGTACCAGGAGTTGAAAGATGGCAAAACCTTAGTTACTTTTTTGCCTCAGCCCTCCTTCTCTCTCCTTTCTACAAGTTGCCATGGTTGCCAGTCCACATAACCTCCACAAACTTGATCCAAACACCTTAAGCTCCAACCACCACTTGCACTTGATCCCCACCATCCAGCTTCATTTGGAGCACCTGGGTGACCAGGGAGGGAAACCCTGGCCCAAGTAGTAAGGCAACAGCCTGCAATTTGTGGTGCAAATTGTGCTGCTGCTCTTGGCCATCTCCTGCCTCCTGCTCTTGCGCTCCTAGTCTGCCCCTTGGCACTCTTGGCCTCCTGGGGTAAGGACCTCAACAAGAGCTAACCCCCTTCCTCCGACATTGACACCCCGATTGAACCTCCTGCTGAACACCCCTGTAGGCAGCCATTACTACTCAGTCTAAGCTCTTGATCCAACCCATAACCCCTGGAAGCTGAACCATCAAGAGATATATCAATCCCCTATTGGCCTCTCCTACTCGGATTGAAGACATGGAGCTTAGCTTGCATGGGAGCTTTGTGGGCAGCCATGAAAGCTTCACTTGAAGCTTCCCCTCTTTGAAGCCCAAGCTCGAGGACAAGCATGGGAGCCTTCCTCATTAGTAGGAGCATTCAAATGTTGAAGTCTTCTTCCACAAATGCCCCAACCAAGTGGATTTGATCGATGGAGCAATGGGGCATCATGATGATTTATGCTTCAACGGTCTTCCCAAGCATTAAAGAGGTACACCAATCTGATCTTAATCTCTCAATTTACCCACTTGTTGAGCTTAATCCCTTGTTGGAGAGATTCAAGATCGCATAGATTAATAGTTCAGCCCTCTTCATGTGCATGCATTATAGTTCTTCGTGAAATTCATTTCATTGGTTGTGCTGCTGACATTAACCCCCATTTTGTCTTATGATCTTGGATGAGCCCCAAAATAAATAATAGCCTTTGTAAATTGGGTAAGTAGTAGCGAGTGAGTCACTAGACTGCCAAGGTAACCCCTACCCCAACCTTTGTCATTCCTTGCATCTCATGAAAAGGCCCAATGTCTCTTTTCCAATGCATCTCATGCTGATTGCCTAATAAAAATGTTTGCCATGTATACTCCAGCTAAGGAAAAAGGCTAATGCCAGTTGAGGTGGCAAAACAAAAGAGGCATGACCCTCCCTTACCACTTAAGACCCTGAAGGGGTACACGACCCGGCCCGGGGGGAATTTTGCCCATCTTCCGATGATCCAAAGCCCAATACTTGTATGTAGGTGTAGGTACTTCCCATGAGCTCCACTCTCCCTAATGCAATGATTTCCATTGGATACCCCCACAAGGCTAATGGCACCCATGTATGACACTTGAAGTGCATGTCATCAAAGAGATGTATGGTAGTGAATTTATTTATGCATTTATGGCAAAGCAAACAGATATGCAATGATGATTGGGATGATGCTTAGTATGCTTAATATGCTATTGATGTTGCTAATTAGGCCTCTCGAACTAGGCTATATCCATGTAAGGCTTTTGCAATAAGGGACATGCAGTGTTTTTGGTCATAGTCTTGTAGGGCAATCACAAATGTCCTTTTGCAAAAAAATGTGTTTTAAACCTAGAAGTGAACCCTATAGCTCACCTCAAAGAGGGCTTTGTCCCCGCCGATTTGAATCAAAAGTCTCCCCAATCGGAGCTACGATTTGAAAGTTATGCCCATTTTTGTGCACTAGGGTCACTGTTGACAGGGTGCAGACTACTCCAGGATAGGCACAGTAAATCCATTACAAAAAATTCTAATCATTTTTTGTCACAAAATTTAATATCTCATCTCAAAGATGACTTTTTCCCCTCCGACTTAAGCCAAAAACCTCATCAATGAGAGTTTTTTACAAAGAGTTATGCCCCTTTTACTAACAGCAGGTCCTGTGGATTGTATCCAGATGGCTAGTCAAAAAGGCAAAAGCAAGGCCCATGAGGAACTACAGAGGGAGATTAGAGACTCCCGGAACTCCATGAATGAGGAACCAAGCTTGACATAGGATTATCATGGTGACATACAGGAGGAAATGCCTGAAATGGACCTGTACACCCTTCTCAATCACACCCTCTATCAGCATGAGCTTCATCATATGGAATGGCATAATGACATGGTCGCCAACCACTGCCAAATGATGTCCAAGTTTGATGAAGAAATCAAGCATATGGCTCTCTCAAACTTTAAGACTCAACAGACCTTGGATTAGCTCACTACCCTTGTTGCTCAATTAGCGATCGCTTCATCCCAAGAGAAAGCCAATGACTCTATGCATGAGTCTAGACATCCTCCACATCAGGAACCGTTGCATGGTCCATAGGGTATACTTGGTGCTAAGGGAATCTCCCCTTTCACCTACGAGTTTGTTGAACCCTCTCATGCGCATGATGAGCCCCTGTTGAATTTCCCCGTCCACCATGCAGCCAACATCCATTTGAGGCCTTCTCCCACCCTTGGTTGAATTTCCCCCACTCTCCCTAGGAGCCCCCATGCACCCCATATGAATCAGCCCCATCATGGACAATATGGTACGAATGGCCAACTTGGAAATCATGGACAGCATGGTTATAATGGATAACATGGGCTTAATGCACCACATGGGATGTATGGACAACAAGGCATGTATGGCCACCACGGGAAGTATGGATAGCAAGGGTTTCATGGGCAGCATGGCCCTAATGAATTGCGTGCCTCACAAAGTACAATGGGCAATCCCCCTCGCCATCTGACTTAGAGGAATGGACATCCAAGTTGGAGTCCTACTTCAATATCTTCCCGTGCACAGATGATCAGAAAATCCCTTTTGCTTCTCTCCACTTGGAAGGATTTTCCCACACATGGTGGCACTATATCAATCGAGAGAATTAGCAGTTCATTGACTGGGAAGATTTTAAAATGCATATGGTCCAAGTTTTTGTGTCCCTTGTGGAAAAAGAGTGGTTGGCAAAACGATGGTACACTCTTCACCAACATAACCTCACTATACGTGAATACACAAATCAATTCATGAACTTGACTGTGTATGTGGAGAGCATTAGCAATGATGCTAAATTGCACAAGTATATCTATGGGTCGGAAGCAAGCCTATCGGCAGATATCATGGCCCAAAAACCTACCACACTGTTTGATGCAATTGAACTAGCTAAGAGATATGCAAGAAAGTACCGTAAGAATGAACATTTTTAGCAAGGTGTTGGACAGCCTCGCATTCCTTCACGATCAACCCCATACGAAGGTGGTTTTTGAGGCACTTCTATGCCCAATAAAAACTCCACAGTACCCACTTACCTGGCCTTCCATGCTAAAAGAAAAATGGGCACTTTTGGGACAGCATTGGGCTCTAATGCTGAGAATAAGTATGCTGAAAATAAACAATCCACTGCATCACCTTCCAATAGATCTAGTAGCCAACGGTTCATTTCCCCAAATGTCGTGAAGGAACGAAAGGAAAAGGGCCTATGCTTTAAGTGTGGAGATAAGTACTTTGTGGATCATGCTTCCAAATGTCCGTATAAGACATCCAAGGTCAAAGTTCATAGCATGTATGTCATGGAAGATTGGCACAATGATGAGGATGACCTGCCCACTAACCAGGCTAAGCCTATAGAGGATGTTGATCATGAGCAGTTCTATGACCCAAAGGATGGGTTTCTCTTCATCGACCTAGGTGATGATCCTTCATGGATACTTGATTTGACATCCCTCCCACCTACCACTTCCCTTTGCTTGATCTCCTTGGATGCTTGGATGGGTTCCCGAAGCCCCAACACCCTTCGCATTCAAGAAAATATCAATGGAAAGCATGTCTTCATCCTTGTGGATAGTGGTATCACTCACAGTTTTGTCAATAAATCAGTCAATGATCGGTTGAAATGTTCCTCTATGGAACTACACCGCCCCTTGAAGGTCCAAGTAACAAATGGAGAAGAAGAAATCGGCACACATGTATGTCCTACAGTTCCCTTATGCTTGGCTGAAAATTATGTGGCATTGGATGACCTGATTGCCCTAGATATGGGCCCAATTGATGTTGTCTTGGGCTATGATTGGCTGAAAATTTTGGGAAAATTTGCTATGACCTAGAGGGAGTTCAAGATCATGCTGATTTTCAGCTCATCACAGCAAAGTAACTCAAAAGGGAGTTTAAGAAATGCTCACAAATCTTTGTCTTGCAATTGAATAAGGAAAACCCCAATCAGCCCTCTACAATATCTAATGATTCAGCCTTGCATGCCTTACTTGAGGAATATAATGATCTATTTCAAATGCCTATAGCCCTCCCTCCTAAGAGACAAGTGGACCACCCACTTGACTTAGAGCCCCATTCCAAGCCAGTAAACAAGTCCCCTTATAGACTCTCTAAGTGTGAGAGTGAAGAGGTTGCAAAGCAAGTCAATGAGTTATTAGAGATGGTTTTCATCAAACTGAGTTCTTCCCCCTATGCATCCCTTGTCCTGTTAAGAAGAAAGATGATAGCTCCTTTTGCATGTGCATTGACTCTACAGAGACTTGAACAAAATCACGGTGAAGAACTGTACCCCATCCCATGGATTGACGACTTGTTGGATGAGTTGAAAGGGGCATTCTTTTTCACTAAGATTGACTTGTGCTCTGGCTACCATCACATTCATATGAGAGAGGGAGATGAGATCAAAATGGCCTTTAGGACTAATCGTGGACTTTATCATTTTCTAGTGATGCCTTTTGGGTTGACTAATGCCCCCACCACATTTCAAATACTCATGAACAAAGTCCTACAACCCTTTCTATTCAAGTTTGTGCTTGTTTTCTTTGATGACATCCTCATTTATAGCAAGTCGTCTAAGGAGCACTTGACACATGCTAGAAGGGTGTTTTAAATATTGAGAGAGCATCGACTCTTTGCTAAGGAGAGGAAATGCACCTTCATGCAGACATTTGTGGAGTACTTGGGACACATTGTGAGCAAAAATGGCATACAGGCTAATGGAAGAAGGGGCAATGTGTTAGACACTGGCCCACTCCTTCTACCACCACTTCCTTGCGTGGCTTCCTTGGTCTCTCTTCATTCTACAGACGCTTCATTAAGCACTATGCCACCATTGCAGCATCTTTGACTGATTGCTTAAAAAAGGAGTCATTCTTTTGGGATGCCATTGCGGATCATAGCTTCAAACACTTAAAGGACGTTCTCACTTCAGTCCCCCATCCTTGTTTGCCCTAATTTCTCTAAGTTTTTTACCATTCATTGTGATGCCAATGGCTGGGGTATTGGTGCAATATTGTTGCAAGAGCATAGTGTGATTGCATTTGAGAGCCACAAACTTGATGAGAAGGAGATGCAAATGAATGTGTATGACCAAGAGATGTGGGCCATCCTCCATGCCATCAAGAAATGGCACCACTATTTGAACGGCAGCTGCTTTCAAGTGAAAAGCAACCACTGATTCCTTCATACTGCTTAACTCAATCCCCTTTGACTCCTAAGCAAAGGGGATGGGTGGCAACCTTACAAAGCTATGACTTTAACATTTCACACATTTAGGGCAAGGATAATATTATGGCTGATTCACTTTCTTGAATGTGGGCATGCAAAGTATCCTCTATCTCTGAATTACACAGTGATTGGGTTGAAGAGCTTCAAGAGACTTACTTGTTAGATGATCACTTCAACCACATATTTCAGAAATTACAGCATGGGGTCATGGCTAAAAACTCCCAATATCAGCTCAAGCATGGCCTTATTTGGCCCCATGGCAAGATTGTCATCCCCCACACCTCCCCCTTCACACAGAAGACAGAAAGAGTGAATAAATGGCATGAGACATATTTGAGGCACTTTTTCCATGATGTGCAGCACAGTTGGGATACGTGGCTCCACTTGGCTGAGTTTGCATATAGTAACTCCACGCACTCTAGCATTGGAGGTTTCCCTTTTGAGGCCTTATATGGGTATAAGGTTCCCCTCCCCACATTCTTATTTAATGATAAGATCAATCCTCAAAGTCAGGCTGAGTTGGATGGCATGAAAGCTTTACTTCAGCAATGTAAAATGAACCTTCAAAAAGCCCAAACACACATGAAACTCTATGCTGATGAGAAATGAAGCATTTGGAATTCCAAGAAGGGGAATTGGTTCTTTTGAAAGTGCCTAAGTCCCACTACTCGACTCTCAAAGAAGGCAATAGTAACAAGCTAGCCCACTACTTCTATGGCCCATACCGTATCCTGAAGCGAGTTGGTGACTTAGCCTACCACTTAGAACTCCCCCCTACCACCAAAATCCACAATGTGTTTCATGTCAACCAGCTAAAGCCCTTTGTAGGCTCCTCAGTGGACTATGTGGAAGAACTTCCCCCCATAGATGAAGAAGGCATCACTCAGTATATCCCTAAAGCAATCATTGGGCAACGAGATAAGCACTCACGATCCCAATCTATTAAGGAATAACTCATCAAATGGTAAGGCCTACCTCTAGAAGAATCCTCTTGGTGCCTAGTAACCATTGTCAATGAATTCCCCTACCTCCATGAGGCCTAACAGGTGTGGAAGACTAGCCGATCATGCCCCAATGGACCACCCTTTGCTGGCATACTACACACTATTTTAGAACAGTTTTGTACTTATTAAAATCTCAAGCATGTGCGTCCTACATAGGCTGAAAATACTCATCATAAGCTCCATTTTGATATGTGGTATGCTCTATTTGGAGCAGCCTATCAAAAGTTATGATCTATTTACTTTAACAGAACGGTCTTGGATAGCATGCTGTCCCTAGTCTCTACCCACCCAATTTTCATTGTCAAAGGGCTCAAAGTAGTACTCTGCAACCCTCCCTCAACCCATCATCACTCCCCTCTACTTCTCCTTGTTTTTAAGGGCACAAACTTTCAGGGTGGGGATGGATTGTAACAAGTGGGATACACACCGACTAGGGTTTAGACACCCAATCACACTGACCGAGGTATTTAAGGTGTAAGAGACCTAGATTAGGGCAACCAGTTATTATCAAGATCATACTCTTCACCTTCATCTCCTGCTTCTATGGCTTCCTCCTTATTTCTCTCCTCTTTTCTCTCTTTCTCTCTCCTCTTCTAGTATTTTTTCTTCTTCTTCTTCTTGCTCTCTTCAGCTTTTCTCCTCTCTCTCCTCTCAACTTCTCTCATTACATTAAGTGTGTCAAAGGACACAAGACAGTAGTGTGAAGGCACACTTTGTATGTAGTATCAAGAGATACTATGATGATTGTCGCTTGCACTCTTGTTGAACTTGAGTGCCAACTCCAAATCTTCTATTGAAGTTGAGCTTGCTAAACCTTTAGATCTGAATGATTAGAGGCTTGAGTGTTGCAGTAGATCTTTGAGTGGCAAAGATTGAGCTAAGAGAATGTAGTGGAAAATGAGCTTGAGACTGTAGCAATGAAGAACTTGGTGTTGATGTTGTCTCCAAATCTTCCAAAGTCTTCACAAATTTCCCTCCTTGATAAGAAATCCTTGTTGGAATCTTCAAATCAGAGTGGCAGTAACTTCAATGTACCAAGAGAAGTGAGAAAATGAAGAAAATTGAAGCTTGAGTTCCACTGGCTATGGAGTCTGCAGTTAGGGTTTTTGGGCAGCTCTAGTTTTTTGTTCTGTGTGAGATGCATACTTGATCATTTTTAAAAAAAATTATATGGGAATGAAGCTTGGTAGATAGGCTGCCAATGCCCCATGGTGGCACACTCAATCGTGGCCTACACGCAACGCACCAGTAGTACGACAGCAACGGGCGTAATTCTGAACAACGCATCGAATTTTACACAATGCCAAGCAGATGAAGCAGCAATCTCGTGGTTTTATGCAACACAGTGAAGCGCCTTGAGTCAAGGATCACATTCCTAGAAAGAAGCTCATGGAGATATGCTTTGTATAGAGAGATCCAAGAACTCAAAGGAGGCAAGGTGCAAGCTGGCTAGTGCAGGCTCAAGGTCAAGATGAATATGAAGTTGAAAATGAAGTCCTAAATTGGATGTGAGTTTGGCAAAGATGATCATAGGTGAGAAGAGACCAGAGAGGCAGTGCCATGCTCAACTAATCTCTAATACCATGTGAAAATACACGAGATCTAGAGCATGGCAGTGGCTATGGTGGATCGAAGAGGAAGATTAAGCTCATGATGACATAGACAAGACTTGGCCTATTACACAAGTGAATTAGGTTCCAAGATTGAGACCTAGACTATTAAACACAATCTTGTGTATAAGACTAACAATGACCAAGACACTAAGTGAAATGGAAAAGCATCATGATATTGCATTCATCATGTATTAAAGTGGTAGTCAAGTACAATGCTTTATAGTTGTTGGATGGGTAGCAGTTTCCCTTTCTATGCATATGGGATTTAGTCTACCTACATGTCCTAAGCCTAAACTGCCTCATACAAAGAGGCCACAGTGGGTGTGATTGTAAATCTCAACATGGTCCAGTCTAGAGGGACCTAAATTGGGGCCTTTGAAAGTAACATTCGAAAATGTCAAAATGCTAGATTGGCCACCTCATTCTAGGTGAAGGCCAATTCAAGAATATGGGCCAAGTGATTTAGAGTAATGGCTGCATGTACTAGGAGGTGTAGATACCATCCATGCCAGGGGACTTGCCTAAGAAACTACAACACAGTGGATGATGAATTTGGAGCCACAACTTGTATAATGCATCCATATTGTGGAGGTCCACAGTAATCCTATCTCTTGAAACGGCATTGCCCAACAAAACACCACCTTTTATAGCAAAAAAACAATTCATAGGATTTAAGAATTAAACTTACTTCTTAGCATATAGTAAAGCATAGCCAAATATGATCCAAGTGTAGAAGTGTTGTGCTAAAGACGCTAAATTCATCTAGATATACTCTCATGAAGTCGAATAAGTAGGGCCTAAAGATTTCTTGTATGTCTGATTGGAAAGAGGTCAAAGCATTCTTCAAGTCAAACCACAACACAATACAGACAAATACTCGCCATACTGTAATGAAGGTTGTCTTGGGTTGGAGCAAGCCACAAACCTGATTGTATCTACTAAATCCATGTAGAAAAGAATACATTTCATGGCCAACTACCTCATCTAAGATTATGTCAAGCTATGAAATGGGAAATGGATTTGGGATACCGGTGTCATTCAATATCTTGTAATCCACACAGATCCATAATGTATTGTCTTTCCTTGGGACAATGATAATTGGGAAAATCCATTTTGCTCAAACTATTAGAGCAATAAATTTGACTCGAAGGAGTCAATCTAGTTCTTTCTTTAGTAGTTTGGCCATGTGCAAATTCATGCAATATTGCTATATGAAAACTAGAATAGCATCTAATTTGATTAGAATTTGGTGCTGATAGAAGCTAGGATCCAATCGTTTCATATCTAAATAACACCATGCAATATCAAATTTAGTCAGGAGGGCAATTGGCTACTCTTGAAACTCAAGCTGTAGATAAGCATTGATTTGTAACTTGCTTAGTAGTTTCTAGACTAAGATAAATTATAGAAAGTGCACCCTTCATGAACCTAGTCACTTTTTGCATTTGTGCTTCAAACTCCCTTTTTTGTCTCAATGCTTCTGCTATATCTGATTCAACTATAGCTGCAACTTGAGCCATTTCTACTTTAGAGTCCAGAATCAAGAGTTTTATACCCTTAGAAATTTGATTTTGTGTTGGTATCATCTCCACAGCAATATAAAATGAGGAATGGGATCCAAGTATTGTTGCGACTAATTTGCATTGCATCCATAAGATAAAAGGGCTTCAAATGTATAATTTTTGCTAGGAAAACAACTTCCTCATCATCATCCAAGCCATCCACCATGTTGACTATCTTAGCTACTACCATTGGTTTATAAGTTGCTGATGGAGGTGAGATTTTGTTTAAAAAGATTCAGATTTTATTGTGACTTCAGTGAATTGCCAACTGCTAGCAACCTAATCTTGCCACAACTAGGGATGTCCAAGCAACTGGTGGTAATCCTCATCTACATGCTCCATATTTAGCACCACCAGAAAAAAAACGCGGAATACTTGCTACTTCCATCAAGATTGAATGGATCATTCCAAGAGGCTACAACCTCTATTGATTTTCCATGCAAACCAAAAAGGGGATTGGTTCCCAATTCATCATCCCAAACTCCTAACAAATGGCCACTATGATAATGTTGACTCTCGAGCCACTGTCAAGAAAATTGATTACTTGACCCTTGAACCAAGGAGAAATCACCGGAATAATGGGGCCTAACAATGGTCTTGGTGAAACTGGATCGTATTGTACCTTGATAACTTCCTTCTATCCAAATGCAATTAGGGATGTCACTTTTGGTTCTAATAGTACAAGTTGATCTAGTTGAATCATTTCTAATAAATGGTCCTTAAATGTTGGGACCAAATTTAGTAAATCCCCTAAAGAAATAGTGATAGCGGTTGATCCCCATGTGGTTTTTGTTTCAGAATTAGTTTGAACTACTTGTGAAGAATATTAGGCCTCAACTTTTGGTGCTATCCTGTTCCCTTCCATCCTCATGGGCATTCAATTTGGACTAAAAATTGGTTGAAAATTTTGCATCACAGCCCTGGTACTCATGCGGTCCCTTCTACTCTTATGGGTATGGAATTTGGTGTAGGAATCAACTACAAATCCCTCATCACTGTGTCGGCTCCTTTGCTGTTCACTCAGTCACCTAGTGGCAAACTTCCTTTTTTATATCCCTACAAAATTCTTATAGGCTCCTTTGAGCTTTTGCCTCTAATCGAGTAACTGTATTTACTTTCATCTCAAGTAGCTCTTTAATTTCCACCATATTGACTGAAGGGAAGGGATTATCATCCTAACTTTGTTTCTTTTGAGCATCATTGGGCTTCTAAACACTCTGATCTCCGATATCCTTGCATGCAAAAGAAACATTGTTTATACGAGGGGCAATAATTTTCTCCTTGGCCTTCTTGATTCCTTCCTTGTCCTTCATAGCCCACATTGAGGGATAAATAATCTTACTATGTAACTAACTTGCCATGTGCCACCAATGTCCCATATGGCTCCTAGCATTGTACTAGTAAACCTTTATATTGTGAGTAGCCATATGGCAAATGTAGAACCATCACTGTTTAAGATCGCAATTGGTTTCTAGATGACCCAAATTGTTACACTTGGTACATCTGAGGGTTTTAATTGCAATTATGAGTGCCCTTTAAGGGTTCATGGCCCTTGTCCTTCCTCTTGGACTTTTACGCATCTGCCATCCCTCATCCTTAGAGTCCTCTCCCTTACTACTATTCTCCTCCTCTAGGTCTAAATCCAAATCTGACTCACTAGATTCTTGGTGACGACCTTTGTCAACACTTTTTTGCTTTTTCTGGCTTCTTCTTAGCCAAAAACATTTCAATGCAAACAACATGCTAATAAAAATATTCGAGATTATGACCAAACAAATATTTCAAAGCCAAAGCTTTGTGAATATCTAGGTTAAGCCCTTGCACATATAATGGGAGTAGCACTTTACCAATAGGTTGTGTGTTCTGAGACATTCTTTCTTTTAGGATGTTAAATTAAGCTATATAGCTTTGGATTGTAATATCTCCTTGATTGAGATTGCAGAGTCTCTCCAACTTCTAAAGTTCAATCAAGCTAAAAACACAAGCAGAAAGCTATCTTGGCATTATCAAAATTTGCCTAAATATTTTTTGTTGCAAGCCAAGTTGCCACCTTCTTCTGCATTGATGACTCAAATACGGCCACCATATGGGTGGGATCCAGTTGGGAAAAATTTTTGATAGTATATGCCACTCCAAATATCAAGGAAAAGCATTCAGATCCTCAACTGGTGAGCCACAAAGTTAGGAAATGGAACCCAAGCATGGATAGCCATTAGAGATGGATTGGAATACCACAAGGCAAAATGGGTAAAACCACAACTTGTTTTGCTAACACAAACAACTACCTACTAGCTTTAGAGGTATCACATGGGTGATTGGTGGGTCTGGAAGCACATCTCAAGATTAGGGAATAGAGTGCGAGCAATGTTTGTGGGGCTATAGAGTAGACTTCTTTATTGGGAGTTTGTCATCTCAATAAGAAATGAAGTACCCTCAAGAGATAGTACTCAGCACTATTGATCATGCTTGGACTGCCATGTGAGTACATGCTAGATGTCCTTTGGTGGACCCCAAGAGTATGTGTCAAGATTGTGGGAGAGAAGGAAGGAGTCTCACTTGTAGCTTTCTTGCTTGCACAATGGGGGAATACACACAAGGGTGGAGGCTAAAAACAGTTTTCCTCTTCTTAGTTGTGTAAGCCAAAAAGAACTCTCATACAAAGAAATAGAAGAACCCTATATATGGGTCTCAAACCAAACTCAACTAACTAAGGTGGCATACTAACTGAGCCATGAACTAGAGTAGATAAGGATAGCTGTCATCTAGCTATTATTCATGGGCAGTGTACCAATCGCATCTGCAAACTGACATGTTAGTGACATAAATGCACAACGGTCACCCTGGCATATCACGAGTGGAGCTCGATATCTCAACACTCCCCCTCGAGCTCAATCCCAATTCCTGCACACCAAGCAGGTCTCTGAACTTGCGCAGCTTCTCTGCGCCCAATGCCTTTGTGAATATGTCAGCTACTTGATCCTCTGTGTTGACATAAACTAGATCAATAAGACCTAGTAAAACCCTCTCCCGCACATAGTGATAATGCACCTCAATGTGCTTTGTTCTAGCATGATAGACTGGGTTATTTGCCAAGTGTATACTACTCATGTTGTCACAATAAATGACAACTAGCCCATCTGTAGACTGATGCATATCATAAAGTAGCTTATGCAACCAAGCTACCTCACATGCAGTCATTGCTACGCCCCTGTACTCAGTCTCTATGCTGGATAAGGCAACTGTAGGCTGTTTCTTGCTGCTCCAAGTGACTGCAACACTCCCAAAAGAGAACACATATCCACTGATAGATCGTCTATCAGAAATGCTACCAGCCCAATCAGCATCAGTGTATCCATGCAACTATATCTGAACCCCAGTCTCATAAAATAGTCCATACTGCAATGTGGACTTCACATACCTGAGTATGCGTCTAGCCGCATCCAAATGCGATTTCATTGGAGCCTGCATAAACTGACTTACCAATCCAACAGCATAGCTCAAATTTGGCCTGGTAATAGTCATATAAATCAAGCTTCCTACTATGCGTCTGTACATAGTAGGGTCTTCCAGAAGCTCACCTGCATCTGCGCTCAGCTTCACATTCTGCTCCAAAGGAACTGAAATAGGCTTACAGCCTGTCATCCCATATTTGGACAGCATGTCCAATCCATATTGCCTCTGCAAGAGCTGTATCCCACTTGGTGATCTAATCACCTCAATGCCCAAGAACTAATGCAGCTCTCCCAAATCCTTCATCTCAAACTTCTGCTTCAATAGCATTTTCACATGAAGGATATCTTCATCACTGTCACCTGTCATAATCAAATCATCAACATAAATGACAAGTAGCATAATACCTTTCTCTGTTTTTCTCACATAAAGTGAGAAATCTGCCTTGGAAATCTGAAAGCCAATAGTGACAAGATACTGTCCTATCTTGTCAGACCATGCTCTAGGTGCTTGCTTCAAGCCATACAAGGCTTTCTTCAACATGCAAACAAACTCAGGATGGACAGCATGCACATAACCTGGTGGCTGCTCCATATAGACCTCTTCTTGCAAATCACCATGCAAGAAGGCATTCTTTACATCCATCTGATATAAAGACCATCCCTTTGATGCATCCATAGCAATGACTGCTCTTACAGTTGCCATCCTTGCAACCGGACTGAATGTTTCTTCATAATCAATGCCATATGTTTGTGCATACCCCTTGACTACTAATCTTGCCTTGTATCTGTTCACAGAACCATCTGCATTGTGCTTCACCTTATAAACCCACTTACAGCCAATTGCATTCTTACCTTTAGGCAAAGGTACCAACTCCCATGTAGCATTTGCTTCCAAGGCATCCATTTCTTCATCCATGGCTTTCTCCCATTTTTCTTTTCCCATGGCTTGCTCAAAAGAAGTGGGTTCTGGTTCCTGTATCACTTTGACCATATATGCATAGTGAATGGCTGTAAATCCATCATATTTCAGCCTATCCACAGGATACCTAGCTCTGCTAGACCTGCTCAAAGTAGGTTCACTCCCATGTGCTCTCAAAACATCCCTGGTCTTCCTTACTCCAGGTGTAACAATAGAAGGAATACCCAACTCATCATCAATGCTCTATTCTGAGCCACTGGATTCACCATCCACATAAGAGTGACCTGCATTCACGTCAAACATGGGCTGATCAACCTTCTCTTTTCCTTTTTGTGATACCTGAATACCACTATCTGCATTGCTTTGAGAAGATTCTCCTGATCTCAATCTACCTGTCCATGGCGAAGAATGTGAACCACTGCTAGAGGACGCTCCAGGTCCACTAATATTTTGTGACTGCTGCTGTGAATTCTGTGCAGCATTACCATTTTGTGCATCTACATCATCAATCACATTTATTGGTTTATACCAGCTACTCATCTCATCAAAAACAACATCTCTGCTCACTGTAAACTTACGAGTAGAAGGGTTATAGCATCTATACCCTTTCTGATGTGCAGAGAGTAACCAATAAAGATGCAGTTCTCAGCTTTTGGATCCAACTTGGATCTCAACTCATCTAGCACATGTACATAGGCAATGCAACCAAAAATTTTCAAATGAGAAATATATGGTTTCCTACCAGTATACCTCTCCTCTGGAGTCATCCCATGTATTGCTGCAGTGGGAGTCATGTTCATTATGTAGACTGCTGTAGCAACTGCTTCAGCCCAGTAAAAATCTGGCAAGTCTTTTTCATTGAGCATGGCACGAGATACCTCTCCAATATGCCTGTTTTTCCTTTCTGCAATTCCATTTTGTTGTGGGGTATGACTACATGAATATTGCTGCTTTATGCCATGCTCCTGCAAGAACCTTGCAAACTCATTTGAGAGGTACTCTCCCCCTCCATCTGACCTTAGGCATTTTATTTGCAGGCCTGTTTCTTTTTCAACCATAGCTTTAAGAGTTTTGAAATGCCCAAAAACTTCACTTTTCTTTTTCATAAAATACACCCAAACTTTTCTGCTATAGTCATCAATAAAAGTGACAAAGTAATGACAGCCTCCAAGAGATGCAGCTTTAATAGTCCACACATCAGAGTGGATTAATTCCAATGGCTTCTTACTCTCTTGAACATGTCTAGGAAATGGTTTCCTTGCCTGTTTTCCAAATTGGCATGCTTCACATACCTTATGCATTTCTGCAACCTTGAATTTAGGCAATCCTGCAACAATATTTTGGGTCTGCATTGATTTAAGTCGTTGTACATTAACATGACCAATGCGTTTATGCCAGATATCAATATCTGCAACTACACCGGTCCCATGTGCAAACATTGCTGCACTCAATTCAGACATGTCTGCATCCAACGTAAACATTCTGCCCTTCTTCTTTTCTTTTGCTATCAAGCGACCTTTATTTTTCCTATCCTTAACAAAGCATCCATGAGGATTAAATCTGACCTGCAAGCCCTGTTCAACCATTTGACCAACAGAAACCAGATTCTTGGTGATATTCGGGACATGAAATACATCGAACAGGTATTTCTTTTTCCCATCCTGCATAGACAAAGGAATTTTTCCAATCTGCACAATAGGATGTGCAGTATCATCACCAGTCTCCACAAATCCTGGTTTTTCCATTTTTCTTGCATCCTCCATCCATTCTACATGACCTATCATGTGGTTTAATGCACCTGAGTCAACATACCATACATCATTGCTTTCTTCTGCACTTGTCACAGAATTGTTCATGTGCTGCACCATAAACAAATGCTCATTTCTGTCATCACCCTGTCTACTGGAAGATGCATAATTCCCTTGTTGCAATTTTCCATTCATTATGTCATTCTGCTTTTTATAGCAGTCTTTAGCCATATGACCCATTTTACCACAGTAGTAGCATTCAACGTTATTGTTTGCATTTTGGCCTCTTTGCCATCCACCACGACCTCTTTAGCTCCCCCTACCTCTAGAGTTACCACGTCCTCCTCCATAGGACTGGTTTTCTTGAGTTTGCTGCATATTCTGATTTCTACCACGGCCTCCAGATCGGCCTCCTCTACCTCTTCCAGCATTTGAGTAGAAGACAGCTTCTTTTGAAGTTCCTCCTGAAGAAGATGCACCACCATTTCTCTGCTCCTCAGAAATTAGAAGAGCAATCAACTCCTCAAAATCAAAAAATCTTTCATGGACGGAAATGGATGTTCGGAACTGTGCATAATCCTTTCCTAGACCATTCAAGGTCACAGAAACTAAATCATCATCTTCCACTGGCGACCCAATGGAAGCAAGTGCATCTGCAATCTTCTTCACCTTCATGTGGTAGTCATTGATGCTCATATTTTCTCTTTGCACATTATGCAACTCTTGCTTGAGCTACATTTTCCTGGCTTGCGTATTTGTGCTATACATTTTTGACAAAGTATCCGCCTCCTTTGGCGTACTTGCATCCTGAATATGCACAATCATAGAGTCTGAAATACTGATAGACAGTCAGTACATAACTTTCCTGGCTCTCTCATGCCATGCTTTGAATGCCTGCATTTGCTGTTGATTGGGAACATCAGGAAGAACTAGTTCTTCTTCATTTCCTGTAACAAATTCCCAATATCCTTTTCCCATAAGGAAATTCGTCATTCTAAACTTCCATGCTTGGAAGTTGTTCTTGACAAGCTTTTTAGTGACAATCTGTGAGAGAGAATCAGACGCCATTACAGAACACTGCAAAAAATTATGTCACTGCAAAAAACACAGCTTCACCCTCACAAAGGCAAATCTACAAAACTGGTGAAAGTGGTATTTGACCACACAGTCACTTCCTAGTGACGATTTTGCATCAACAGGCAACAAGGATGATTCTGTAACTCCCAATGTCTCTACGCACAGGCATACGATGCAATTTCTGTGGTAGCTTTTCACCGACCTGTAGAACAGTGGTCGCACAGCATAAAACTGGGCCTTTTCTCGAGTGCGTGCAGAAAACTTCTGCCTCCAAAACACGCCCCGAAATGGCCTCAAATCAAAAAAAAAGGGTTGCCAAAGGCTAAAGCCCTTCTCCCGTAGCATATACTACCCTCTTGCTTCACCACAAAGGGCGTCTCAACCTGAGACAATGCACTCTTGCAATTTCCGGTTGTGCTACCTGCAGAGATTTGCTCCCAAAACATAAAATGAAAGCAACACTGCTCCTCTTACCAAAACACCGCGAGCTTGGCTTGCTTTCTTGAGCTCCTTACCACGAACAAGGCTATGATACCATGTCAAGATTGTGGGAGAGAAGGAAGGAGTCTCACTTGTAGCTTTCTTGCTTGCACAATGGGGGAATACACACAAGGGTGGAGGCTAAAAACAGTTTTCCTCTTCTTAGTTGTGTAAGCCAAAAAGAACTCTCATACAAAGAAATAGAAGAACCCTATATATGGGTCTCAAACCAAACTCAACTAAGTAAGGTGGCATACTAACTGAGCCACGAACTAGAGTAGATAAGGATAGCTGTCATCTAGCTATTATTCATGGGCGGTGTACCAATCGCATCTGCAAACTGACACGTCGATGACATAAATGCACAACGGTCACCCTGGCATATCACGAGTGGAGCTCGATATCTCAACAGTATGTACACATGTTGATCTACGTGGATGAGAAAGATCAATGTGGTCACTATGCGTAATGAAGTCCAAGTTTGGATTGTGGTTGCTAGGTGCAATTCGACTTTACCCTCTTTATGAGATTTTAGAGTCCTAACATTCTCAGACTCGACATAGGTATATGATATCATTGCAAACACATCACTTGACAAAGTGTATCAAATAGGACATATCAAAATATGCAACTAGCTAGAATGATCAGTAAGTAAAATGCCCATGTATTTTGTAATGATCAGTCTACAAGTTTCATGCATGGCACCATGGTCTCTCTATGGAATAGCAAGAAGAAATGGCAAGACTCAAACCAATGAATATATGCAAGGATTGTCCACTCATAAATTTAAGGCATAAGCTAAACAACAATGGCTACAATAGTAGCTTAATAATGTACCTAATTGTGTATATGTCAAACCATCTGTGCATGTGTGGAACTATAGCTTGGTAACCATCTATGTATGCATGGAATTATAGCTTGGTATAACTATATGTGCATGTGTAAAATTATAGCTTGTTGTTAACCTCAATTCGAGATGGTAGAAATACGAAGCAAAGAGTGGAAAAAGGACAGAAAAAGAGCAAAGGCATAGGGGCAGACCCTATACCTAAGCTGAGGCAAAAAGCCCAATTCTAAATGGAAGGCGCCTCAAAAACTCTAAAAACTCTTGTAAAATAGCAATAGGCTCCCTCTTGTGCCATTTGTAAAAGAATAGATGGGTGTAAGCTTAAGGCGTGAGGCAAGAAGAGGGAAATAGGAAAAAGGACCTTGCCACAACAATCGGTCATGTAAAAAGGGATGGGTGCCCATGGAATTTTAGGGTGTGTATATAAAGTTAAAAAAGTGAATGAAAGCTCATTCTTTGGTGTGTGGCTAACAAGAATCCTCTCTTCTTCTCTTCACCTTGCTTGAGTTTGCTCTTGAGAGAGGGAGTGTGAGAGTGTGTGGGAGTGAGGGATCAAGAGGGTGAAGCTCTTCACCATCTCCTTTTCTCTTCTTCTCTTCTCTTCTCTCTCGCACGCATGGCTCTGGCGGATGGAGCTCGAGGGAGGAGGCTTGAGGATGCTTAAGTTAGCATCTAGGATCGTGGAGCTATCACAGTGTGCGAGGGAGGAGGCAACTCATTTCGGCATTGAGGTAAGCTCACTACACTCGTAGGTTTGAAGGCACATCGACTAGGTGAGAGATAGCCATTAGAACTTGCTTGAAATGATTGAAGAAATAAGAAGTTTGTGGGTCTTGGTAGTTAAGCGTGAGCTCCCTCTACATTTTGGTTCCATCCAAGAACAACGGATTCAGCCTCATATCGAGCATCGAAGTAAGGGATTCATCCCCGAAATGAAGCTTGAGATAGGTAGGAAGTTTTGGGTTTTTTTATCTTCAATAAAAGTATTTTGGTTATCTTGGTTGTTTGATGATTGAAAAAGAAGGGAAAATCATTTTAGTTATTTTCTTTTGATTCTTATTGCATTTAGCATAGGTTAGGATTAAGAAATCAGATTGGAAAAGCGTACGGTTTACTGCTGTAAAACATGGCAAAACAAGGAACAAATCATGGTAAACAAAAAAAAGAGTGGTTGAAGTGATTAATGTCAGCAAACAAGTGAGGGATTGGGGATAGCAAGAACTTTCTCGAGAAGGGGTTTAAGGGCCCCGAGACCATAGAAGAGCTCATTTTTCACCTCAGCATTGAGAGAGAGAGAGAGAGAGAGAGAGCTTCCATTGGTGATTCGATTCAATCTTGCCATCGGTGAGTTCTTCGCATGCATCAGATATATCAAACCCTTCCTCCTATATTCTTGTTTTCATCTAGAAGTTTGTGTGCCTAGTGATTACTTGCATCGCTAGATTTAGCAAAATTATCCTCGGCACTGTTGTCGTCATGCGAGACTCGGCCCATCTGAGTGGCTTGGTTTTGGACCGAGCCCCAAATCGGCCCTCAGCCCTACTGCATTTGGCCAATTTGGTCCATCCGAATGGACAACTCAGCCGACACCTTTAAATTCAACCCTCGCGCCTCGACTTGTCTGAATATACCATTCGGCCCTGGGGTTGGATTCGGCCCTTGGCCAACTTGATTCGACCCAAAAACCACTCGACCTATCTGAACGATTGAATCGGCCCAAAAACCTGACTTGCCCTCGGCCACATCCATTTAGCTGTCCGAGCCGCAAATTTAGCCACTGTTCATATTCGGCCCTCGGCCTGTTCGAGTCCACCACTTGGCCCCTACAATTCAGACGAGTTGGACTGAGTCAAATGTTTGCAAATTTCTTGGGAAAATTGCACCAAACCAACTAGATCTCAACCGCGCAAACCTTGATGAGCCATCTCGACGTGCCTAGAACTCGATTCTGGTGCACAAGGAATAGAAAAATTCACGAGACGCAGCTGCTTAGTAGCTTGAGTAGACTGTTGAGAGATTCAACACCTTAACGGTAGCCAGTGGAGTCATAGACCCCAAAACAAACCTAAAACGAGTAAGACGATGCAACAAGGAACCCTAAAACCTATCAAGACGGCCAAAAATTGATCTTATAAGCCTATCAGGTCTAAGATGAGACGAGAGTGTGTAATCTGCTTAGACACTTGTTCTTTGTACTCACCTTGACTTTCAGCACTTGAAGTACACCTAAGAACAACCAAAAGTCTGATTGAGCACATGTGTATGGAAAAGAATACACGTATGCATTTGCTAAGTGGAGGTAATTTGAGGATTATATGCAATAATTAAGGAACTCACTCGGATAAAAGAACGTGAAGGAAATCACTAGTAGGAGAAGATCCCAAGACATAGATGGGCAATCAGAGCCCAGCATAGCAAAAAAGATGTGGATCTACCTGATTTGCTTAACCTTATTGACAACTTGGTGGAGCACGAGAATGCAACCATGTCAGAAGAGAGCTCAGACCGCAAGTAGAATGAGGAACTCGACTTAGGAGTTTTCCCAGAAGCAATCAAATAGTTGGTGAACAGCTATGAGTCTCACGCTTGGTATGAACACTGTGATAGAATGGCAAATGCCATCATAGCCGACCTAGAGGAGGAAAGGAAGCTAGCCCACAAAGCACTGCAAGGCATAGTGGAGTACAACCAAGACTAGCAGACTAGGAGCCTAAGGCAGAATGCAGAGATGCGAGAGATTTGAACTTAGCAGGCAGGAATCGGACTAACCATGAGAGAGCACTAGAAGGAGACTTGATGCTGAATGAGCTTCTCATGAAACGATTGCTAGACAACACAGTAGCATAGTAGAGCACTGCAGCATTAGCAATGTTATTACTAGCAGGGTTAGGGGTGAGTCAAGGTTCCAAGAGCCAACCTAAGATACCATTTGTCGTTAAGCAGCTCGATAAGTACCATGCCCGCAATGATACAGCTTCATAGAGCAGGTCCGCGAGGCCAATAATCTCACCGACTTAATGCTCTCAAGCATTTGGGCTTTGCTTAGGCGACAAGGGTCGGACTTGATACACGAGTTTAGATGACGCAAAGTGAGCAAACTTCAATGGCCTCAAAAACCTCTTCATTAAGAGTTTTTCTGGGCCTGGATACTCTAACAACCTACTAGCACAACTTATGAATGTCAAGCAAAAAGAAAAACAGGACATCCATGACTATGTGACCCATGTGAGGAGTCTCTTCATCAAGAGAATCCTGATGGACCGAAAGGGTAATATCGACAGTATTCATCAGTGGAATACAAAATGAGGAGCTTTATAAAGCCTTGGCAAGCAATTTGAGCTTGCAGTGGGACGTGCTAGCTAGGGTGTTCAAAGAAGCCATTGAGTAGATGACCAGATGAAGGAGAGGAGTTCCAGGAACTCGAGCGAAGAAGAGACCAACTTTAGAAGTTCGGAGAGAGCTTCAGCATCTAGCGAGCGATCAGGCACAAGTACCCAAGATAAGGGAAAGGCCATGAACACCAACCTGGAATTAGTTGACATGAAAACAAAAATAGCCAAGATGCAAGAGATGCTAAGACGACCAACGTGCCCACACATTCAATGTGTATACTATGGTGGAAACTATTTACCAGTGGACCCTAGGTCATGACCTTGCACTAATTGCAGTAGGTTTGGTCATGATGTTGTGCATTGTAGATTACCTAGAAGACTTCCGTACTCACAACCATACAGTCAACCTTACCTAGCAAAGAGGCCACAACAATTCTTTGAAAGGGGAGCCCCATTGGCCCTCCCTACGCCAAACGACGTTAAGTCGAATATTCCTAGAATGGACATAAATCCTACTGGAATACCTAGACCGCCTGGTCCCTATGTGACCCATCCACCGAGAGCGATGCTCCAATCCACTACGTGGAAGAGCCAACCGAGGAAGAGACTTACGTATACACCTACGTATCGCATGACAATGAGGGCAACGAAGTCCTTATGGACTATCGACCAATAATGGTGATGGCGTTAGGTAGGGGACGAGGTAAAGGCCTAAGAGGGTAGACCCAAGAACCAATCATGTGTTGGACTTGCGGTCACCCAAGACATGTCTCATCACACTACCTTGGAAGGGAGCAAAAAAATAGAGACAAGGCTGACCTAAGGTGCCCTGAGTACAGAATCACTCATCTCTTCGTTGATTGTCCAAAGCGAAAGTCATTCTCGAGTTTGGCCAACATGCAATTCGTCCCATTGGGACTGTTCAGTATCAAGAATCTCGATGGGGAGGCTACACCTACCCCATTGTATGTCATAACCCACGCACAAACGAAGCAAGCTGGCATATCACTGCCAGGTCCTACCAATCTTGGCACATCCTCGATAGAAAAGAAGAGCCATAGGTGAAGGAAGAAGAGGCCCAAAGCTAAAGTCACGTGCTATAAAGAAAGTCACAGACACTAAGGCAGAGACCATAGCATGAGTAGTGTGCTATGAAGACAACGTGTATTTCCTGCATATAACTTGCGAAAGACCTCTTTCATCTTTTTGTCATATGCTTGAGTATTTTCATGGGATTCTTGACATGTCAATTTAGCACACACAGCTAATATTGACCACCTCTTTCAAGGGCAAATTCTCTTCAAAAGGCTGCAAATAATAAATCAATTGTGGTTATGGTACCCACTTGTAAGTCTCATGATACCACATTGCAGCTCTCCTTTTCAAGGTCATATTAAAGAATATCATTAGATGTCCCTCGTCCTGACTTCGATAGTTAAACGTGAGTTCTTGGAACTCACATATGTGAAGCTCTGCATCCTCCTCCACTAACCAATTGAACATGGGTAGGGGGAATCCTAAAGCTTGCAAATCCATCGTTCATGCAAGAATGGCAATAGGTTGTGCCATAACAACGATCGGATTTGTTGTAGGAGTTTATGATGGTATGATGATAACTCCACTTAAACTGGACTGATTTATTGAGAGAAGGGGAGCATCTGAGATTCCTCCTCCTCTTAATGGATTGTGTATGCTACTAGGGTCACTAAGACCTCTCCCATGCAGGGGTATCAAACTACTATGTTGAGAAAAATACCTCCTAGTAATTCCATCCCACTATCTAGCCCTCTTGGCTCGTTCTTGTTTTTGAATCTCGTCTTTACAGTGTTTATCGAAAAATAATGGGTCAATATCAGTGCTCTTTGTCATAAATTGATTAACTATTCCCTATTTAACCAAGAATCAAAACCCACCACTTGTTATCGACTTTTTGGAAAATGCACCACACCTATCGTGACAAAAAATGGGTCCAACCCTAGCTCTAGGGCTCTAATTGGGCCTCCTAAACTCATGTAAACAACCCCATTATCTTGCGGCCAAGAGCATATAGATACTATGAACTGATTTAACCAAAGAATGCATTTAAAATACTATTTCTAAAGCGTAGTCCAATGTGTTGCCCTTCCCAACTCTAAGCACTTGGAGTACCCAAACATAACGGTGTCTAGCACCTTGTATCACATACATAAGGAGCACCCCCCCCCCCCCCCCCAAGCTAATTGTTGTGGCCCCATTATGGCTCTCTTACACCCCAAGGATTAGCCCCAGGATGCGCCATTTCAACATAAAGCACATGTGAAACATAGTCCTCTCTTTTAATATTTGTTTAGAATATAATTCAATCCTTACCAAATTAGGCCCCAAAGAAAGCGCTCATCTAAACCGATGGCTTAGAGAACCTCACACCCAATGTGGGTCAAATGTTTGCAAACAAGTACTATGCATCCAAGAGATAATTCTCATGATACCATGTATATAGAAGGCGGATGCAAGATGAATGCCATAGAGTGCACAAACAAGTAAACTTATAAATCAAACAGTGTGGATTGTGCACAAACAATTCTTTCATGATGTTATTCCACTAATGCAGTGTGTCGTTGTGAAGACAGCACCGAAATAATTCGTGCTATTTCCCTTTTACACTTAAAACAATCAAATTCTATATGTCACTATATACATAAAATTAGATTTCAATGGATTCTTAACTCCCCATAACCCTTCCCCCTACCAAGAACCAACTGAGAATTCTAATTTTTCAAGCAACACTAGAATTCATATTCAATCATTTGAAACCATTTTCCATATTATGCACAAAAGATTCATCATAAAAAATCAAGTACTTACGTGATTAATTTAATATTAATCTACACATATTTCAAAGTTGGAAAGTTGTTGATGCTCTTCCATGGTCGCTGACACATCCTTAATCTTTGATAAATGCTCCATAACACTTCAACATCATCACATGTCCAAAATCTATCGCTTCATTCCATCCCCCTCTCACATAGATTAAGCCATGCGAAGAAGGTGTAGAGGAGAGAGAAAGACTAAAATCAAATATTTTGATTCATTCCACCATTTTGTGTGCGGTCTATGGCCATGCAAAGAGAAGAAATTCTACATCTCAACTCCCAAAGCATTCCTCTCCTCTCTCCCAATTGTAAAATCCAAGAATCTACAAATTTGAAGGGCGTAAAAAAATTTGCATCCCCTCCCCCTTCACGATGAAAAATTGAGCTTAAAGCTCTTACAATTAGTTATTAATATTAATTATTAAAATATTTACTTTAGTTTTCCTATGTTCACACTTTTTGAATGTGGTTCTAGTCTCAACAAACCAAACAAGCTTGGAATTGCAAATGAACTAGGCAGCATCGAAATCTATCAACCTTGCCTCTGTCACATTCTTTCCAGCTCCTGGATCCAATAGCTACTTCATAATGCCAAACCTTGTACGGATTAAAAAGAGGGTCAAACGACCTCCGATTGACAAACGAAGACTTGTGTTGGCTCCTAGCATCAAAATGCATTTAGGAAAACTCTAGCTCCTTTATCCACAACCAATTCATTTTCCATGAAAAGTTTGCTCTTTTACACCTCTTAGGGTCTTTTTACGCTTTAAATCAACTTCAAAAATCTACTCTCATTGGCGACCATCATGGGATTGGGTGACTCAGCCTATTGAATCCATGAACTGACATGCACATAAAGAAACCATAAAGAGCATTAAGCTAATTTTTTTTAAAAATACACAACAAAACACAAACACAGCTCTCACCCTACCCCTTGACCAAATCAAGACATGAAGATACACAAGAGATAGGTCAAGTATAATCGGACAGAGATCTAGAGCTAGTCACTAACCAGCTACTCCAATATAGACTAGCTAAAAGGAACTATCAAAGGAGTCGTTCTAAGTAGTGGTCTGACGTGTCTATCTAACCTAGGATAACTAGACCAGTAACTCCTACTTTGCAAGGACTCCTAAAGCCTAGTCTTTCATTTTTAGATATTTTTGATTCATCATTTTTTTAATACTTCAAGACTTGATACTTGAGCATGTAAAAAGAAGGAAAGTAAGTGTATTATGACCCAAGGAGAATAGGGCATCATCTCGACACCCAAGAACCTACCAACAAGCTCTTGCAAGGAGGCAATACTAAATCCATTTCTTTCTCTCACTTTTATTTTCTCTCCAACCATCCTTGTTTATTTTCTTGGCTAAATGTCACCCCCCAAAAAGACAAGGCATCGGTTCTAGTTCTGACTCGTCCCTAGGAACCTCTACCAAAGGCCTTCATAAGGCAATGAGCATCTACTCTTGGTATTTTTCTCTTGTTTTATTTCTTTTTCTTTTGTTCAGGGGTTAGAATCCCTTTTTACATACCTTTGTATACTATAGTCTTCATATATATTTATTGTTTCTGCTCTTTCCTTATTTGGCAAGCTTCTCTAGTTACCTCACAACTAACAAAAGCTTCTAGAAATAGCTGCCTAGTAGGCTAGCAGAACAGGATCACTAGGACTACTCGCAAAATAACTCTTAGAGTACCTGACAATGTCTTCACAGGAGGTAGACAACTACTCAACAAACCTCCCAGACACACATAACCTAAACATAGGGACCTTATGCCCTAATTTTGCTAGTCCTCAAAAGAAGAAAATTTTCCACATACATGTATACATAGCACAAAGAGAAAGAGCTCATAAAGAAGGGACATCAAATGGACTTGGCCATAAGAAGCTTTTGCATAGTAAGAACATGTCCAATATAACACTAAAACAAGAAAACATTAACTGCACTCGCATCAAATAAATGCATGGCCCTCTTGGCCTTACAAAATCAATCAATGCACTACAAAAGGAAGGGCCCTCTTGGCCTAACAAAAACAAAACCATTAAGCACATCATACATTATCCTATGGTTGAAAACAAACCCTTGGTTCCCCACAAAAATCATATTGAAATACAGTACAAAACCAAGGGATGGGCCACTCAGACCATACACTAAATGCATCAGATTATTTACTAGGCCCCCTACATAACTACCAAGGGGTGTCTGGAAAATATGTCGTTTAGCAATCCTATGCATCCATGAAAGCATAGGAAGATGATCAATCGCAACCTAACTCATCATTCATACTAACCATCAACGGCCATAACAAGACATGTCAGCCAAGCAGTCTCCATAGTAGTCATGGGCCAATAAGATGAGGCAATTCTAATAACCCCTCAAAACCATAGTTAAGAAACACGTCCTAAACAAAGGCATAATTTGCCAATGAATCCACAATGAGGTTCTACCAATGAGGAACCAGTTGACAAGTCACTATCTCAAACATCTCAAGTATATCCAAAGCTGCACAATGATACATCTACAAAATGGAATCCATCACACTATAAGTCCCATTCAATTGATTGATCACTAACTGTGAGTCACCTTTCACCAATAAATGATGGATACTATCACATTAGGCTATATTTAATCCCATGATTAAGGCCTTGTATTCTACCATATTGTTAGTAAAAGTGGTGTCTAAATAAACTCCCATTTTCATAATGACACTACGTTGGGGTCTTTAATAACCATGCCAACACTCACATGCTTAGCAAGCCCTCGCAAAGCTCCATCAAAATACAAACTATAGCCCCATGCTTCATTAATATGCCATCCCATATTGATCAGTCTATTCGTACTGCTAAAAGGGTTGTATAGCCATTCTTTCCTATACAAACAATCTTATAAGGGACATCCCATTTAGACTCTAACTTACTAGGAAATAACTCACGACATGTATTATAATATAAAACCAACTGACTCTTCACAAATTTATATGTTTTAGCATGAAGGTCATGAATCGTTTTCATCATTTTCTTCCCTACCTCCTAATGTAACAAATCCTGCAATCGAATCTCATCAAGATATGCTAGGGAGGTCAACCTTTCCTGCAATGATTCCTCCTCACCCAAAGGATGGTTCAACATAGACCTCACAGTAGGTAGCTTAATTTCAAAGGGCAAGACACACTCTTATTCATATACCAACGTAAATGGGGTATATCCTATTGCTCTCTTGAATGTCATATTATAAGCCCAAACGGCCACATGAAGTTTCTTGTCCTAGTCATGCTTATCCTCTGTACAGTCTAGGATAAAATCCCACAAGTTGCTTATTATTACTCTCTACTTGTCCATTCACTTGGGGATTATGTAGAGTAGTTTTATTTTTCTTAATTTTCAAAGCTTCAGTCAAAGAACCTTGTTCAAAAAATGTATCCCACGATCGGACACAATTCTTTAGGTGGACCAAAACAACAGGCAATTTATTCCATAATAAAACAAGCTATTTTCTTGGCATTGTCCTTCATCGTAGCTCAAGCTTCAGACCATTTTGTAAAGTAATCTGTAGCCATGATGATATAACACTTTTGCATAGTAAACAAAGGATATACATGTCCAACAAAATCAATGTCCCACTTCTCAAAGGACAATATCACAAGAATAGGATTAAGTGACCACTTACGGTTTTCCCTAGCATCATGTCTTTGGTAGACATCACAATGCTTAACATATGCAAAAGCATCTTGGAAAACCGTTGGTCACCCATAGTCATCACGTAAAGCTTTCTGGGCAATAAGTCATCTAGCAAAATGACCTCCACATGCTGAATCATGATATTCCTCTAAAATAAAGGGTATCTCATCAAGCACCACACACTGATGATAAATCTCATCCACATATTTCCTATATAAAAACTCGCTATTATTGAAAAGTGAAGTTGTTGCTTCCTCTTCTCAAATTTAGAAAGAGTTTTTGCCAAGTTGCCTATTGATAAATAATGTATAATGGACACACTTCATAATGGAATAGAGGCTGCATCAATTTTGAATAAGTCCTCACAATCACTAATATCAGCCCACTCTTTCTTAGGCTCACCAAAACCTACAAGGCAATCTACAATACCCTACAGCCTTGGTGGCTTACTCCTAATCTCATAATTGAACTCCTGTAAAGAAATCAACCACTTGACTAGGTGATTACATAGGGGATTCACTAGTAGTAATAAGGAGACGTCACCTACATGCAAGAAATATATGAAAATACCCCTTATCTACCCCCTATTTATGGGACCTTACCTTATAAAATGTACCTTCCTTCCCTTAAATAACCCCCTCCCTTACACTCACGTGGTACCATAAGGTAAACCCTAGTGGACCCCTCGGGGGCAATTAGGGGGTTGAAGCTTATTCAGTAATAAGCACAATCCCTCTGCCTTGGTGAAAAATACCACCTTCTCATAAAGAATATAATATCTAAACTTATTGGTGGAAAAAACCATAACCAAGCAAACCTTCTTCAAATAGCTATAATGAAGCTTTGAAATTCCCAACTTTTGACTTGCAAATGCAATGGGATGATAAAGCTGTGTCTCGCAAATTTTGGATAGACAATAACTAACGCTACACCTTGTCATAGCCATGAATATATAGAAAATCTCACCCCTTTTTTGGAGCTTTCAAAACCAAAGCTTTGGATAATTCCATTTTAATATCTTCAAACACCACTTTGCATGCTTCTATCCATTCAAAAACATGGTTATGAGATAAATGATTTGTCAAGGGTAACAAACATTCAGCCAATGCATTAATGAAACGACGATAGTATCCCATGGATGAAACAAAACTACGAACTTTCCTAAGGCAAGTGGGTGGGCTTAGGTTAGTGGCAATAGTCACACTCACAACATGACCCATTAGCACACTATAAGGCACCTTGAATACACACTTTCGAGATGATTCAATGTTATGCATCACTCATGGCATCACTCAAAGCATGCATATAGAACAATCAACTGTTTATGATGAGTCATGGTAGCTGCCCCCAAATCATCTATGAAAACCTTTGGCTCTTCAAGGGATATATCGACAAATTTCTTATCAACCGTTCTTTGCCAAGACCTAGGAGCATTTCATAGGTCAAAATTTATCACATGGTATGCAAAAGTTTCAAGTTTAATGGGGTGAGGATCATTGCAAGTCCCAAGATCTAGCTCTATCACATCAGCATATGAATCTTGTCCTTTGCCTCTATTGGCTCATTTAGACATACTTGATAAACCTCCTCAGTCATAGAATCCTCTTCAAAATCACTGGAACTTGAGGTTTCAATAGCTAAAGCTCCCTCGAGTGCCTCCCATTCTGTAGTGGGAGCTAATACACTTTCATCCAACAGGCACTCACGGTATGCATCTAGAATTATTCTCTTTAACCCATACCCAAAAATCAATCAACCAATTGGGATATTGTTATATTCATGAACATCCGAGCAACAACTAATAACTTGGCCTTCCAGCAAATTGAATAGTATAGAAGTCAAGGACACTCAATACTAGCAACCATCACATGGACTTGTGTTAACATTCTTTTCGATTGTCTTAGGCTATTATCAGCCGTTTTCAAAACCATCGTGACATCCTTTTGAATTGATAAACCCACCCTCTCCAACAAATCCATACTCATAATTTTTACAGATGACCACTGCTACATTGTCTATCATGATTCCATCGACATATGCCAGCATCCTCAAGCAGTACTTCTCTACATGATCCCACCATTCACTACCTACTCAATGGACACCAAACTGTTCAACAACATAATCTATTTGTAGGATTTTCCTGAACTCCTTACAAACATTCGATGGCAATTGAATCAATTGTAGTAGATTCATATCCAAACTAACTTCACAAAGCGTGTTTTCTAGGTCAAACTCACGAAAGTTTGCAACTACTCTCTTCTCTTTTCATATTAGTCGTTCTTTTGGCTTCTTGATAGTCTTAATATCATCTTTTTCCTTTGATTTTTATTTTCTTTTGACTACAGTCTCCTCTAAAACACCTTCATTTTTAAGAGGCATCGCCTAGGCATCCAAAATCTTCTAATCATCTTTATTAGGTTTAGGGTTAACTTTGCTTGTATTGGGGTGTCATCTTTCTGAGTGTCTTTTAGTTTCCTATCCCTAATTACCACCCTAACATTGTTATGAGATAGAGTCTCACTACTTGGCAAAGTTTCAACTAGCTTACCCCATTGGGCATTTCCTCGGTGTGGCTTTACCCCTTTGCAAAATTTACTTAGAGCCCTCTCCTTTAGTATTCTTGTTATTCGCACGATGATTCACATGCCCAGGTTGCTAGCTACCTTGCTAAAGCAAGCTAACCCTACTCTAGCAAGTGGTGGCTAAATGGCCAAACTTTCCACATATATCGCATTTGATATTAGGACAATTGTGAGAGGGAAATGTTGCCCACCACACCACTTATATAGCCTTTGACATATATCGCATTTGACATTAGGACAATTACAAGGGAAATACTACCCACCACACTACTTACAATTGAATCATGATGGGCCTCCATCATTGAGCTTTCTCCGGTACCCATCAAATTTTGTTGATCCTTTAAGATATTAACATCTTCGGCGATCAAATTTTGTTGATGCTTACTGATCATATCCATATAATGTTTCAACATCTCCTTTACTTCCTCTACAATATTTCACGCAAAAGATTCGTAACTAATGGCATCAGGAGCTACCCTCTCACTAGGTTGCATAGCTTGCAAAGGAGTTGCTACTTGTATTGACCCTTGGTTTACAAAAGGAGGTCTTTTGGCTCACAGTTGGCTTGACCACATTTGGAGAAGCTGGCAACAAAGGTACATTTTGCATCATGCTTCCTCTACCATTCGAGTTGGTCATAGAGGTACTAATCACAACTTGATCTCCACCAACTAATCCCAAATTATGTCCAGGACTAATGCTTGGATTAAGATTCACCCACAATGCGTAGACTGCTTATAACTGAGACTCTACTTCCTCTTCTCGAGTTATAGCCATATTAATATCCGTTGAAGGGACATTATTCAACTGCACTTGGATATTAAAGTCCAATCCATGGAACAAGTATTGCACTTGGGTAGCAGGTGGAATAGGGATAGAGGCATGTAGCTTGTGAAAGAACTCTTTTATCTCTTACCATATGCTCTAGTATTTTCATGGGGCACTTGACATGTCACATTTAGCACACGTAGCCAATATTGACCACCTCTTTAGGGGAAAATTCTCTTCGAAAGGCTACAAATAATATATCAATCATAGTTATGGTATGCGCTTGTAAGCCATGATACCACATTGCAGTCCTCCCTTTTAGGGCCGTATTAAAGAACATCATTAGATGTCCCTCACCTTGAATTTGACAAATAAACATGAGTTTTTGAAACGCGCTTATGTGATGCTCTATATCCTCCTCTTCTAACCCAGTGAACATGGGTAGGGGGAATTCTAAAGTTGGCAAATCCACCATTCCTACAGGAATGGCAATAGGTTGTGCCATAACAATGATCGGATTTATTGTAGAAGGTTGTGATGGTACAACTACAAGTCCACTTAAAGTGGACTGACTTACTAAGGGAAGGGGAGCACCTGAGGTTTCTCATCCTCCTAATGGACTATTTATGCTACTAGGGTCACTAAGATCTATTCCGCGTAGAGGTATCGGGCTGCTCCATTGAGAAAAATACATCCTAATTATTTCAGCCCACCATCTAGCCCTTTTGGCTCATTTTTGTTTTTTAATCTCGGCTTGATGTTGTTTATCGAGAAATAATGGGTCAATCTTGATTCTCTTTGGCATAAACTGACTGACTACTCTCTATTCGACCAAGAATTGAAAAGTGCAACTCATTAGTGGCTCCTAGAAAATGCACCACCTATTGGGACTAGAAATGGACCCGATGTTGGCTCTAGAGCTCTAGTCGAGCTTCCTAAACTCACCTAAATAGCCCCACGGCCTCATGGTCAAGAACATATAGACATTATGAACTCATTTAACCAAAGAATGCCTTTATAGATATTATTTCTAAAGCATAGTCCAACATGTTGCCCTTCTCAACTCCAAGCACTTGAAATATCCAAACATGACAGTGTCTAGCACCTCGTATCACATACATAGGGAGCAACCTCTCCAATTGATTGTTGTTATGGCCCCATTATGGCTCTCCTACACCCAAGGATTAGTCCCAAGATGCATCGTTTCAATATAAAGCAAATGCAAAATATAGTCCTATCTTTTAATATTCATTTTAAGAGATAATTCAATCCTTATCCAATCAGGCCCCAAAGAAAGCGCTCATCTAAACCTATGGCTTAGGGAACCTCACACGCAACATGGGTCAAATATTCACAAACAAGTGCTATGCATCCAAGAGATAATTCTCATGATACCACATATATAGAATGTGAATGCAAGTTGAATGCCATAGAGTACACAAATACGTAAAGTTATAGATCAAATATGTGGATTGTGCACAAACCATTTCTTTCATGATATTATTCCACTAATGTAGTGCATCATTGCTAAGATAGCACTGAAATCATTTATGCTACTACTTCTTTAGACTTAAAACAATCGGATCCCATATGTCAAGGTATGCATAAAATCAGATTTCAATAGATTCTTAACTCCCAACAACCCTTTCACCTTCCATTTAAGGTTTTGCATTCATTGCATCTCATGCTCTAGCCCCACCATACATTCATGGACATACTCATAGTTTTCTATAATTTTTCCATGCTTAAAACCTAATTTTTCTTTATTTATCTTTTTTTTTTCAAACATGTAGAGCTTGCATGAACCAAGAACTAGCATTATACTTCACATGATCCCATGTGAACACCAAAAGAACCATGAGAACGAATAAAACCCTCAATTTTTTCAAAATCCCACAATTTTTGCAATGCGAGTATTCTCAATTTCCACTTTTTTTATATGAATAGTAAGAACCAACTAAGAATTCTAATTTCTCAAGCATTAGAATTCATATTCAATCATTTGAAGCTATTTCTTATATTATGCGCAAAAGATTCATCATAAAATGATAAAATCAAGCACTTACATCATTTAATACAAATCTGGTTGAAAAGTCATTGATGCTCTTCCATGGCTATTGGTACATCCTCAACCTTTGATTTATGCTCCATAACACTTCAACATCATCATACGTCCAAAATCCATTGCTTCAATCCACCCCTCCCCCTCTCACATAGATTAAGCCATGTGAACAAGGTGCAAAGAGAAGAGAGAAAGAGGAAAGAGAAATACTGAAATTAGAGATATTTTGATTCATTCCACCATTTTACATGTGGTCTACGGAAATGCAGAGCAAAGAAATTCTACATCTCAACTCCCAGAGCATTCCTCTCCTCTCTCCCATCTACTCTATGGCAATGCAGAGCAAAGAAATTCTACATCTCAACTCCCAGAGCATTCCTCTCCTCTCTCCCAGCTACAGAATCCAAGAATCAATGGATTTGCGGGGGTGCTCCCTTCACGCTAGAAATTGATCTTAAAGCTCTTACAATTAGTCATTAACATTAATGTTTAAGATAACTAGTTCATTTTTCTTATGTTCACACCACTTCTCGGAAGTGGTTTCGGCCTCAATGGAGGGCCAAATGAGCTCGAAATCATGAACAAACTAGAAAACTAGCTTCGTGGCATTGAAATCTATCAACTTGGCCTCCGTCACGCTCTTTTTGTCTCCTATATCTGGTAGTTGCTTCATAATATCAAACCTTACAAGGATTAAATGGGGGGTCAAAAGACCTCAAGTTGTTAACGAACGAAGACTTGTGTTGGGTTCTTGGCATCAAAATGAATCTAGGAAAACTCTAGCTCCTTGATCCACAAATGCTTCATTATCCATAAAGAATTTTCTCTTTTACGCCTCCCAATGTCTTTTTATGCTTTAAATCGACTTCAAAAATCTGCTCTCAAGTAAACATGCGACTATCCACACTCGATAAAGATATGTTCAAATGGGTGCCAAGAGGCCAGGAAACAATCAGTAGGTTGGACTTGTGACTGCACACTCCTCTCCTATACCCTTGGCCTAGCTCTCCTCCTCCACATCACCACCTGACTCTCCACCACCATCTCACCACTCTGCTCTCCAACCTGCCATCTTATTGTGTCTCTTGCAGAGATGTCCTTGACTCTACCACAACTGTGAGTTGCGGAAGGATCCCAACATTGTGAGACATGCCCTAAGTGAGAAGAAGAGGAAGGAAAGCATAGCCATTGATGAGGAGGAGCTAGATCAAGAAGGGAGTGAAGCCACTATCGATGGAGGAGGAATTGTACAATGCTACCACAAGAAAATGCAACATTGCCACAAACACCATGGCAAGCTAGCCACAATCATAGGTAGGATATTTAAACCTATGCATGTAAGGCATTTGAGAAATCAATACTTGATACAAGTTGGGACCCCACCCAACCCTATCAGTGACTCCCACCCCTCCTGGTGGGGTGAGTGATTGCCTAAGAAAGAAGGGTGTACATCAGGCCACTTAAGTATAATTAATGTCTACATATGAAAATATTAATTGATGCATGCATGAACATTGGAAGTTTGGCACTTTCTCTAATTGTGACATTGCATTGATTACTACACACACACATTGGCACAAAAAGAAATCCAATTGTTATTATTGCCTATGGAATTTGGATAAAAGAGGGGATTACTGTTATTTCTGCCTACATTATGTGGATTTTCCTACACATATGTGTAGCCGTGTGCACCTTGTTTTGATTGTCTATGTGTAGGTTGTGCCATTTAGTGAATTTTTCTCTGAGTAAGGTTTTTGATCTAGGCATCCCATTGCAACTCTCACCGCTCAAGCATGCAACACATACACAAAGTGTTTGTGGTGACAGAAGCCTTGTTTTTCCCTTCACAACCCAAGTCCAACCTAGTAGGATATAAGGACAATGGAAAGTGAGGTGGAAAGTGTACGGGTGCCAAGAGGCCAGTAGACAACTAGTCACCCAAGGTAAAAAATCTATGAGGTGTGCCTTCAGGCTGCGGTGTGTGGCACAAGTGCCAATAGGCCGTGGGGAAGAGGAGGGGTGAAGATACATTTTAGTATGGGTTCTGCTTTTATGGGGACGTGCCGATAACTCCCGGTTGCTTGCCAATCATCTAACCTTTTTGTTTTTTAAAAATTAACTTAAAACGAGATAGCATTCCTTCATCAAAGTGATTCGCGGGCGTGTGGTTTAGAGCACCATTGTGTGGGATGGGGGGTACATGGTTCAATCCTCGAGTGATTCTCTAGGCTGAGACCATTGCCCCTTTTAAGGGGTTTTAATTTGTGGCCCCCACAGTCATCCAATGACTAGGTAAACTGTGAAAAACCGTGCGGCCCTTGCTAATATATATCCACAACCAAAGAGGAGGAGCCTCATGAGAGAGAAGGGACATCAGGGCATAAACTTGGAGAGAAGTTGGCATCACTTTGACCATGATGGTAGGCGAAGCTGAGGGGCACCCCTATGATGAAGGTGAGCTAGTGGGAGGTGTAGAGAGGTGCAGTAAATGGAAAGGTGGTTGAGAGCTAGGTGGCCTTGTAGAAGCCAAAGGCTAATGTCCATAGGCCATTGCATGTGGCGATAGCAATGGCAAGGGCCGAGGGGTGGAGCCAAGAGGTATGGTGGATTGGCATGGAGCACTCACTCGACAATGATGGCAAATTAGCGATGGTCAAGGGCAGCGACTGTGGATATATATCAGCAAGGGCCCCATGGCAGTTTTTCATGAGTTTACTCTATGATTGGGCGACTGTGGGGCCCACAAATTAAAAGCCCCCTAAAAGGGGCATTGGTCTCGCTAGGATGATCTGGTACCTCCAATCCCACACAGAGCTGCTCTGAACCACGCGCCCGCGAATAACTTTGATGAACGTAAGCTATCTCGTTTCAAAAAGGTTGCGCAACCGAGAGTTACCAACATGTCCCCATAAAAACAAGACCCATACTAAAATCTATCTTCAGCCCTGCCGAGGGCAGCCCTGTGGTGATGGCAGCGATGGGATAACAAGCCAGGTGGCCCCAATGATGGGTGACGGTGAGATGGCGAGCCATGTGGCATTGGTGATGGGGGGCAAAGGCCCATGGCAATGGTGGGATGGTGACGGCCCTACGGGATGGGGCCGGGGTGATGGAGACAATGATGGAAGGATGGCGAGCTAGTGGCCATGTGCGATTATGTTGATGATGGGGGCCAAGGGTTGGAGTCGAGAGGCGATGTGGATTTGTAGAGCTGAGGGGTAGAGCACAAGTTGCTGACGAGAATGGAAGGAGAAGGAGAAAGGTAGGATAGCAATGATTACAAGGGCGAGTGGTGGCTCATAATGGACACCCTCCCCCCCAAAAGCCTTTCGCCTCCTCCCCTTCCTTCTTTCTCTCTTCTTTTTTTCTTTTGTTTTTTTAATAAAATAAATGTACTCTTTCTTTTCCTTTTTCTTCTTCTCTTCTTCCTTTCTTCTTCCTACTTCTTCTTTTTCTTCTTCTTCTTCTTCTTCTTCTTCTTCTTCTTCTTCTTCTTCTTCTTTCTCTTGTCTTTTCTTTTTCTTCTCCACCACATGCACAAAGAGAATTTCCCCAAAAAATTTCCCAAAAAAAATATCAAACCATGCCACTACAATGTCCATGCTAAAAAAATTTAAGAAAATAAACAAGAATAAAAACATGATTATGTCCTACCAAAGTAATAAGAATGATTTTTTTCAACATTATCACAATTCAACATTCTTAATAATTAAATAAAAACTAACAAATTCTAACTATTTGCAAAAAAAAGTTTCGGGGTTAACAACGTGATGTCCCCTATTACATTGCAATGCATGAAAGAGCAAACACATGGTCGACGTGTCCTTTGGTCTTGGAAACGGGAGGAAAACGGAACCAAAACGTTGTGCTTCATGAGCTCAATCTAGTGGGACTTTGGAGACACCTTATTCCTTCAAGAGCTTTGACTCATGCATCATGAACTAGCTCTTACCTAGTCTCTCGCATGTCGATTAAAACAAATTGTTGTATCAAGCATAGGGTCATGTGCCTTCTATCAAGAAGGTTGCAAGTCCTAGCTCCACGATCCAAGTGAGCACTCCATTGCCCCCTCAACTCTCTACGGCCCTCATCACACAAGAGAAAGCATGGTAGACATTAGAGAGTACTAAAGATAAGGCTAGAGGTTTCACTCTCCTTGTCCCCTCAACACACACACACACACACACTCTCTCTCTCTCTCTCTCTCTCTCTCTCTCTCTCTCTCTCTCTCTCTCTCTCTCTCTCTCTCTCTCTCTCTCTCTCTCTCTCTCTCTCTCTCTCTCTCTCTCTCTCATATAAGACTTGAAGCAAGAAAGTAGAGAAGCAAGGTTGAACACACAAGAATAATCATTTTCATTCAAGCCCAACACTTTTATACATAAATTCTAGGCTTAGGGTTTCCCCTTTCCCTTGGACATCTAGCCCACTTTAGGACCTCAAGACCAGTCATCACTTATTCCATGCTTTTCCTATGGTGAGAATGAATGAGAACCTTTGTGATTTTTTTGATGGGGACCTATGCTATCACTACAACTTGCATAGGATCATACCCGACTTGTGGATTTACACAATAGATCAATACAATTGTTGCAACCATTTGGCAATTCGAAAGTGCATGTGCTTCATGCACATTATATTATGGTTAATAATCTGAAGAGTATTTCCAAAACTTTAGGCTCCTTCTCAATGATTTCATTGATTTTTTTAGGACTCGTGGATAAATTGAGAGTTTGCATGCATATATATCCCATAATAAAATGGGGTTGCAGAATGGAAAAAACAAACATATTGTAGAAGTTGCACGAGCATTGATGAGTCTGAAAATAATATATCCAATCATTTTTTGTCTAAGGCTATTCATACTACTATGTACATCATGAAGAGGTCTCACACAACTACAATTCATGGTATGACTCTTGAAGAATGTTTTACATGCAAGAAACTTGATGTAATATACTTGAAATTGTTTGTTTGTATTACATATGTTCATGTGCCTAATGAATTGAGGAAGAAATTGGACCCAAAGGCTAAAAAATGTTAACCCTATTACTAGTGAGTTTCATGTGAGCATGGATATTAACTTTTCTTGATATGAGTACTTGCTATGTATCTAGTGGAGATGCATTGGATAATGTTGATGATTATGATAGTCACATGAATATAGAAAAGTAGGAATCGCTGACTCTTAATGGAGTAGAGACATCATGTGGTAGTAGATTTACAGCCAGTCCTTGGTTTGGGAGACTCAGGAGTAGTCCCACATCTTTAGGTTCATCTACTAGTATGGAAGGTAATGATAAATGGAAGAAGAATATGTCAGATGGTAATAATGCATCTACTACACATGTGGTTCTTGATGGAGACTCTAGTGGTTCAAAGAGTTTGGATGCTGACCTTAGTATTCCTTCAATCAAGACATTAGGTATAAAGAGAGCATATGGTAATATAAAGGCTCCATTGCATGATCTAGTTGTACATAGGTCTAATAGGGCAAGGTGTCCTATTAGAAGGTTTGGTTTTGAGGGTTACACATCTCACCATTATGCTTATATGGTAAAGATAGTTAGAGGATGTTGA